>NW_028145560.1:0-25424 GCF_977016875.1 Pavona decussata | reverse complement strand
TCTCAAATAAAACAAACACGCTTGTTACACATTTAGCAAGTTAAAGGCACAACCTCGTCCCCAGAGAGGTGAAGAAAAGAGACCCTGGGATCGAGGTTGATTGAAAACAATTCATTTTTATGTACTTTGAAAAACAAACGGAGTCGATACAAAGTCCCTTCACGCATTTGCTATCAGACTTATAACTTAAATAGCTGGAAATTTCTGTGTTTTTTTTCCTGTTAGAATGGAATGCGGCCTTTTTCTAATTCCATCGTTTTACTTTTACACGGGATAAAACTTCCACTTTAAAGTGCCACTACGACGAAAATTGCTCTATTTCTTTTCGGTATTATTCTTAACGCCATTACTGTTTTCACAAATCCAATCCCACGTTTCTACTGGTCTGCGGTTTAACGCATGACTTGACTTGTGACGTCAGGGACTCAACGAAACATCGCATCTCTTCGTATGCAACAGAGCGATTAGGTGCTATTCTCGACTACGTTTAGGCATGTCTTCACCGAGTTCGCCGTCTTTGCCGGCAATATCTTCTTCAAGTCCTTCAGAAAGCGATGCAGAGTCTAGTTTTGACGTAAAATGTGAAATGAGAAAAGAAATGTGTCGTGTATTCAGCGCGTTTTTCCAGCACGTTGGGCTCCGAAAAAAAATCTCGCGTGCGTGATAAAAATCGCGATTTCATCTTAGCATCGATCGATCTATTTTATCCATAAACTATCGAAAATTGCAGCAGATAAAAAGCAGCGAGCTGTAAAAAACTGTTTTGGAATGTGCATGTGGTGTGGAGATGATAAATGTGAGACGTGTCAAAAATTTCGCGAGGAAATGCAACACTAAGCGAGATTATAGACTACAAAACTTCTTTCACCCTGCGACGGCTTCGCTGCAAAATCGGTGCAGATGTTTTCTTTCAAATGGTCGGAATAGCCAGTCCTGGATTCAAACGTCTAGCGAGACCTTTCATAGGGTATGCACGCGGGCAACAATCGTTTGTAAAATGGTCAGAGCAGACAGGGAGTTTTCCCACAGGGCCGGGATTGAAGTTCTTCCGGTGAAGGGACACGAAATTCTTCCATTTTAATCGGACACGCTGCCGCTTCTAGGCGAATTATGGATCGAAACTGCAGCTTCGTCGTTATCCTTGATCATGGTCTTGGACTTGACAGCGCCAACCAGGCATATTGTAGATAAAACTGGAAAAAAGGACTTTTCCGAAGGCACACACTTCTTATCCGCTCTGCGCTGCATACAAGATTAGCCACGTTTGTTTTGATGCGTTGAGTTCTTGACGTCACTTCCTCTTTATGACAATTCGGCCCAACTCTCAAAGTTCTGTCCTGGTCATTTTTGAATCCGGTAATAACAGAAAACGAAATCGGCTCGAATACGAAATTCAAAGTTAAAATAATGGGACTTCCCGTAGGAATTTTGACTTGAAACTTGGCGTGGTAAGTAATAATTAAGTACATTTACTCTTGAAATATGAAGAGAGTAGAATAACCATATCTTTGATCATAGTTGCACTTTAAGGCTTATTCAGAAGTACCGATTAATCTGGCCGATTTGGATCAATTTGAGGAAGAAAATGAGTGAAAGGAAGAAAATAGATATCACTATTATTTGTACATTTTCTATAACACTATCTAGGACTTCTTGATTTGGAAAATATTTTATCTTAAATGATTATTTTGTTTAGTTTCACAACCTCCATATTTATCAAGTAATACTGTAAGGGGAGTTGAACTGCTGGTTGCCATAGATGATTTTTATGATGGAGTAATTTTGCTACAATTACTAGAATCCTTTAGGTTTTTGTTTTTCGTATGTAATGCGAGCAGTATCTCGTTTGTTCGAAAACTTAAGTAAGCACGACGGATTCGAGGCGCTAGCGCCGAAGCTGCGAACAGTGCGCCCCTCGAATAGCACAAGCGAGACCGCTCGCATTATATTTTTCGTCCCTTTCTATACCTCGGTGGGATTACCAAATTTACAAGTTAAAAAAGCGAATTTTTGTACTTGTCAGTAAAATGGTGATTTCGTGAAAATGGCCTGTTTGGCTTATGGTTTGTGCAACACAATGCTGTTACACCAAATAACTTTGAGACGGACGTCGTCGTCAAATTAGGCTTTCGTTTGTAAACAAAGTAAATGGCAGTAATAAACATTCAATTAAGTTATTTCAGGCATAACGATTGTAGAAAGCAGTTTCGGGCAGCGCGCAAATTGCAAGAGGGATTAAAAATAGGGAAGTCTCGCCTTCTTTCAGACTTCCATGTCTTTCCCTAGCTTTGCTCTCGGCAATGGTCGTCTTCACGGAGAAATAATCCGTCTGAAAAATTATCCCGTGAGAACACGACGGCAATTGGTTGTTGATGAGCCCACACTCTTAGAACGATAGTTTCTCCTCAAATCCACCTAAATAAACGGATAAGGAGGCTTATAAAATCAGGTGAATTGCCCATGTAAATTATTAGCGTCTCGTTCAGTTACAGACGCGTTACTGTTGTTTAAGATGGATATTCCGTCAGAGAGAAGACTGAATAATCATATGCATGACCTAAAAATGGCCAACACATAATGGTGACTTTAGATAAGAAGAAACAGTCAAATATGCGTGTCTTATTTCCGGCACTAAATTATTAATATAACAATAAATACATTTATTGCCATTTGAAGATTGCACATTATCTAGTCTATGCCGTAAATAAATCGGTTCACGTGCTCGCTAACCAGAGCTTAAAATAGAAAAAAACAAAAAAAAACAAAACAAAAAAAACAAAAAATCAGAACTAACAATCAGCCACCTTCAAACATTCAGCCATTAACAGAAAGAAACCGACAGACTATGTATTAAAAATTGGTTCTCGTCTGTATTGTTATTACTTATTTCAAAATTTTACTTCTCTCTATAGAGTATTATAACTGCATATTTTTCGTTTAACAAGTACCAAAGATAAATCTGTCGTCCGACTGCTAAAGCCCACTTAAGATCAGTCCTGACTTGGGTCATGCTATACCCCGCAAAAACGCGAGCTTGTGCATGTTGGGAACAGCAGTAAAGTGTATATTCTAAGAGATGGTTTACTATAAGTTTTGAAACTTCTGACAAAGAAGAGTGGATAGGCGATTCACATAGAAACTCGACATTCAGTCTTGCAGCACTACCGACAATAATTATGTGGAATATAAGTCTGCCCAAACAGCCTCGGAAAAAAAACGCAAAATTTGAGCCGAAGACGAGCAAATTGGATGGACAAAAAGTCACTCGGTCGTTCATTTTAGTTTTATAGCACAAAGTCTTTTCGTGGCTAAAGTACCACTTTTGTCGACGCCGAACAAAGGACTGAATAACATCCACATACCAAACATTAAGTAAAAACGTTTAACATAAGGCGCTTACTGGCTTGTGTAACAGTGAAAACGAACAAATTCCATGAGATGTAACGCAAATGACTGCTCTTTCAATTAACATGCAATTGCAAACAGTATGAAACTAAGGTTTCTTTCAGTGTGACAATCAATAAGATAATAAGGTTTGCAGGGCTTTTTCTTTTCATATTGAACAGGGGAAAATATTCCCTGCAGTTAAACAAGAAAATTTGTCAAAACGGCGGAATTAGTCGTGACCCGATGATACTTGAAGTGGATTTCAAAATTATACTGCAGGGCAGACCATTCGGATGAAATTATTGAAATTATTTCAAAGAACCGTGATTTACAACAGTGTTAATTCTGGGCTACATTTAGTTTGTTGCAAGTTTCAATTTAGTTTCAACGTTTACTGTTATTGTTATACTAATTAGAAGATTACAAGCTCTCTCTAAACATGTCAATAATTATCGGGCTATTACTGAGTACGCTAGTTTGCCCCCCAAAAGGGATTTGAAAGAGGGAAAGGGAGGGTAGCAATCCCTCAGATAAGCAATGAGTTTGTGAATTTTCTTTTCGAGAAATGATATGGATCGTAAAATTTTGGTCTAATCATTTGAAAGCGGTTATGATTCTTAAAGTCCAACCAGGTCTGGACTGAATTGAAAGCGAACTGAATTTTAGAAGCCAGGTTGAAAAGGGGAGCCATTCTTAATTTCCTATCAGTCAGCGGGTGGGGGGGGGGGGGGGGGCATAGAAGTTCCATGGACCTCCCCCCTCCTCCCCAGCAAACCCTGGGAGAGAGACAGCTGACGTCATTGCCTTCCTCATGAACTATCGACCCACTCGTTTACGTCATTATGCATAAAAAATGTTACTCGGCAATTCTACAGTAAGCTAAGGTAGCCAGCTATGTTATAAACAACAGGAAACGTCAAATTATCAGTCTGGTTAAAATTGCTGAACTGTTACCAGTTAAAAGAGCTGAGTTGATAACTGCTTTATTAAAAGGGACAAGAGAACAACCAGAAGCTGATCGATTCATACGTGATTTTAAACAATAGGCACTCAACTAACAATAACACACTTAACATCTTCATCCGTTAGGTACCACGACAACGTGTGCACGGTGTATTCTGTCTATTAAGTTTAGAGCTAAGGTGTTTGCATCCTCTTAATTTTCGCAGTAAAGTTCTCCCAAAACGAGATTAATAAGGGTTTATTAAAGGAATGTACTCATCGGCTCACTGCACGGCCTTCGGGTCGACCTGTAAAGTTGAGAAACAGCAATAGCTTTACCGAACAAGCCGAGACAAGCACTATATGACGAATCAGAGCCAACAAACCCCATCAGGAGACTGGTTTATCGGAGGGCAAGGTCCGAACAGCAATGTCCGATAGCATGTGCGAGACTTTGAGGATAGTCTTTAAGGCGAGGGCATTATCTCCTACCGGATATACCAGCAATCACGAAAGGACCTGCTTTACTGAGCCATTACTTTACTTTGGAAAAGATAAAACAGCTAGTGATGGTCTCTGCGTGATTGCAGCTAAATAAATGCAAGCTGATTAGTTTAACAGTTGTTTCTTTGTTTCCTCGATGAAAACGTTTGGGTCACTGTTATCAAATCGGACAATTGTTATGAACCGTCTCATTACCAAAGTCCCATACTGTATCACGTGTCGTGTTTTGTCCAATGACAACGCGCGTAGTTAACCAGTGGTTTATATCTAAACTTTTCCTTGTTATAAACATAACAATAGTAGAGTTGTCCAAACAGCTTCTTCTTTCTTGTAATATTCATTTACGTGGCCTTTTTGCTCTTTTTGAGAAAGAGAATGGAAGAGGTCGTCATTTGCTGATAACATGTTTCCACAGCTGCGTTTTATCTTTTACTTTCCCTTTCGTCCTCCAAGGGGGTTAAAAAAAAAAAAAAAACAAAAAAAAAAAAACATTACTAAGCCATCCTTTATTCCGTGTCCAAAAAAACCCTCTAGCGACGATCAAGTTCGCAATTCTTGGAAACCTTAACATATCGGTGAAGGTTAGAGTGAGTGGCCTGATTGGAACAATGTTCATTTAAAGCCATCAACTGAGAAGGTACAACCATTTTCTACTTTTCTCGACAAGAAATTAATCAAATGACAAAGAACATGCGATCAGAAAGAAAATCAATAAATAAAGGATTAAACGGCTTAACACTTGGTCGAGCACGAAAGCTTTTTTCAGTTACGGTGCATGGGAGGGGAGGGAAAGGAGGGGAAGGGGGTAATCTAAGGGAAACTGTTTGTATGAGGAAGCAGAATCTTTGATGTAAAAAATACTGGGATATTAGGGTGAACTTATGACGTTAAATATTTTACTTAAGTCATACTTTATTTTAAAATTTAGGCGCTCGAAGCCAATAATAAATTTTCGTGACTCAGTTTATTTAGTTCCTTCATTCTAAGTTTGCGCTGGAAACGCTCCCACCTGTTATACTTATTCTTCTGATTGTTTTCTGTTTCCGCTAAGAAGAATTACAACTCATGCCAATTATAATAGAAATTACATTAGATCAGACCCTTCACTGAGTATTCAAGGCTTCCAAATCTGCCCCTTTTTCTAGCTAATTACATTTTCTTTCCCTGTACCAATAGAACTAAACAACGCCTCCTAAAGTATTACTTAACTTTTGCTGATTCACATGTAATAGTTCTCATTGGCTTCGTTGCACAGGATTCACACTTAAGGGGTAGGTTGTAGCCTAGTTTAGCTTGATGTAATAGGTTTAAGTAACTTCCTGTGAGTTAGCTTACAAAAAAAGATGTGTTGAGACATTAAACGAATTGAAACTTGAGAGAGGGCTTGTAATTGTTTTTGCCAATGTTCAAGATGCCAGATGCTGGCGTACTTCTTGAAATAACCTAGTTGCTCTGCTGTTCCCCGTGCCAGTACAAACTAACAGGAACTGACTTGTAGAAAGGATTAAAAGGATTAGATCAAGGGATTAAACGCCCTAGCACTTGATCGAGCACGGAAGCTTTTTCTTTTTTTTTCTTTTCGGAGGACAAACAATTCCAATAAATCCTCCTACCCCTCCACTAGCCTGTGAAAGCTTACACCATTGCCGTCTCTCGTAGGCTATTGCCTTGTTCTTTTCCGCCATCATGAATTAAAAGTCGAGCAAAACTTGGCATTCTTTTAATTTTCGCGGTTAAATTATTCCAAAATGAGATTTATAAGAATCTCTGGAAAGAATGCAGTCATCCACTCACTGCATGGCCTTCGGGTCGACCTGCCAATTTGCGAAGCACAAATGGTTTTACATACAAACTTCGAGAAAGCTGTGTGTAATGAATTTTTGAATAAATTCCAGGAGACTGGTATATCCCAGGGAAATCACCAAGGCTGAAAGAATGTCTGAAAAATAACCAGTTGGCGGAGAAGCAAACTTCCGAGGGCAACTGCTAAACTTTGATGATAATCTTTAAGCCGAGGGCATATGTCCTGCTGGATATACCAGCAATCCCGAAAGGGCTTCCTTTACAGAATCATTACTTTACTTAGGAAAAGACAAAACAGCTAGAGATGGCCCCTGTGTGATTGCAGCTAAACAAATTGAAGCTAATTAGTTTGCTAGTTGTTTCTTTGTTTCCTCGATCAAAAAAAAAAAAAAAGTTTTGTCCACTATTATCAAATCGGACGACTGTTATTAACCGTCTGATTACCAAAGTCCCATACTGTATTACGTGCCGTGTTTTGTCCAATGACAACTCGCGTAATTAATCAGTGGGTTATATTTCCACTTTTTCCTATTTTAAACATGACAATAGTAGAGTTGTCCAAACAGCTTCTACTTTCTTGTAATATTCACTTATGTGGACTTTTTTTTTTTTTAGGAAGAGAATGGAAGAGGTCGTCACTTGCTGATCAAATGTTTTCACAGCTGCGTTTTATCAAATCACACATCTTAAACATTACCAAGCCATCGTTTATTTCGTGTCCAGCAAAACCCTTGCGACGATCAAGTTCACAATTCTTGGAAACCTTTTAATGATATCGTTGAAGGTTAGAGTGAGCGTCATAATTGGAAAAAAATGTTCATTTAAAGCCATCAACTGAGAAGACACAATCATATTCCGCTTCTTCATATTTCAAGACCGGAAACAACCTGAAGTTCATTATTATTACGTAAATGACAAAGAACATCCCACCAGAAAGAAAATCAATAAATGAATTAAGATTAAGCGGCTTGAAACTTGGTCGAACACGCAAGCTTTTTTGTTCCATTATGACACAATTCAAGGGAGGGGAAGGAGGGAAGGAGTTTATCTAGAGAAAACTGTTTGTATAAAGAAGCAGGAACTCTGAGTCTCAATGTGGAAAATATTGAGACATAAAACTAAACTTTACGGGAACTGAATTTTAGAAGTCAGGTTAAAAAGGGGGCCATTTGGATTTCATATTCAGGAGGACATTCCCAGGGGTCCCCCTACCCCACCGCTGGCCTGTCAGAGCTGACGCCATTGCCATCTCTCATAGGCTATCGCCCTGTTCGCTTCAGTCATCATGCGTAAAAATGAGATCGACATAAAAAAAAGTAGGTGCTCTGCTAATAATAACACATTAAAAATTCTTACGTCGACGTGTGCACAATGTCTAATGTCTTTGCATAACTCTTAATTTTCGCGGTTGAATTCTCCCAGAACGGGATTAACAAGGGTTTCTTGAAGGAATGTACTCATCCACTCACTGCATTGCCTTTGGGTCGACCTGTAAAGTTGCGAAACAGCAATGGTTTTACAAACAAATTGAGGAAAAGCTCTATACATGAATAAACCAACAAACGCAATCAGGAGACCGGGCTATCTGAGGAAAATGTCAAAGGCTGAAAGATTGTCCGAAAAAAAAAAAAAAAAAAAACGTTTAACAGAGACGAAAACCTCCGATGACAACTCTGAAACTTTGAGGTTAATCTTTTAGCTAAGGGCATTATCTCCCGCCGGATATGCCTGCAATCCCGAAAGGACCTACTTTACTGAATCATTACTTTACTGTGGAAAAGGCAAAACAGCCAGTGACGGCCTCTGCGTGATTGCAGCCAAATAACCAAGCAAGCTAAATAGTTTACCAATTGTTTTTTATGTTTTTATAGTCGAAAATTTTGTGGCGACTGTTATCAAATCGGACGATCGGTTATCGTCTGATAGCCAAAGTCCCATTGGGTACCACGTAACGTGTTTTGCACAAACGATTGCGCGGAGCTTGATCGGCGGGTTACAACTACAGAAAAAAAGCAGTTGTCCTTACTATAAACATCAGATAAGGAGAGTTTCCGAAAGAGTGTCTACTTTCTTTTAATATTCACTTACATAGCCCTTTTACTTTTTCTTTGAAAAATACAGGTCAAAGTTGTCACTTGCCGATCAAGTTTTCTCACAGCTACGTTTAATCAAAACTGATTTCACTCTCCTTTTCGTCCTTCAAAGGGTTTCGGATAACAAGGAACCGTTTCTTTCCGTGTCCAAACAAAAAACCCTAGCGACGATCGTTCGCAAATACAAGTTGTTAATTGTTGCTAGGTGTAACATGTGGGAGAAGGTTAGATTAAGCGTCATAATAATAGAACAATGTTTTACTTGGAAGACACTACCATACTGTACTCGCACCTATCTTAAGCCCAAAAAAATGCAATTAATCAAATGACAAAGAACAAACGACCGCAAAAAGTCAACAAATTACAGATTAAACGGCTTAACACTTGGACCAGCACGCAAGCTTGCGCAAGCATGGACGCTTTTTATCACAATAGAGGGGAGGGATGGGAGGGGAAGGGGGGTAATCTAGAAGAAACTGTTTGTATGATAAATACTCAAATATACGTTGCAATGTTATAAAACAAATATAGCACTCAGTCTCATCTAACATAAACCATTAGAAATTTCACACGATGATCTTCATGGATATAAACGCCCGGGGTGAATGTCCAAATGTTCCTTCAATTTTAAGTTATGCTAAGGAATTGTTAACTGCTGGGCCATGTAGGGTTAAAAAGGCATCTTTATTTTGAATTCCATCTACCTACTTCCACTAGCCGAAAGTCATTATCCCCGCAAATAATTTTTCTAATTCCATTCCTTTCTTTTTTTTCTTTTAATTATAGTTTCTTTTAGATTATTTATTTCCACTGAAAATAACGATAACTGAAGTATTATGTAAATAAATTGTACAGCAATATTTTTTGGGTAAAGGACGATCGTTTTAATTGCTGAAATTTCGATAAGTTAACTGCAGCTGAGAATTTCCTGAAAATAATAAAATTAAATAATTAAAATAAAAATGAATAAAACAGATGTTGGAGGGGAAGGTGGGGGAAATAACTCATCGCCCGTGAACGTCCGAGGGTTAAACAGGCATTTAACAACTATGAAACCGAAAGGAACCTTTTAAATCTGACGTGTAAGGGTTACATCTTAACCTCTACATAAAGGATTTCCATTGGAAAAACACTTCAAATCGAGCCAGAATAATTAACTCGTGAGCAGATAAATATGATGATCACGAAAACGTGTGCATTAAACGTTCCCTGGATGAAGGTTTCACTTCAGCTGAGGCAAGATGTCTAACGAGCGCCATCACCCCCTGCACCTGTGTTCTGTGTTATTTACAGTTGTGCTACTAATCCGAGGCAATGAAGGTAACTTTAGACAAAAACATTTTCCTTAATTTTAACATTCACCTGGTATATTTCGTAATTTTTTCTCTTAATTATTGCTTAAAGAGTAACAAAGATTTGGGGGTGGGGCGGAAGTAGATCACTGTGGAATTTACCAGATAAAACAGTATTTTCGGAGATAGTTTAGGATCTTTAAACCTTTTTTTGAAAGCAAATATTGCAATTTTTACAGTTATCGGTCACTTGCAAAGCTTCCTTGCCGTTTTGAATTACTTTGAACTGCAATTCTTGGTTGGGTGATCCTGGATGGACTGTACAATAAAGCAAAATAGTTTTGTTTGTTAATTATCTGACCAAAAAAAGCCTTCAGTCTCAGCCAATCTTTGTCTATTGTCTTCTTTCATAGCCGCCAGTTTTAAGGCCGGAAAGACAACGTAACAACATCAAGTCCAGGACTGTTCGCTTGCAAGAAAATATCGTTTTCTCAACCTTTCAATGGCGGAAAGAAAGTGAAAGTGTTTGCCTCATTTGGTCATTCGGTGGAAAGAAGCCTAACTCGTGGTAACGGTGCAGCTATTTGGGTTGAATCAGAAGACCAAAATCAATTCACCACCTGTGTTTCCGAATACGGTGAAGGTTCAAATGGAACAGCGGAGGTGAATTGGATCGCTGTCCAATCCGTTCCTTCTGGGGCTCAAATAGGAACTGCTAACTTGGATTCTTGGACTACTGGGACACAATGCAAAAGGATCGACTTCCCACAGGTTAGCATAATTAGTATTTATATTAGTATTTATTTTATGGAATTTCAATTTGCAAAAAAAAAGTAGAAAAACCTCTTCCTGCTGGCTTCATTTGTATCAGAGTTCTAGGTTTAAAATAAGTTCTTTAAAATACCGGCCCTTCCCTTCTGTTATCAAACTAAGCCAGCTTTAGAAAAAGAAACCGTCGGTCAGTTCAGACAATTTCCTTTCCTTGCCAAAAGTTAGACGGACAGTATTTTCCACCTTATTTTCCACCTTATTCGCTTACGGGACTTCAATTTCAAAGTAAGCAGTCGAGACCTTTTTTTTTTTTTTTTTGTCAAAATTGATTTGTCCTCTCAATTATCGATATTTTGTTTAACCGAGACTTTAGAAATTAAAGAAGCTTGGGCTCGGTATAAACTAAATTAACCATTTCAGTCCGTTTATTGAGGTTCATGTAAAAAGTTCTAAATCAAAGTTGTTGTTTTCTTCACGGTTCTAAACAATAAGCACCCAGACAGAGGTCCAAAAGTTCATGAAGTACTAATCTACTTTTCAGACAATGCTGGAACAAAATCAAAGAAACGTTCGGATTTTGAGGGAGAGAATGAGTGGGTAGCTGGGTGCGTGAGTGAGTAAGAGGGAGAGTGGGTGCGTGGGTGGTTTATTGGATGAGTGAGTGAGTGAGTGCATGAATGAATGAATAATGCGTGCGTCCCTGAGTGCCTGAGTCAGTTGTTGAGTGGGTGGCTGGGTAGGTGGGAGGTGAGTGGGTGAATGAGTGAGTGAGTGAGTGAGTAAGTGAATGAGTGAGTGAGTGAGTGAGTGAGTAAGTGAGTGAGTGAGTGAGTGAGTGAGTGAGTGAGTGAGTGAGTGAGTGAGTGAGTGAGTGAGTGAGTGAGTGAGTGAGTAAGTGATTGAGTGAGTGAGTGAGTGAGTGAGTGAGTGAGTGAGTGAGTGAGTGAGTGATTGAGTGAGTGAGTGATTGAGTGATGCGTGCGTGAGTGAGTTGCTGAGTGGGTGGGTGGGTGGGTGAGTGGGAGGTGAGATGGCAAATGTTTTGAGAGAGTGAGTGAGTGAGTGAGTGAGTGAATGAGAACAACAACAAAAAACAAAAACAGAGAGAGAGAGAGAGAGAGAGAGAGAGAGAGAGAGAGAGAGAGAGAGAGAGAGAGAGAGAGAGAGAGAGAGAGAGAGAGAGAGTTGGTGACTGAGTGAGCGATATTGATAGTGATAGGGTGTCTTTTATGCGCCTTAATCTCTAAAGGGAGATATTGGTCTAGTTACAATTAAGGTTTCGATGTTAACTAGAATGACGAATTAACTAATACAAGGAGATTACAACATAGAATAATTGACATGCAAACAGTGAAACAATTCATTATTTACATGCTAATTTGAAGAACTTTTTACCCTTCTGGAACATTAAATTAGTATTTTTACCTACTGTTTTAGTAGGATTTTCCTTGTCTAGAGTAAGTAGATAACTAATTTTGTCTTGATCACTTAAGTTGGCGATAACAGGATTATTTTTGGAAATGAGAGAATGGAGTTCATTTCTAATTTTATCATACTCTTGGAAATACAACAAGAAAGCCGTTTGTCCTCTATGAAATTTGGATATTAAGCAGCTTCTTTTTTCTATTGAGGTTAATGCCCCTTTATTTTTTTATTTCCCAGTTTGTATACTCAATGAATGAACCCCTAGTCGCAATCTCGTAATACTTATTCTGTGTGCTGGGTTTCTGATGATCTTGAGACAGTCTTCTAGTTGGTAGTCGTTTTTATTTTCTGTCCATAAATTTTTCTCTAGAGTCTTCAGAACTGTTACTGCGGGTCTTCGGACAATTTTGAAAATAGTTTTTTTCTTAGTTGCGTCTTAAGGAAGGAACGAGTATTCTCAGACTCATTAATAATTCATCAAGAGAAAACAAAGAAAATCACTACCGTGACCGTGGTTTGGATATGTGGTCCTAATTACTATAACATTTTGTCAACTTTAGCCTTGAATTTCTCCAAGAATTATTGATCATTTGAGAAGCCATATCAAACACTCGAAAGTGTGTTTCATCAGATATCCAAACACCTCGAAGTCGTTTAAAAAAACTCGGCTGCGCCTCGTTTTTTCAACCTACTTCTCAGTGTTTGGATATCTGATGAAACACTCTTCCTCGTGTTTGATATATTACTTCTTGATATGTTGTCGCTTCACTATATTGCTATTGGTGGGCATTCGTATTAAGTATCACCATTTAATACATCAAAAAATCTTGCGTAACAAGAAGCTTTATTTAAGAGAGGATTGTTTGTTTTATGTAGTAGGCTTTGTCAGTAACTAGAAATTGAAGCCTTTATGTCTATAGTTAAGGGGTTCCGTCCAAGTTCTGCCCTACAGAATATGTTTTATGTGTACCATGGTGTATTTATTGCTGCTTTGCAGAACTCAATATGGACTTGTTCAACAGTGCTTTTGTCAAAATAAGTCATATGATAATAATTCAGGTTCCCCAGTGTAACGAGTATGGTTACATGAAGTACAAGTCTAGTTCCCGCCTTGCGTGCCACGTGACCGAGCTTGTAGGAAGCCATCTTGAAGTTTTGTTGTCGCTGTTCAACCGGAATAAATAAGTTGTGTTTTGCGGACTCTGTGTCTTTCCGCCTGTCGTTACATGGTGTCAGAAGTTTCCCGGATCCACACGTCACGAAAAGGAATGATTTGTGGCAGAAGCTACCGAATTTATGCCTGAAACCAGTGTTCAAAATAGCGAAAGTCCGGCTTCAAGTTTGATAACCATGGCGAATTTCCAAATACCTCCTCCTGACATACTCGAGCTCAACGATGGTTCGACAGCGTCCAATTGGCGAACTTGGGTTTCTGCTTGGAATAATTACAGGCTGGCTACGAAGCTAGATAAAGAGGAAGAAGCACGCCAAGTAGCAACACTTTTGGCCGTAATTGGAAAAGAAGCGAACAAGGTGTTTCGTACTTTCACGTGGGCCTCGCCAGACGACGCGAAGAAAATCGCTGCGGTTGTAAGCAAGTTCGAAGAGTATTGCATTCCCAGGGAAAACACTATTTACGAACGTTTTCTTTTCTTTACGCGGGATCAGCGGGAATCTGAAACTGTTGATCAATATTTGACGGAGCTTCGCCAAATTGCAGCAAATTGTGATTTCGAGTCAATCACACCCGATCAGCTTCTCCGGGATCGACTGGTGACAGGTACCAAAACTGCCAAGGTACGTGAAAATTTGCTCAAAGAGAAGAAATTGACTCTTGAGAAAGCTATAGATATCGCTCGTGCCGCCGAGAGTACGGCTGTTCAAATGAAAGTTATGTCTGCTGAGTCTGGATTGAGTGCTGTGAAAGAGAAAGAGAAAGAGCAGTCAGAAAATGTCCCATCTGTCAGCAGTGGCTGGATCAAGGACTGCAGATTCTGTGGTAGGAACCACGAAAGACGTAGCTGCCCTGCCTTTGGCCAGATTTGTGCATATTGTAAAAAAAGGAATCATTTTGTTGTCAAGTGCCCAGCAAAAAGCAAGGTGTCTTCTGTCCAAGAGCGATTTTATTTAAGTGCCGCAGGTGTCGGAAACGGAGGTCGTGAGATGGTTACCCTCACTGTATCAAAAGAGTCTAACCCCCTTTCAGGTCACGATGTAAGCTTCTTGATGGACACGGGGGCTGAATGCAATCTTTTGCCCTTGGATGTGTACAAGAAGGTGACTGGCGATCTGCACTTGAATTTCCTCAATGCACGCGGCAAGTCAATCCTGGTTTTAGCTAATGGAGATGGGCAACCCATCGAGGGCAAAGCCACAGTGTATGTCTCCCGCAAAGGAAACGCACACAAAATTGAAGTCAATGTAGTCAGGGGCCATGGGTATGAGCCCATACTGTCTAAGCAGACAATGCTGGAAATGAACTTGATAAAGATTCTAGACAGTGACCGAGATCCACGCGTCAATGTACTGAAGTCCGACACAGAGCCATTGCTGGAAGAGTATGACGATGTATTTGAAGGCCTTGGAAAGTTGGACGGACAGTACCACATTGTAACAGACGAGTCCATCAGACCTGTAGTGCATCCTCCGCGGCGTTTACCTGTTGCGATGACTGAGCGAGTTCAGCGGAAACTCGAAGAAATGGTAGCTGCTAACATAATCGAACAAGTCGACCATCCTACTGACTGGGTATCCAGTATGCTAGTGGTGACCAAGCCATCCACCGAAGCTGAGGGGGAAACCAAGTTACGCATCTGTTTGGATCCCAGGGATCTGAATCTTGCCATAAAGCGTGAACACTTCCCGATGCCGACAATTGAAGAGATTGCAACTAGGCTGAATGGGGCAAAATTGTTCAGTGTTTTTGATGCCAGTAATGGTTTCTGGCAAGTGGAACTTGACGATGAGTCTAGTAGTTTAACAACGTTTAACACCCCGTTCGGGCGCTACCGTTGGAAGCGAATGCCATTCGGCATCAATAGTGCACCTGAAGTTTGGCAGCGCAAAATGCGAGAGCACATTGAGGGGCTTAAAGGAGTAGAAGTAATTGCAGATGATTTTGTGATCGTTGGATTTGGCAACACACCTGCTGAGTGGCAGACAGACCATGACCGGAATGTGCGTGCCTTCCTAGACCGTTGCCGTGAGAGAAACCTGAAGTTGAACAAGAAGAAAGCCCGACTGAGACAGCAAGAAGTTCCCTTCATCGGACACATTCTAACCCGTGAGGGACTGAAACCAGATCCACACAAGGTTGAGGCAATCGTGGGGATGCCAGACCCGACTGATGTCCAGTCCTTACGTAGGTTCCTGGGCATGGTGAACTACTTGGCAAAGTTCCTCCCACGTCTATCCGAAGAAACAGAAGTTTTGAGAAAACTCACTGAAAAGGATGCTGAGTGGTGTTGGCTGCAAAGTCATACTGATGCTGTGGCCCATGTCAAGGAAATGATTGTATCTGCACCTGTACTTGCCTACTATGACGTGAATAAGCCAGTGGTCATTCAATGCGATGCTTCCCAAAGTGGACTTGGTGCAGCTCTGCTACAGGAGGAGCGCCCAGTGGCTTACAGCTCTCGTGTGATGACTCAAACGGAACAAAACTATGCGCAGATTGAAAAAGAGCTACTCGCCATAGTTTATGCTTGTGAGAAATTTGATCAGTACATTTTTGGAAGGAGCAATGTAATTGTGCAGTCAGACCACAAGCCGTTGGAAACCATATTCAAGAAGCCAATCCACAGTTCGCCAAAACGCCTCCAACGCATGCGTCTCCGCTTACAGAACTATGACATCCAAGTGGTATACAAGAAAGGAGAGACCATGTTCTTGGCTGACACATTAAGTCGCGCTTACTTGGAAAAGGAACCAGTGAGTCAGACCCAGGACAGTGACGTCCGTTCTGTCAGAGAACGACTGTTCGCTTTTGAGTTAGAGCAGATTAAAAATGGTGAAGATCTAAGTGTCTCCCCCACTCGCCTGGAAGAGCTGCGCAAGGAGACTGCTCAGGATGAAGAATTACAGACCCTGTCTGATGTTATTCATGAGGGTTGGCCAGAGACCCTGTCAGAAGCTCACAAATATGACCGGCGTCGGAGGCAAGTAATTGAGCTGTATTGGAACAGCCGTGATGAGCTGACCATAGAAGATGGATTGGTATACAAGGGTCATCGCCTTGTGATACCATTTAAGGAGCGTTCTGGTGTTGTAAAGAGCCTGCATGAATCACATATTGGAATAGAAGGAACATTGCGTCGTGCCCGCGACATTGTTTACTGGCCTGGAATCACAGCCCAGCTCAAAGATCACTTGTCAAGGTGTGGAATCTGTAACCGTTATCAGCCCGAACAATGTAAAGAGCCTTTAAAGCCTCATGATGTGCCTAATTTGCCATGGCAGAAAGTTGGTGTTGATCTTTTCGTGCTGGACGGGCAATCATTTTTGATAGCCGTTGATTACTACTCTGGCTATTTTGAAGTGCAAGATATGAGTAGCACCACCAGCAACCGTGTTATCACCATTCTAAAGGCGTGGTTTTCCAGGCATGGTATTCCTGTGACTCTCATCAGTGACAATGGGCCCCCCTTCAACAGTGAAGATTTCCAGACCTTCAGTAAGGAATGGGATTTTCACCACGTCACATCAAGCCCTTATCACGCACAAAGTAATGGTCGTGTGGAAAATGCAGTTAAGACTTGCAAGTCATTGCTGACCAAAGCCCGAGCTGATAAGCGTGATCCTCTGCTGGCGTTACTTGAGTGGCGCAACACACCAACTGAGGGTATGAATGCTTCTCCTGTTCAGCTACTATATGGTAGGCGAACACGCACCCGTCTCCCAGTAGCCAAGCAATTGTTAACTCCACAGGTGATAACTGATGTCCCCGAAAAGATCAAGATTAGAAAGCAGAAGCAGAAATACTACTATGATCGTCACTCACATGAACTGCCAAAATTGCTTGACGGTGATGCCATTAGAATGCGATTGCCACGCAAGAAGGAATGGTCACTAGGGCGCGTCATTGGAGAGGAGGGGACCCGTTCCTACTTGGTTGAAGTGAACGGAAAGCATTATCGTCGGAACCGCAAATGGCTCAGAGCAACACCCGAGGAGTTACCGGAGTCAGTGGAGACAAACCTCGACATGACCGATCCAATGGAACTGGTAGAGTCAAGTCCTGCTGAGCCGCCACAGGCAATGATACCATCACCAGTGGTTTCTGGGCCTCATACTGAAGGTCGTCCAGTGCGGGACCGCCGCCCCCCAGTGTGGTTAAAAGATTATGAGTGCTGAAATAAGACACTGACTCTGCCTTGTTGCCCCTTTTCTCAATTTGGCTTTATTATGTACTTTTGCAGGGGCGTTTTAATATAGGAGACTTTCTAAGGCAGATTTGAACATTATGTTATTGCTTTTTATTACCATTAACGTTCTGTATGCATAAACTAAACTATTAGACTTAGGAAGGGAGATGTAACGAGTATGGTTACATGAAGTACAAGTCTAGTTCCCGCCTTGCGTGTCACGTGACCGAGCTTGTAGGAAGCCATCTTGAAGTTTTGTTGTCGCTGTTCAACCGGAATAAATAAGTTGTGTTTTGCGGACTCTGTGTCTTTCCGCCTGTCGTTACACCCAGCTTCGAATTCATATAATAGTATAAGTTTCACAAGCTTATAAAAAAGTTTATTCTTAATTGTAATTGTGGTCGTATCGGAATTAGAGGACGACCGTTATATTATTGTTGTTATTAGTCCTCTCAAAAACTTTTCCTTATTCTTGTATCTTTAATATTATAGCTCAGTCTGCCTTCATACTTAGCAGTAAAAATCATTCTTTCTTTTTGTCATCCTGGCCCGCCTAGATTAGCTTTGTTACCTGCGGCGCCGATAAATTGTACATGTATATTTATGAAAGTACCAAATAAACTTGAAAGTTTAAGTTGAAGATTAATAAGAACTTTGTAAGCTTTTTTACTAATGCGAATGCGTGAGATATAACGACCAGATCAAGTCATTTATATATCCCTAAATATGTTTGTCTGTCTATCAAAGATATGTTATGGCTCCATTGTCTTCATTTTGGTAAAAAAATTTTATATTTAATTATATTTTAAATTTAGGAAGTCTTATTTTCCTCTGAAACATTAAATAGGTGTATTTACCTACTATGTTTGAAGTGGTTTTATTTTCTAGGGTAAGTTAATACCGTATCTTATCCTCATCATTTAGGTTTTTGAAAAAAAACATCGCGTGTTGAAACGAGAGAATGCATCTCATTTCTAATGTTATTGAGTGAGTGAGTGAGTGAGTGAGTGAGTGAGTGAGTGAGTGAGTGAGTGAGTGAGTGAGTGAGTGAGTGAGTGAGTCGGTGAGTGAGTGAGTGAGTGAGTTAGTGAGTGAGTGAGTGAGTGAGTGAGTGAGTGAGTGAGTGAGTGAGTGAGTGAGTGAGTGAATGAGTGAGTGAGTGAGTGAGTTAGTGAGTTAGAGAGTGAGTGAGTTACTTTTTCAACTTATATATTATTAAATGGTGATACGTGATACCAAGTACTGCTAGATTATTTTTAATTTCATCTTGTTTTCTATTTGATTTTTTTAGCGTTTTATGACTCTACCAACTGTTCTAGTAACCCCTTCTCACAAGTTAGCCAAAAGACCCGAGGATGCCATGGCGCTCTGGATCGAACATCTGAGCATGGACAGTTTAAATCTTTGTGTCCTTGAAACCAAGATTTTTGATGGGCTACACCAAAACATACAAATTGTGAGTAATTACTTTTTATTATTATTGTTTTTTAAGGTATTGCTCTTCTCTTCTGTAGCGTAATTCTTTATCTTATAAAGAAATAAACTCGCCCTTTTCAAGGGTGAGTTGGACGGGAATAGAAAGTGTCCGGACTTAACTTTGACATTCGTGCCTATTGGAGTGAACGTAGCAATAAGCACACTTTTTGACTTTTCTTTAAATTAATCTAAGGACACTTTGGTTTTAAAACCTTTATTGCGAAGTGATTCTCTTAGAAATAAATCGAAGAATTATTTTGACAACGATGTGGTTCTTCCTCTAAAATGTCTTTGTGCTTTGATTATGAAACATTGCGTTTATGGAACTTTTCTTCTTTTACATTTTGTTAGTTTTATCATGGGCTATAGGAAACAGGGTTTCGACTAAATAAAGATTACATTTTATCTCAAATAAAGTTGAATTACTCATAGTGAAGCAGTCTTTTGTCTTTTCTGATCGTTGCTCTCCATTTATGTCAAGTAGAATAGCTTAAAACCCTGCCTTTAATTCAAAAATATCCTGCAACCGTTCGTTAAGTCTTGATAACCGCGCGTCGTATTCCAATCCCAGGCGCGGGCGCTAAGCGCGCGAGCGTTAACCCTTATGAGTTAACACTCGCGCGCTTAGCGCTTGCGCCTTAGATTTGATTAGGACACTCGGTTACCAAGACTTAACGAATGCTTGCGATGTAGTTCTGAATCATAATGGCGCGTTGTTAGGGCTATTCTAAAAGAAATAAATGAGGAGAAAGGACCAGTAAAGACAAAAGAATACTTTATTGTGAGTAATTCAACTTTATTTGAGATAAAATGTTATCTTTTTTTAGTCGAAACCCATGTTTATTATAGCCCATGGTTTTATTTATTGTTAGGTCAATTATTGGATGTATTGATGATGTGTTGGAAAACCTGAAAAATCCAAATGAGATAGTGAATCCAGAAGGCGGCACTTAAGATTAATGGCTTAAATCCCAGGCCATTTCAGTCCATTGTCCCATTTTGAAAACATAAATTAAGAGACAGTTTTGGAATTAATGCATTAATCCAGATAAAAAAAAAATGGCGTAGGCTAAGAGGAGAAAGGTAAAAGGAGAATAGGAAAGTACAAAACAACAGCAGAGCTGAAAAGAAACACCAATGTAGCATGTCCAAACTGGAGTAGTAGCCTGTCAGACAGTCTAGTCAAATACCCAAAAGATCTTAAAAACTTAAATAAGAGGGTTATATTCGATTAAAGAAAAGGTTTACTGGAGCATTCATTTCTTTTGCTTTCTTGCAGAACTGGTTGGCATTTACTAACCTCAATCTGGACAATTTTACCCTGACGAACAGTCTGTTGTTTGCAAACATTACCTCACCATCTTACAGAGACAACTATGCTTTCTGTCAGGTAAGGAAAGTAAATAAGCAAAATTACTAACTTTCATCATCATTCTGTACGTTTATGCATATTTATTTATTTTTTTTTTTCTCTTATAGAAAATCAACTTTACAGATCCATTCTTTGTTCCTCCCGTGGTAGTGGTGACGCCTAAACGCAGTTATAACAATTCGCGTCTGTCTGCTGGATCTGGATGTGACGCAATTGCCAGCTGGGTTGAGGTACTTTCTTTAACTTTGCTATGTTAAGTAAGCAAAGTTTTACATTATCTCCTGAGAATAAAAACAAGTTCATTTATCTAATTTCTACTTGCTTCAAATTTTATCACAACACTGGATGTTGTTGTTGTTTTATGCTAGATGTTGTGACACTATGAGAAGAGATCCACCCTTACTAGACACTTAACTTACTCAAGTAGTATAGGGTCTGGGTTTAAAGTATGTTCGAAAAATATAGCTCATCCACAAATTTTCGGCTTCTCCTGCCTAGAACGGGAGATGGAATTTTCCCTTATTGTAAAACCAATTTTCGAACAAGGTCTTCCTTGGATCTCTTAGCAAGCAGGTTTTGGTCGGCAGGCTTGAAAATCAATCAAAATGGTCTCAAAAAGCAAAGAACTCAACCAATATATAAAAATGTGAACTTTAAAGTGGAAAAAAAAGATGCAACTCTAGCATTGACGTAGGCTGCCAAGACCGAAGTCTTTTAGCTCCATCTCGATCAGCCACATAACTAAGAGAGTTGGAAGATATATAGTACCAAGTACCATATAGTACCTTTGAAGCCCGCAATGGACAGTGATAAACGTGCAAAGTCAGCGCGAGTGGGATACCTGCCCCATCAGCCTATAAATCCTTATGTTATGATTGCTACGGAGAAATCAAATACCAGGGATATTTAAATTTTGTTAAATGCCAGTTAATTGTATGGGAAAAGTCCCAAAATATGGCGGTTTCTGAATAGCACAAAAAAAGCTCATTACAATTTATATCACTGCTATCTCTAACCCCAAAAATGAAACAATTCTGTTCAATTTTAGCACACATCCACAATGGAAACAGAAATTTGCGTGAAACACTATAACAATGATGTCAACAATAAAGACGCCATCCAAGTTGATTACGTGGTTATTGGAGGTACGTAAAATCAGTTGTTACTAAAGACCAAGCAACATTTTATGTATATTGTCCATGCCGACAATTGATTCTCTGGATTCTTCTTTACCTAAAAATAAGGACTAAGTCTTTCGACAAAATCTCATTGACGTTTTCTTTTTTTCAAACGATACAAATATCTATTCACGAATGATATACTACCAGTTGTCCGACCCACGCCCGTGTACCCAAATAGGTTAGTTGTCTTCTAGAGAAAGTGGTGGGAAAGTACTTTGTGATTGACAGCGGATAGCCTGGCTTCTAGGTCAGATCATGATACCCTGGGAATGTCATATATTGAAATATTTTTCCCAATCCCTCTTGTCTACCATTCCAGGTACATTCATGGCAGATATGACGCTAATACTAATACGCTTGCACACGTCTCCATGTTGACTCAGAGGGGATCGAGAAGAATGTATTTTTCCTTTGAGCGTTTCCGGTTTTGATAACTGCCATAATACCACGCCAGATATACTCATCCTCCCTCAACTCAATTTCAAGTCTACAAGCTCTCCTATTGCCTTCAACCGGATGTTTTACGTACTCGAAGACTAACATTCCTTCCTTTGCACATATTTCTAGACTTGGATCCATGTTTAGACGTCACGTGCGATTACCACTGTCTTTGTAAGGCTTTTGGGCCTTCCGATGCGCGGTGTGTCAGTGTTGAGAACTGTCCCTCATTTCAAGAACCAATCTGCTCCTCAAATGGCACGACTTATGACAACAAGTGCCTGTTTGAACAGGAGGTGTGTTTGCTGCAACTGAATTTTACAGTACAGCATCCTGGCAGCTGTGAAGGTATGATTAGTTGATTAGTTACATATAGGTTGAATTCTAAATACGTTTCTGAAAACTTCCGGCATGAACATTATACAAACCAACAATAGGCAATTGTAACAATGTCTGCAGCATTATACTCTTTTAAGAGATGCAGATCGGGGCACTAATATTACGAAAACGTGTTTCATGATTGAGAGGAAAGATGTTATACTTCGACAGATTCACAGCTCTGGATTTCCTCTAAAGGCTGTCTTGAATTAAGTCCAAATTAAATTAATGGCTAAAATATTCAAACTACCAGAAACTTAAGAATTCATATGTAAACGCAAACTAGTAAGCAAAAGAACAGCATGATCCATGATCTACATATGAAAGCAATGAGGTTTGTATCAAAACAAGGTCACCGCCGCACACAACTGTAAAATGGCCTATTCTCTATAAATTCAGAAACTAAATTTAACGATTTGGCTGGATCGGAATTAAGACGCAAAGAAGGGCGTCATGGCGAAAAAAACAAACAAAAAAAAATAGAAAACATACAAACAAACAAAATAGAAAACAGGCATAAAGGCCGGATCTGAAGAGTTCATTGTGGACATGCGTACAAAGCACGCGTTTGGCAAAACATTATAAATCTTGGTAAATTACTTTTTCTTTTAAGAGTCATTGTCTGAGAAAACCAGGCAGAGGTGAAAGATGGGGGTCGGCCGATTTCCTTCAAACTTTCACCATTTAATGTCTGTCCGAAATGATAATGAATGATGCTATTTAGCAATTCTCTTGCTGTTGCGTTTCGTAGTTTGACCACCCCCCCCCCCCCCCTGGTTTTGACCTTCACTGACCCTGACGTCACGCAAAATATATGCAGAATTTGAAGGTCAATAAAATATATTTCGCGTCATTTCTGGGGACTCATATCGATTGCTTGTATTGTTTACGGTCTGAAAAACCTTGTTAACGGAAAATATCGCGACTTAACATAAAACTTAATTTTTTATAGAATTTTGCAATTTCCTTGCGATCGCGAAAATGTCCTGTGCCAAATGTGAGGCAATTTCGAAACTGTTTTTCTCAGAGGTGCGGCGTTCTTTTCCAAACATTTCTTGATATTTTTTAAGCCAAATATCTGTTCTCCCAAAATCAGCAAACTCTAACTTGAGCCATTAAAATGCGTTGGCATGAGCCACGCTCGAAGTCAAAGATGACTCGGTATTTTTGCTAATAAAGTTCCACAGCGGGTTTTTCTTTATTTCATCTTCTTCTTCTTTTTTTTTTTTCTTTTTTGTTTTTGGATAAGCTCGATGAAACTATCCTAACTCTCCGAGGTAGAACTTCCCTGGAAAATTTAGTTGAGTGTCGCTTTGGGCAGGAATAACATCAAATTGGTGTTAGCTCACTTGATTTGATTAAGCGTGACATGTCACGGTAATTGACAATTTTGTCAAACGTGATCATAAACAGAACACATTTCTCGCTTCTTTTAACATTTGCATTTTAAACTTGGTAACAACAAGCTTTTCCCTGATACTAGATTAAGTCTTGGAGTCAAGTCTGTTGTCGATAATTGTTCACTAAAATAAAAACAGCAACAAATACCTGTGAAACTTGCCACGGCAAGAGAAGCTTGATTACCGAACCTCCGATATGTTCGTTACATAACAGGCAATTGAAATAACAACAAATCTTTCTTCTGTAATGCGTTGGGTTCCGCCATGGATCTGAAGTGCTCTTTCTGGTCTGTGGATTCGCCTTGCTATCCTGTACACGAGATATTGAATCGCATCTCGTCAGTCTTGGTTTGGGAAGCAAGCGTGGCGCGACAGGTTCAAAGATCTCCCAAGCCGAGTTGATTCTCAACAGAGCAGGTAAATTTGATGTCCCTGAAGATGACAAGAGAGGAATGATTGTTTGCCCCAGACATCGCAAGAACCTTACAACAGACTGGACCGGCCGAAAACGGACTATGTGTTGCCATCCAAGTCATATAGGGACAACGAAAGCCGGGGTAATACACAAACCAACCCGACGAGTAAATGCCAAGATGTCTGCACAAGGCATTTTTGAGCTGCATAACGCTGTTGTTCCCATCGGTTCAGGTTCGTTTTATGTTAACTGACTGACTGCATACTAGACTCATTTAAAAAAAAAACATAAACAACAGAGCATTTACAGCCGTGGGAACCGAACGCGAAGTTTAGCACATCTGTTCCGCGGGGTCATGCCGCCTCAAATTAGTCGTTTCACAGGACAACCAATCTTAACGTCCATGCTAGCTATTGTATTTTAATATATTTTAAAAACAGCTTTTAGGTGGAATTTGTAATAAAGGCGGGAAACATTCTACCTCATTAAAGTGTTTCTCAAATATATATTCAATATTTCATATCCATCAGAAGAAACTACTTTCCTTTTATACCAAAAATACATACTCCTTGTAAAAAAAAAATGACAGCAGGATTGGCATGAGTTTCTTCTGATGGATATGAAATATTGAATATATATTTGAGAAACACTTTAATGAGGTAGAATGTTTCCCGTCTTTATTACAAATTCCAACTAAAAGCTGTTTTTAAGCTATATCAAAATGCAATAGCTAGCATGGACGTTTTAACGTTTTAATCTTAAAAGATTGGTTGTCCTGTGATACGACTAATTTGAGGCGGCATGACCCCGCGGAACAGATGTGCTAAACTTCGCGTTCGTTTCCCACAGCCGTAAATGGTATGTTGTTTATATTTTTTAAATGAGTCTAGTATGCAGTCAGTCAGTTAACATAAAACGAACCTGAACCGATGGGAACAACAGCGTTATGCAGCTAAATAATGCCTTGTGCAGACATCTTGGCATTTACTCGTCGGGTTAGTTTGTGTATTACCCCGGCTTTCGTTGTCCCTATATGACTTGGATGGCAACACATAGTCCGTTTTCGGCCGGTCCAGTCTGTTGTAAGGTTCTTGCGATGTCTGGGGCAAACAGTCACTCCTCTCTTGTCATCTTCAGGGACATCAAATTTACCTGCTCTGTTGAGAATCAACTCGGCTTGGGAG
>NW_028145559.1:40000-533881 GCF_977016875.1 Pavona decussata | reverse complement strand
GGGAGGGAGAGATGAACTGGCCCCTAGACCATAATAAGTACATCCCTTTCGGCTAGCGCTCACATCCGACTGTCTCAAATTCAGCTTCATCTATATATAACATGATTAGCCGTCTTCCAAGTGGTACGTCTTGAGGTTTGGGCATGCGTACGTAGTGAACCTCATATAACGAATAGAGAAATATCTCGTTGTTTATTTCAACAAAATGATCAGGCAATGATCAAAAATATGAAAAGCTAGGGGGAAAAAACACACTTGTGATTAGTCTATAAAGTCACTTAACGACGAGGGAATCTTTTCATTATTTTAATTTTGTTTAATAAAAAAAAAAAAAAACGCTCAATGTATGTGATTGTTCATTCTACCCAAGCCTTGGCATCCGTACAGATCGACGTCGTAGTTCATTTTTTATCTCACTCAAAGAGTTAATTTGTTTAGAAAAGAACTTTGCCGGAAACTTTTACCATCACTTTATAGGGATTCACGCCCTGGCCTCAAAATTAGTTTTTTCAGGTCACACATGTCATAATAGTTAATGATCAACCAGCACGCTAAGTAAGAATTAGGGCTGTTGATTGCAAGAACGGCTGATATCTTACTAACGCACGGTTGGATAAGTATGAAACCAACTTAGATCTGTCTACTAAAGAATTTTTTAGGCCGTAAACTTCGAAAATTAAGCAGGTTTTTGACCTCCAAACATTGAGCGTGTTCTATAATGTCGTATGCACTGCGCTGTTCAAAGGGCGCTTTGAAATGAAATGCTCAAGCTAAGTTTTTTTTTGTAATGAAAGAAATATTCTTTTAACTAAAATGGCCCAAAATTTGATTTCTCTGAACTGAACAATTCAACTTCAAATGAGAAAAAACATCATTTTGACAACAACTCGTCATATAATTAGTTTTGACAAATGCGAGCATCTCGAGCGACGGGCTAGGCAAAATTTTCACGCAATTCTAGAAAGTAACTAAGACATTCGCGGAAAGTCTGATTGTGTTGATTAGCTAGGTAAACTTAACTTACGGTATTTAACTGAAAGGACGTTTTGACACAAAGAAGTGCGACAATAACAACACATCAAAACACAAGTTAATTAAGCGATGGTTCTTGAAACGAACAACTTCACAGCTAGATAATAACATCAGGCTAATACGAAAATATTTCGTTCTCCGGCTCTAAAGCAAACATGACAGTGAAAAGAAACAACATAATAAGAACTGGAGTAAACCAGTTCATTTAAGTCGATTGTGCATTTTAGGTGGCCCCGAATCCCTGAATAAAGTTCACTGAATCTAGTTAAACACAACAACACAGCTGAACAGCAGACCAAAAATATTGCCGGCAAAAACATGGCCTTAACTAAACACTTTGATTACTTAGCGATATGTGAAAGAGAAATACAAACTCTAACTGAATAAAACACGATTGTTCAAGACTTACTGAGACCTTTAAGTTGTTTCCCTGTCAGAAGAGAACTTTCTAGCGGCGCCGCTGTGGTTCGCCAGATTCGCTCCCCAGCAAAGTCAGCCGATACCGTTCTATAATGTCGTATGCACTGCGCTGTTCAAAGGGCGCTTTGAAATGAAATGCTCAAGGTAAGTTTTTTTTTGTAATGAAACAAATATTCTTTTAACTGAAATGGCCAAAAATTTGATTAAGCGATGGTTCTTGAAACGAACAATTTCATAGCTAGAATAATAACATCAGGCTAATACGAAAATATCTTGCTCTCCGGCTCTAAAGCAAACATGACAGTGAAAAGAAAGAACATAATAAGAACTGGAGTAAACCAGTTTATTTAAGTCGATTGTGCATTTTAGGTGGCCCCGAATCCCTGAATAAAGTTCACTGAATCTAGTTAAACACAACAACACAGCTGAACAGCAGACGAAAAAAATTGCCGGCAGAAACATGGCCTTAACTAAACACTTTGATTACTTAGCGATATGTGAAAGAGAAGTACAAACGCTAACTGAATAAAACACGATTGTTCAAGACTTACTGAGATCTTTAAGTTGTTTCCTGTCAGAAGAGAACTTTCTAGCGGCGCCGCTGTGGTTCGCCAGATTCGCTCCCCAGCAAAGTCAGCCGATACCGTTCCATCGGTCAATCGCTGCCACTGACGGCGCGCTGACTTCTCATCGCAAAGAAGGCCTGAAAGTCAATGTGATCATCCTGTTACTAAAATAATAATAGTAATAATAATAAACAAAATAATGGTGACATGTTGTCGCGGAAACGTCATGTTTTCACCCTTTAAGCCCTAATATCAAAGGACAAACTCTCCTGTCTTGTCCCTATATTTTTCTTATAAAAGCCGACTGGGTAGAAGTTATTAAAATATCAAGAGAATTCATCTTGGGTGATCGTATCCTTAATTCTCATGACCTCAGGGATTGAATAAACATTAATTTTACCAGGAGAAATTTGATGCTGATCACTGTTAGGGCTTAAAGGGTTAATCTCTCTACTTTTTATTGTGAAATAATACAACCGTCCTGGCACAAGCCTGACCCCATGCACCAAAGGTCTCTTATGCCAGCGGGGATGATCTTGCCACTCAGTCCGATAACTTGTCTGACGACAAGCCAGGGAGGGAGAGATGAACTGGCCCCTAGACCATAATAAGTACATCCCTTTCGGCTAGCGCTCACATCCGACTGTCTCAAATTCAGCTTCATCTATATATAACATGATTAGCCGTCTTCCAAGTGGTACGTCTTGAGGTTTGGGCATGCGTACGTAGTGAACCTCATATAACGAATAGAGAAATATCTCGTTGTTTATTTCAACAAAATGATCAGGCAATGATCAAAAATATGAAAAGCTAGGGGGAAAAAACACACTTGTGATTAGTCTATAAAGTCACTTAACGACGAGGGAATCTTTTCATTATTTTAATTTTGTTTAATAAAAAAAAAAAAAAACGCTCAATGTATGTGATTGTTCATTCTACCCAAGCCTTGGCATCCGTACAGATCGACGTCGTAGTTCATTTTTTATCTCACTCAAAGAGTTAATTTGTTTAGAAAAGAACTTTGCCGGAAACTTTTACCATCACTTTATAGGGATTCACGCCCTGGCCTCAAAATTAGTTTTTTCAGGTCACACATGTCATAATAGTTAATGATCAACCAGCACGCTAAGTAAGAATTAGGGCTGTTGATTGCAAGAACGGCTGATATCTTACTAACGCACGGTTGGATAAGTATGAAACCAACTTAGATCTGTCTACTAAAGAATTTTTTAGGCCGTAAACTTCGAAAATTAAGCAGGTTTTTGACCTCCAAACATTGAGCGTGTTCTATAATGTCGTATGCACTGCGCTGTTCAAAGGGCGCTTTGAAATGAAATGCTCAAGCTAAGTTTTTTTTTGTAATGAAAGAAATATTCTTTTAACTAAAATGGCCCAAAATTTGATTTCTCTGAACTGAACAATTCAACTTCAAATGAGAAAAAACATCATTTTGACAACAACTCGTCATATAATTAGTTTTGACAAATGCGAGCATCTCGAGCGACGGGCTAGGCAAAATTTTCACGCAATTCTAGAAAGTAACTAAGACATTCGCGGAAAGTCTGATTGTGTTGATTAGCTAGGTAAACTTAACTTACGGTATTTAACTGAAAGGACGTTTTGACACAAAGAAGTGCGACAATAACAACACATCAAAACACAAGTTAATTAAGCGATGGTTCTTGAAACGAACAACTTCACAGCTAGATAATAACATCAGGCTAATACGAAAATATTTCGTTCTCCGGCTCTAAAGCAAACATGACAGTGAAAAGAAACAACATAATAAGAACTGGAGTAAACCAGTTCATTTAAGTCGATTGTGCATTTTAGGTGGCCCCGAATCCCTGAATAAAGTTCACTGAATCTAGTTAAACACAACAACACAGCTGAACAGCAGACCAAAAATATTGCCGGCAAAAACATGGCCTTAACTAAACACTTTGATTACTTAGCGATATGTGAAAGAGAAATACAAACTCTAACTGAATAAAACACGATTGTTCAAGACTTACTGAGACCTTTAAGTTGTTTCCCTGTCAGAAGAGAACTTTCTAGCGGCGCCGCTGTGGTTCGCCAGATTCGCTCCCCAGCAAAGTCAGCCGATACCGTTCTATAATGTCGTATGCACTGCGCTGTTCAAAGGGCGCTTTGAAATGAAATGCTCAAGGTAAGTTTTTTTTTGTAATGAAACAAATATTCTTTTAACTGAAATGGCCAAAAATTTGATTAAGCGATGGTTCTTGAAACGAACAATTTCATAGCTAGAATAATAACATCAGGCTAATACGAAAATATCTTGCTCTCCGGCTCTAAAGCAAACATGACAGTGAAAAGAAAGAACATAATAAGAACTGGAGTAAACCAGTTTATTTAAGTCGATTGTGCATTTTAGGTGGCCCCGAATCCCTGAATAAAGTTCACTGAATCTAGTTAAACACAACAACACAGCTGAACAGCAGACGAAAAAAATTGCCGGCAGAAACATGGCCTTAACTAAACACTTTGATTACTTAGCGATATGTGAAAGAGAAGTACAAACGCTAACTGAATAAAACACGATTGTTCAAGACTTACTGAGATCTTTAAGTTGTTTCCTGTCAGAAGAGAACTTTCTAGCGGCGCCGCTGTGGTTCGCCAGATTCGCTCCCCAGCAAAGTCAGCCGATACCGTTCCATCGGTCAATCGCTGCCACTGACGGCGCGCTGACTTCTCATCGCAAAGAAGGCCTGAAAGTCAATGTGATCATCCTGTTACTAAAATAATAATAGTAATAATAATAAACAAAATAATGGTGACATGTTGTCGCGGAAACGTCATGTTTTCACCCTTTAAGCCCTAATATCAAAGGACAAACTCTCCTGTCTTGTCCCTATATTTTTCTTATAAAAGCCGACTGGGTAGAAGTTATTAAAATATCAAGAGAATTCATCTTGGGTGATCGTATCCTTAATTCTCATGACCTCAGGGATTGAATAAACATTAATTTTACCAGGAGAAATTTGATGCTGATCACTGTTAGGGCTTAAAGGGTTAATCTCTCTACTTTTTATTGTGAAATAATACAACCGTCCTGGCACAAGCCTGACCCCATGCACCAAAGGTCTCTTATGCCAGCGGGGATGATCTTGCCACTCAGTCCGATAACTTGTCTGACGACAAGCCAGGGAGGGAGAGATGAACTGGCCCCTAGACCATAATATTTTTTTTTTTTTTTGTGATAAAAGTTTATTTACACAGTGAGCCAAAGGGCCCACTGATAAAAAGATCAACTGTTACAAGCAACTACAAGTAAACTGAGAAAAAGAAAGCTAATCATTAATGACAATAATTATTACAAGTGTTACAATGCCTTCTAAACTTAAGCAAGCACTAAAACGAAGAAAGGGAAAAAAACGCGAAAAATATGCAAAATACAGATATACAGAAAAGCGCGAAAAATATGCAAAAAACAGTCATACAGCAAAAATGGCGCGAACAAAATACAAAACACAAAAAGAGCGGGAAAAATGCTAATGACTAAGCGAAAGCAGATTACGTAACTAAATTATAAAGCTAAATAACTACGAGAGGTAAATTACAAAATTATATCTCAAAAAAATTACAAAATTGAAATACTATATAGAAAAAAGTCAAAGATGAGAAATGCTATTTACAAGCAGAGAAAAAACAATATTGTTCACAACTACAAGTAAATTCAAAAACTACAACAAAACAACTAATTACAATACAAGCGAAAGAGGCCCCGGGAGACATGGCCACAGCCAAGCCTCTCCCGCCCTAAAAAACACATATATACACTATATACAATGGTCAAGACCCAGTACAACCAATGAAGGCGATGAGGTCAAGAATAAAGAAAAATAGAAATAAAACAGGAAACAGGAAACGACCCAGTACAACCAATTAAGGCGACCGGGTCGAAAAAAACAAAAATATAAATAAAATTAAAACAGAAAAGAAATCTTGTCACCCGTGCCAACTTTACAAAGAACATCATTAACTGACCAGAAATACCTCACATGATCAATAGGCTCACCGCGAATTCGAAGTTGAATATCCTTAATAATTGTGTCAACAATAGCACGCGGAGGAAGGTAAGAATTCCTAAAAGTCGCCGAATTACGAGCATGCCAAACATGAAACAAGATGGTAGCAACGAGATAACGAAATAAAGATAAAGAAGGAGAAGACTGTAAAGGAGAAAACGGAAAAAGTACAGAGGAAAAGGACAAGGAAAAAGGGGAACCCAAAAGGCGGGAAAGAAAGGGCGCGAAAAAATCCCACACCTTTGTAACCCGGGGGCAATCAACAAAACAATGTTGCATTGTCTCAACGCGAGAACATGAAGCACACCTGTCGGAGTCGATAACACCCCAACACTTTAGCGTATATCGAACCCGAACAGCACAGTGAATAATCAACCAAATGAGATCATTCTTTTTATTCTCAATAATCTTTAGTCGAGATTTACGCCACACCGAAGCCCACCGGTTGATGGGGCGACCGACAACGGATCCCCAAAAACCAGCTGCAGAAGACCTAGGCGCGGCATCGGGAAAAACAACCAAAAGTAAATAAAGATTCTTACACGAAAAAACGTCGGGCAATGCACCATGTTTATCAAAGATTTGCTGGAAAAGAGAAATACAAGACCGATAAAAGTGAGAAGGTGTAGAAGAAACAGGAACAAGATTAGAAAGAAAACTAAATCGCGTGTCAAGTTTTTGCAGACGATTCCCGAGAAAATAACGAGCAAGAAAATGCCACTTTTGACTGCCAAAATCATCACGTAAACTAGAAAAATTAGACAAACGAAGAGCAGCACATTTGGCTCGAAAATCGACAACGTTGAGGCCGCCGCCACGAAGCGGCGCGCAACAACGCTGACGACTAACATTTTCCGTTTTCCCTGGCCACACAAAAGACCAGACAATTTTATCATATGAATCAACAACCCACTGTGGGGGAATGATGATCTTGGCAGTGTGCCAAAAGCGGCTAGCGCCCAAGGCATTGATGATCATTGCACGACCTAAAAATGAGAGCTCTCTCTGTTTCCAAAGATTAACCACATTTTGTAACTTATCCAGCTTAGATTTCCAATTGTCAGACTCGACAGAAACAAGACCATTCGAAAAATAAACCCCCAAAATTTTCATTTTAAACACCCAAGTGAGACCGAAGGGGGAGGCACCATTAGTTCGCCACCTACCAAGCCACATAGCCTCGGACTTGGTAGTGTTGAGCTTGGCACCTGACCCCTTCTCGTAGACATTAACAACACGCAAGAGATGACAGAGAGAACGCTCACTTTTCACAAAATTCGTGGCATCATCTGCGTACTGGGAAACTTTAAATTGAAGGCCCCCGGCTCCAGGGAGCTGGAAACCTTCAATTTGTTTACATCTCCGAATCTGAGTTGACAAAACTTCCGAAACCAATACGTAAAGGAGGGGGGACAGGGGACAACCCTGACGAACACCCCTCCCGAGAAAAACAGGCATAGAAAGATTCCCATTACAAATTATGCGAGAAAAGACATCATTGTAGAAAAGAGCAACCCAATTACAAAAAGAAGGACCGAAACCGAATTTAGCTAAAGTTCTCATTAAAAATTCATGATCGACGCGATCAAAAGCTTTTTCCTGATCGAGAGTGACAAGAATACCGGGTTCGTCAGTTTTGTCAATCATGTCCAAAGTATCACGAATTAATTGCAGATTCGAAAATATACTACGACCCACTACGCCACACGTCTGATCCCGGTGAACGATGGAATTCATTACCGGTTTCAGACGTTCAGTAATCGCTTTTGAAGCCAGTTTGTAATCCGTATTCAAAAGCGATATGGGGCGCCAATTTTTCGGCAATCGTCTATCGTCCTTCTTGTACAGCAAGCGCAAGAGACTCTCGCGCTGGCTATACGTAAGAACACCCAGGCGATATCTCTCGTTCAGAACCAGAACGAGAAAATCACCCAGGTCATCCCAAAAAGACAAATAGAACTCGGTGGGCAAGCCGTCAGAGCCAGGCGATTTGCCGGTCTGAAGGCTCTTCAAAGCGGAGAAAAGCTCGTCTTTAGTAAATAAGCCCTCACAACTAGCACGCTCAATATCATTCAAAGAAAATTCCAAACTATCGATCAAATCGGTTTGGATCTGCATATCAATAGAGTTATCTTTGGCATACAGATCACGATAAAAATTCACAAAAACCCGCTCAATATCAGCCTGGGAAGTTTTTTCGCTACCATCAGTATCAACAACAGAATCAAACGAGTTTTTCTCCGCACGCTGTTGTTCGAGGCGAAAGAAATAGCGCGTGGGCTTTTCTCCCTCCTCGATCCACTTGGCACGCGATCGAATTTTAGCGCCCTCCGCCTCACGAGAAATAATAGACGAAAGAGCGCTTTCAACATCTCGCAATTCGGAAACGACAGAATTATCACCAGCATGGAAAGCATTTTTAGCACGAATTAAACGCTTAGTTAAAAAATTCCGCTCACGATTTAAAGACTGACGCTTACGTGTGCAGTAATTAATGCAAGTGGAACGAATGACAAGTTTCAGATCATCCCACCAAGCCCCCAGAGACTCAAAGTCGGCAATAACACTCTTTTGGCGATCAACAACAGAAGAAATTTCACGCTTAAACTCAGGATCAGCCAAAAGAGTGGTATTTAATCTCCAAACACCATCTCGCTTATTTGAAAAGCCGTCAAAAGAAAAATCGAGAACTACAAAATCGTGGTCGGAAAAAACACACGGTAAAACCTTGTTTGAACGGACAAATTTAAACAATGAACGAGACACCAAAAAACGATCAATACGAGTAGCTAGCGAGTAATCAGAATTAGACCAAGTAAAAGAAACACCGCGCGGATTCAATTTGCGCCAAACATCGATTAAACAAAAATCGGACAAAAAGGCACTAAGGCACTTTTTGTCCGGCAGCAAAGTATTAGCAGAATAACGATCTAATTTGTTATCAATACAATTAAAGTCACCAGCAATAACGCGAGAATCATTAGAAATAAAATAATCATGTAAACACTCAAAAAAGGTTTTACGCTCAGAGACAGTGTTTGGAGCATAGATGTTAACAACATTAAGACTAATAGGCCCTAGTAGCACCAATGCACTTAAAACTCGCCCGTTAGAATCAAACAAAAAACGAGAGATATGGCCCGAAAATTTGGGAGAGACAAATAAAGCTACTCCAGCAGATTTGCCTCTCCCAAAGGACCAGAAACATTGTCCAGGCCAAGAATGCGAAATTTCATCCGCAACACGTTTAGTAGACACATGCGTTTCTTGCAGTAAAAATAAATCATAATCTAGGCGCTCAAGTTCGCGCAAAACAGTGAATCGCTTAGCAGGGGTGCCAAGACCCCTAACATTTAAAGATAAAACTTTTAACGACATTGGTGCTGCTAGCGCCTAGAATGCCGCCTAGGCCTAACCTTTATAAAATCGTAATCGGACTCATCTTCCTCTGAAGTTTCATGGTCGCGATGATGATGGTGGTGGCGCCGGCTAGAGCGATCGCGCTCACCCTCGCGGGAGTAATCGCGGTCGCGGTGGCGATCACGATCCCGTTCACGATCACGCGTACGCTCACGTTCACGGTCCCGATCACGCCCCGCGCCGCGCTCCCGCGAGTGATCACGTTCACGCTCCGCCTTCTCATTAGAAACATGTTTCTTCTTGTTCTCGGATGGAGGTGGCTCACTGGCAGCTTTCTTAATAGGTTTCCTCGGAGGCTGCTTGACAGAGTCCTTAGACTTCGAATCACTGGTTTGCTGTTGCTTCGCAGAAGGCTGAGCAGAGCCAGACCCCGCCGCCCTGGCAGCCTTAATGGCCTCTGCTTGCTCCGGAGAGCGAGCGACCACATTAGCATACGAGGGCGACGCGGCCGGCTGCGACATGATCTCCGGTTCATCTTCCAACAAAGGCTGACCAGGTTGAGTAACCACGTTGGCGCTGAACAATAGAAAGGGACAGGCTGAGATGCTATGTTCCTGGGAAAGGCAAATCGAGCAAAGGCGTGGTGATGTGCAATCTTCCTGGCGATGCCCCGGCGCCTCACAATTAAAACACCTCACAGACGAACATTTCGCTGCAACATGGCCAGTATCGCCGCAACGGCGACACATCTTAGGCTGGCTTGGATACCAAATACGTAGCAGTTCACCGGCAACGAAAATGGTCGGGGGTATTGCGAGATTTAGCCGCATTCTTGCAGTACGCACCCCGTTGTAAATGTTGTCGGCAACCATATCACGCCTAAACGAGAAAACCTTGCCATAATGCGAAAGACGACCTATTAGGGCAGTGTCCGGTAACTCAGTCGGAGCTTCATAGATTTTAATGATTTGAATCCGGTTCTCACAGTCACCGAGAAAAACCGTGCAGCCAGATATCTTGACCGAAGGTACGCCAAGAGCGGCGTTTTTCGCGTCCGGAGATCTAAAACTGACGACCCACGTGTTGTTGGATGCGCGTCGCTGGATTGATAAAATTTCGTCGACATCAATGCCGGCCGCGTCGAACCCATTGATGATATCCTGGCTGGAACAAACCGTGTCCACAGAGAAAACGACGGACAACTCTTTGCGAAGCCTTATCCGATCAGTCTCCTTAAAATTCCACGTAAATTTTGGGGCAGATTCATATCTTGCCCCACTATTGAATAAATCACTAAGAACCTTCGGCACGCTCGGTTGTTTCTCATGAATTTCAGGTGTTGACTCGTGCGGCACGTCACAATCACCCCACTCCAAAGGTGACGGAGAAAACAATGTGGGCGTTTCAGTTGGCTCATCAGGCATCTCTCCAGGGGATTCCTCATCAACAGCTTTACGAGAACTATTTCCATCGGCCGCTTTGTTCTTTTTGTTTGCCATGCTGACGCGGCAACAAAACACAAATCGGAGCCAATCGTATCTAAGCCAAAAGGCCCGAGAAAAAATGAGACCCCTTTCGGCTAGCGGTCACATCCGACTGTCTCAAATTCAGCTTCATCTATATATAACATGATTAGCCGTCTTCCAAGTGGTACGTCTTGAGGTTTGGGCATGCGTACGTAGTGAACCTCATATAACGAATAGAGAAATATCTCGTTGTTTATTTCAACAAAATGATCAGGCAATGATCAAAAATATGAAAAGCTAGGGGGAAAAAACACACTTGTGATTAGTCTATAAAGTCACTTAACGACGAGGGAATCTTTTCATTATTTTAATTTTGTTTAATAAAAAAAAAAAAAACGCTCAATGTATGTGATTGTTCATTCTACCCAAGCCTTGGCATCCGTACAGATCGACGTCGTAGTTCATTTTTTATCTCACTCAAAGAGTTAATTTGTTTAGAAAAGAACTTTGCCGGAAACTTTTACCATCACTTTATAGGGATTCACGCCCTGGCCTCAAAATTAGTTTTTTCAGGTCACACATGTCATAATAGTTAATGATCAACCAGCACGCTAAGTAAGAATTAGGGCTGTTGATTGCAAGAACGGCTGATATCTTACTAACGCACGGTTGGATAAGTATGAAACCAACTTAGATCTGTCTACTAAAGAATTTTTTAGGCCGTAAACTTCGAAAATTAAGCAGGTTTTTGACCTCCAAACATTGAGCGTGTTCTATAATGTCGTATGCACTGCGCTGTTCAAAGGGCGCTTTGAAATGAAATGCTCAAGCTAAGTTTTTTTTTGTAATGAAAGAAATATTCTTTTAACTAAAATGGCCCAAAATTTGATTTCTCTGAACTGAACAATTCAACTTCAAATGAGAAAAAACATCATTTTGACAACAACTCGTCATATAATTAGTTTTGACAAATGCGAGCATCTCGAGCGACGGGCTAGGCAAAATTTTCACGCAATTCTAGAAAGTAACTAAGACATTCGCGGAAAGTCTGATTGTGTTGATTAGCTAGGTAAACTTAACTTACGGTATTTAACTGAAAGGACGTTTTGACACAAAGAAGTGCGACAATAACAACACATCAAAACACAAGTTAATTAAGCGATGGTTCTTGAAACGAACAACTTCACAGCTAGATAATAACATCAGGCTAATACGAAAATATTTCGTTCTCCGGCTCTAAAGCAAACATGACAGTGAAAAGAAACAACATAATAAGAACTGGAGTAAACCAGTTCATTTAAGTCGATTGTGCATTTTAGGTGGCCCCGAATCCCTGAATAAAGTTCACTGAATCTAGTTAAACACAACAACACAGCTGAACAGCAGACCAAAAATATTGCCGGCAAAAACATGGCCTTAACTAAACACTTTGATTACTTAGCGATATGTGAAAGAGAAATACAAACTCTAACTGAATAAAACACGATTGTTCAAGACTTACTGAGACCTTTAAGTTGTTTCCCTGTCAGAAGAGAACTTTCTAGCGGCGCCGCTGTGGTTCGCCAGATTCGCTCCCCAGCAAAGTCAGCCGATACCGTTCTATAATGTCGTATGCACTGCGCTGTTCAAAGGGCGCTTTGAAATGAAATGCTCAAGGTAAGTTTTTTTTTGTAATGAAACAAATATTCTTTTAACTGAAATGGCCAAAAATTTGATTAAGCGATGGTTCTTGAAACGAACAATTTCATAGCTAGAATAATAACATCAGGCTAATACGAAAATATCTTGCTCTCCGGCTCTAAAGCAAACATGACAGTGAAAAGAAAGAACATAATAAGAACTGGAGTAAACCAGTTTATTTAAGTCGATTGTGCATTTTAGGTGGCCCCGAATCCCTGAATAAAGTTCACTGAATCTAGTTAAACACAACAACACAGCTGAACAGCAGACGAAAAAAATTGCCGGCAGAAACATGGCCTTAACTAAACACTTTGATTACTTAGCGATATGTGAAAGAGAAGTACAAACGCTAACTGAATAAAACACGATTGTTCAAGACTTACTGAGATCTTTAAGTTGTTTCCTGTCAGAAGAGAACTTTCTAGCGGCGCCGCTGTGGTTCGCCAGATTCGCTCCCCAGCAAAGTCAGCCGATACCGTTCCATCGGTCAATCGCTGCCACTGACGGCGCGCTGACTTCTCATCGCAAAGAAGGCCTGAAAGTCAATGTGATCATCCTGTTACTAAAATAATAATAGTAATAATAATAAACAAAATAATGGTGACATGTTGTCGCGGAAACGTCATGTTTTCACCCTTTAAGCCCTAATATCAAAGGACAAACTCTCCTGTCTTGTCCCTATATTTTTCTTATAAAAGCCGACTGGGTAGAAGTTATTAAAATATCAAGAGAATTCATCTTGGGTGATCGTATCCTTAATTCTCATGACCTCAGGGATTGAATAAACATTAATTTTACCAGGAGAAATTTGATGCTGATCACTGTTAGGGCTTAAAGGGTTAATCTCTCTACTTTTTATTGTGAAATAATACAACCGTCCTGGCACAAGCCTGACCCCATGCACCAAAGGTCTCTTATGCCAGCGGGGATGATCTTGCCACTCAGTCCGATAACTTGTCTGACGACAAGCCAGGGAGGGAGAGATGAACTGGCCCCTAGACCATAATAAGTACATCCCTTTCGGCTAGCGCTCACATCCGACTGTCTCAAATTCAGCTTCATCTATATATAACATGATTAGCCGTCTTCCAAGTGGTACGTCTTGAGGTTTGGGCATGCGTACGTAGTGAACCTCATATAACGAATAGAGAAATATCTCGTTGTTTATTTCAACAAAATGATCAGGCAATGATCAAAAATATGAAAAGCTAGGGGGAAAAAACACACTTGTGATTAGTCTATAAAGTCACTTAACGACGAGGGAATCTTTTCATTATTTTAATTTTGTTTAATAAAAAAAAAAAAAAACGCTCAATGTATGTGATTGTTCATTCTACCCAAGCCTTGGCATCCGTACAGATCGACGTCGTAGTTCATTTTTTATCTCACTCAAAGAGTTAATTTGTTTAGAAAAGAACTTTGCCGGAAACTTTTACCATCACTTTATAGGGATTCACGCCCTGGCCTCAAAATTAGTTTTTTCAGGTCACACATGTCATAATAGTTAATGATCAACCAGCACGCTAAGTAAGAATTAGGGCTGTTGATTGCAAGAACGGCTGATATCTTACTAACGCACGGTTGGATAAGTATGAAACCAACTTAGATCTGTCTACTAAAGAATTTTTTAGGCCGTAAACTTCGAAAATTAAGCAGGTTTTTGACCTCCAAACATTGAGCGTGTTCTATAATGTCGTATGCACTGCGCTGTTCAAAGGGCGCTTTGAAATGAAATGCTCAAGCTAAGTTTTTTTTTGTAATGAAAGAAATATTCTTTTAACTAAAATGGCCCAAAATTTGATTTCTCTGAACTGAACAATTCAACTTCAAATGAGAAAAAACATCATTTTGACAACAACTCGTCATATAATTAGTTTTGACAAATGCGAGCATCTCGAGCGACGGGCTAGGCAAAATTTTCACGCAATTCTAGAAAGTAACTAAGACATTCGCGGAAAGTCTGATTGTGTTGATTAGCTAGGTAAACTTAACTTACGGTATTTAACTGAAAGGACGTTTTGACACAAAGAAGTGCGACAATAACAACACATCAAAACACAAGTTAATTAAGCGATGGTTCTTGAAACGAACAACTTCACAGCTAGATAATAACTTCAGGCTAATACGAAAATATTTCGTTCTCCGGCTCTAAAGCAAACATGACAGTGAAAAGAAACAACATAATAAGAACTGGAGTAAACCAGTTCATTTAAGTCGATTGTGCATTTTAGGTGGCCCCGAATCCCTGAATAAAGTTCACTGAATCTAGTTAAACACAACAACACAGCTGAACAGCAGACCAAAAATATTGCCGGCAAAAACATGGCCTTAACTAAACACTTTGATTACTTAGCGATATGTGAAAGAGAAATACAAACTCTAACTGAATAAAACACGATTGTTCAAGACTTACTGAGACCTTTAAGTTGTTTCCCTGTCAGAAGAGAACTTTCTAGCGGCGCCGCTGTGGTTCGCCAGATTCGCTCCCCAGCAAAGTCAGCCGATACCGTTCTATAATGTCGTATGCACTGCGCTGTTCAAAGGGCGCTTTGAAATGAAATGCTCAAGGTAAGTTTTTTTTTGTAATGAAACAAATATTCTTTTAACTGAAATGGCCAAAAATTTGATTAAGCGATGGTTCTTGAAACGAACAATTTCATAGCTAGAATAATAACATCAGGCTAATACGAAAATATCTTGCTCTCCGGCTCTAAAGCAAACATGACAGTGAAAAGAAAGAACATAATAAGAACTGGAGTAAACCAGTTTATTTAAGTCGATTGTGCATTTTAGGTGGCCCCGAATCCCTGAATAAAGTTCACTGAATCTAGTTAAACACAACAACACAGCTGAACAGCAGACGAAAAAAATTGCCGGCAGAAACATGGCCTTAACTAAACACTTTGATTACTTAGCGATATGTGAAAGAGAAGTACAAACGCTAACTGAATAAAACACGATTGTTCAAGACTTACTGAGATCTTTAAGTTGTTTCCTGTCAGAAGAGAACTTTCTAGCGGCGCCGCTGTGGTTCGCCAGATTCGCTCCCCAGCAAAGTCAGCCGATACCGTTCCATCGGTCAATCGCTGCCACTGACGGCGCGCTGACTTCTCATCGCAAAGAAGGCCTGAAAGTCAATGTGATCATCCTGTTACTAAAATAATAATAGTAATAATAATAAACAAAATAATGGTGACATGTTGTCGCGGAAACGTCATGTTTTCACCCTTTAAGCCCTAATATCAAAGGACAAACTCTCCTGTCTTGTCCCTATATTTTTCTTATAAAAGCCGACTGGGTAGAAGTTATTAAAATATCAAGAGAATTCATCTTGGGTGATCGTATCCTTAATTCTCATGACCTCAGGGATTGAATAAACATTAATTTTACCAGGAGAAATTTGATGCTGATCACTGTTAGGGCTTAAAGGGTTAATCTCTCTACTTTTTATTGTGAAATAATACAACCGTCCTGGCACAAGCCTGACCCCATGCACCAAAGGTCTCTTATGCCAGCGGGGATGATCTTGCCACTCAGTCCGATAAACTTGTCTGACGACAAGCCAGGGAGGGAGAGATGAACTGGCCCCTAGACCATAATAAGTACATCCCTTTCGGCTAGCGCTCACATCCGACTGTCTCAAATTCAGCTTCATCTATATATAACATGATTAGCCGTCTTCCAAGTGGTACGTCTTGAGGTTTGGGCATGCGTACGTAGTGAACCTCATATAACGAATAGAGAAATATCTCGTTGTTTATTTCAACAAAATGATCAGGCAATGATCAAAAATATGAAAAGCTAGGGGGAAAAAACACACTTGTGATTAGTCTATAAAGTCACTTAACGACGAGGGAATCTTTTCATTATTTTAATTTTGTTTAATAAAAAAAAAAAAAAAACGCTCAATGTATGTGATTGTTCATTCTACCCAAGCCTTGGCATCCGTACAGATCGACGTCGTAGTTCATTTTTTATCTCACTCAAAGAGTTAATTTGTTTAGAAAAGAACTTTGCCGGAAACTTTTACCATCACTTTATAGGGATTCACGCCCTGGCCTCAAAATTAGTTTTTTCAGGTCACACATGTCATAATAGTTAATGATCAACCAGCACGCTAAGTAAGAATTAGGGCTGTTGATTGCAAGAACGGCTGATATCTTACTAACGCACGGTTGGATAAGTATGAAACCAACTTAGATCTGTCTACTAAAGAATTTTTTAGGCCGTAAACTTCGAAAATTAAGCAGGTTTTTGACCTCCAAACATTGAGCGTGTTCTATAATGTCGTATGCACTGCGCTGTTCAAAGGGCGCTTTGAAATGAAATGCTCAAGCTAAGTTTTTTTTTGTAATGAAAGAAATATTCTTTTAACTAAAATGGCCCAAAATTTGATTTCTCTGAACTGAACAATTCAACTTCAAATGAGAAAAAACATCATTTTGACAACAACTCGTCATATAATTAGTTTTGACAAATGCGAGCATCTCGAGCGACGGGCTAGGCAAAATTTTCACGCAATTCTAGAAAGTAACTAAGACATTCGCGGAAAGTCTGATTGTGTTGATTAGCTAGGTAAACTTAACTTACGGTATTTAACTGAAAGGACGTTTTGACACAAAGAAGTGCGACAATAACAACACATCAAAACACAAGTTAATTAAGCGATGGTTCTTGAAACGAACAACTTCACAGCTAGATAATAACTTCAGGCTAATACGAAAATATTTCGTTCTCCGGCTCTAAAGCAAACATGACAGTGAAAAGAAACAACATAATAAGAACTGGAGTAAACCAGTTCATTTAAGTCGATTGTGCATTTTAGGTGGCCCCGAATCCCTGAATAAAGTTCACTGAATCTAGTTAAACACAACAACACAGCTGAACAGCAGACCAAAAATATTGCCGGCAAAAACATGGCCTTAACTAAACACTTTGATTACTTAGCGATATGTGAAAGAGAAATACAAACTCTAACTGAATAAAACACGATTGTTCAAGACTTACTGAGACCTTTAAGTTGTTTCCCTGTCAGAAGAGAACTTTCTAGCGGCGCCGCTGTGGTTCGCCAGATTCGCTCCCCAGCAAAGTCAGCCGATACCGTTCTATAATGTCGTATGCACTGCGCTGTTCAAAGGGCGCTTTGAAATGAAATGCTCAAGGTAAGTTTTTTTTTGTAATGAAACAAATATTCTTTTAACTGAAATGGCCAAAAATTTGATTAAGCGATGGTTCTTGAAACGAACAATTTCATAGCTAGAATAATAACATCAGGCTAATACGAAAATATCTTGCTCTCCGGCTCTAAAGCAAACATGACAGTGAAAAGAAAGAACATAATAAGAACTGGAGTAAACCAGTTTATTTAAGTCGATTGTGCATTTTAGGTGGCCCCGAATCCCTGAATAAAGTTCACTGAATCTAGTTAAACACAACAACACAGCTGAACAGCAGACGAAAAAAATTGCCGGCAGAAACATGGCCTTAACTAAACACTTTGATTACTTAGCGATATGTGAAAGAGAAGTACAAACGCTAACTGAATAAAACACGATTGTTCAAGACTTACTGAGATCTTTAAGTTGTTTCCTGTCAGAAGAGAACTTTCTAGCGGCGCCGCTGTGGTTCGCCAGATTCGCTCCCCAGCAAAGTCAGCCGATACCGTTCCATCGGTCAATCGCTGCCACTGACGGCGCGCTGACTTCTCATCGCAAAGAAGGCCTGAAAGTCAATGTGATCATCCTGTTACTAAAATAATAATAGTAATAATAATAAACAAAATAATGGTGACATGTTGTCGCGGAAACGTCATGTTTTCACCCTTTAAGCCCTAATATCAAAGGACAAACTCTCCTGTCTTGTCCCTATATTTTTCTTATAAAAGCCGACTGGGTAGAAGTTATTAAAATATCAAGAGAATTCATCTTGGGTGATCGTATCCTTAATTCTCATGACCTCAGGGATTGAATAAACATTAATTTTACCAGGAGAAATTTGATGCTGATCACTGTTAGGGCTTAAAGGGTTAATCTCTCTACTTTTTATTGTGAAATAATACAACCGTCCTGGCACAAGCCTGACCCCATGCACCAAAGGTCTCTTATGCCAGCGGGGATGATCTTGCCACTCAGTCCGATAACTTGTCTGACGACAAGCCAGGGAGGGAGAGATGAACTGGCCCCTAGACCATAATAAGTACATCCCTTTCGGCTAGCGCTCACATCCGACTGTCTCAAATTCAGCTTCATCTATATATAACATGATTAGCCGTCTTCCAAGTGGTACGTCTTGAGGTTTGGGCATGCGTACGTAGTGAACCTCATATAACGAATAGAGAAATATCTCGTTGTTTATTTCAACAAAATGATCAGGCAATGATCAAAAATATGAAAAGCTAGGGGGAAAAAACACACTTGTGATTAGTCTATAAAGTCACTTAACGACGAGGGAATCTTTTCATTATTTTAATTTTGTTTAATAAAAAAAAAAAAAAACGCTCAATGTATGTGATTGTTCATTCTACCCAAGCCTTGGCATCCGTACAGATCGACGTCGTAGTTCATTTTTTATCTCACTCAAAGAGTTAATTTGTTTAGAAAAGAACTTTGCCGGAAACTTTTACCATCACTTTATAGGGATTCACGCCCTGGCCTCAAAATTAGTTTTTTCAGGTCACACATGTCATAATAGTTAATGATCAACCAGCACGCTAAGTAAGAATTAGGGCTGTTGATTGCAAGAACGGCTGATATCTTACTAACGCACGGTTGGATAAGTATGAAACCAACTTAGATCTGTCTACTAAAGAATTTTTTAGGCCGTAAACTTCGAAAATTAAGCAGGTTTTTGACCTCCAAACATTGAGCGTGTTCTATAATGTCGTATGCACTGCGCTGTTCAAAGGGCGCTTTGAAATGAAATGCTCAAGCTAAGTTTTTTTTTGTAATGAAAGAAATATTCTTTTAACTAAAATGGCCCAAAATTTGATTTCTCTGAACTGAACAATTCAACTTCAAATGAGAAAAAACATCATTTTGACAACAACTCGTCATATAATTAGTTTTGACAAATGCGAGCATCTCGAGCGACGGGCTAGGCAAAATTTTCACGCAATTCTAGAAAGTAACTAAGACATTCGCGGAAAGTCTGATTGTGTTGATTAGCTAGGTAAACTTAACTTACGGTATTTAACTGAAAGGACGTTTTGACACAAAGAAGTGCGACAATAACAACACATCAAAACACAAGTTAATTAAGCGATGGTTCTTGAAACGAACAACTTCACAGCTAGATAATAACATCAGGCTAATACGAAAATATTTCGTTCTCCGGCTCTAAAGCAAACATGACAGTGAAAAGAAACAACATAATAAGAACTGGAGTAAACCAGTTCATTTAAGTCGATTGTGCATTTTAGGTGGCCCCGAATCCCTGAATAAAGTTCACTGAATCTAGTTAAACACAACAACACAGCTGAACAGCAGACCAAAAATATTGCCGGCAAAAACATGGCCTTAACTAAACACTTTGATTACTTAGCGATATGTGAAAGAGAAATACAAACTCTAACTGAATAAAACACGATTGTTCAAGACTTACTGAGACCTTTAAGTTGTTTCCCTGTCAGAAGAGAACTTTCTAGCGGCGCCGCTGTGGTTCGCCAGATTCGCTCCCCAGCAAAGTCAGCCGATACCGTTCTATAATGTCGTATGCACTGCGCTGTTCAAAGGGCGCTTTGAAATGAAATGCTCAAGGTAAGTTTTTTTTTGTAATGAAACAAATATTCTTTTAACTGAAATGGCCAAAAATTTGATTAAGCGATGGTTCTTGAAACGAACAATTTCATAGCTAGAATAATAACATCAGGCTAATACGAAAATATCTTGCTCTCCGGCTCTAAAGCAAACATGACAGTGAAAAGAAAGAACATAATAAGAACTGGAGTAAACCAGTTTATTTAAGTCGATTGTGCATTTTAGGTGGCCCCGAATCCCTGAATAAAGTTCACTGAATCTAGTTAAACACAACAACACAGCTGAACAGCAGACGAAAAAAATTGCCGGCAGAAACATGGCCTTAACTAAACACTTTGATTACTTAGCGATATGTGAAAGAGAAGTACAAACGCTAACTGAATAAAACACGATTGTTCAAGACTTACTGAGATCTTTAAGTTGTTTCCTGTCAGAAGAGAACTTTCTAGCGGCGCCGCTGTGGTTCGCCAGATTCGCTCCCCAGCAAAGTCAGCCGATACCGTTCCATCGGTCAATCGCTGCCACTGACGGCGCGCTGACTTCTCATCGCAAAGAAGGCCTGAAAGTCAATGTGATCATCCTGTTACTAAAATAATAATAGTAATAATAATAAACAAAATAATGGTGACATGTTGTCGCGGAAACGTCATGTTTTCACCCTTTAAGCCCTAATATCAAAGGACAAACTCTCCTGTCTTGTCCCTATATTTTTCTTATAAAAGCCGACTGGGTAGAAGTTATTAAAATATCAAGAGAATTCATCTTGGGTGATCGTATCCTTAATTCTCATGACCTCAGGGATTGAATAAACATTAATTTTACCAGGAGAAATTTGATGCTGATCACTGTTAGGGCTTAAAGGGTTAATCTCTCTACTTTTTATTGTGAAATAATACAACCGTCCTGGCACAAGCCTGACCCCATGCACCAAAGGTCTCTTATGCCAGCGGGGATGATCTTGCCACTCAGTCCGATAACTTGTCTGACGACAAGCCAGGGAGGGAGAGATGAACTGGCCCCTAGACCATAATAAGTACATCCCTTTCGGCTAGCGCTCACATCCGACTGTCTCAAATTCAGCTTCATCTATATATAACATGATTAGCCGTCTTCCAAGTGGTACGTCTTGAGGTTTGGGCATGCGTACGTAGTGAACCTCATATAACGAATAGAGAAATATCTCGTTGTTTATTTCAACAAAATGATCAGGCAATGATCAAAAATATGAAAAGCTAGGGGGAAAAAACACACTTGTGATTAGTCTATAAAGTCACTTAACGACGAGGGAATCTTTTCATTATTTTAATTTTGTTTAATAAAAAAAAAAAAAAACGCTCAATGTATGTGATTGTTCATTCTACCCAAGCCTTGGCATCCGTACAGATCGACGTCGTAGTTCATTTTTTATCTCACTCAAAGAGTTAATTTGTTTAGAAAAGAACTTTGCCGGAAACTTTTACCATCACTTTATAGGGATTCACGCCCTGGCCTCAAAATTAGTTTTTTCAGGTCACACATGTCATAATAGTTAATGATCAACCAGCACGCTAAGTAAGAATTAGGGCTGTTGATTGCAAGAACGGCTGATATCTTACTAACGCACGGTTGGATAAGTATGAAACCAACTTAGATCTGTCTACTAAAGAATTTTTTAGGCCGTAAACTTCGAAAATTAAGCAGGTTTTTGACCTCCAAACATTGAGCGTGTTCTATAATGTCGTATGCACTGCGCTGTTCAAAGGGCGCTTTGAAATGAAATGCTCAAGCTAAGTTTTTTTTTGTAATGAAAGAAATATTCTTTTAACTAAAATGGCCCAAAATTTGATTTCTCTGAACTGAACAATTCAACTTCAAATGAGAAAAAACATCATTTTGACAACAACTCGTCATATAATTAGTTTTGACAAATGCGAGCATCTCGAGCGACGGGCTAGGCAAAATTTTCACGCAATTCTAGAAAGTAACTAAGACATTCGCGGAAAGTCTGATTGTGTTGATTAGCTAGGTAAACTTAACTTACGGTATTTAACTGAAAGGACGTTTTGACACAAAGAAGTGCGACAATAACAACACATCAAAACACAAGTTAATTAAGCGATGGTTCTTGAAACGAACAACTTCACAGCTAGATAATAACATCAGGCTAATACGAAAATATTTCGTTCTCCGGCTCTAAAGCAAACATGACAGTGAAAAGAAACAACATAATAAGAACTGGAGTAAACCAGTTCATTTAAGTCGATTGTGCATTTTAGGTGGCCCCGAATCCCTGAATAAAGTTCACTGAATCTAGTTAAACACAACAACACAGCTGAACAGCAGACCAAAAATATTGCCGGCAAAAACATGGCCTTAACTAAACACTTTGATTACTTAGCGATATGTGAAAGAGAAATACAAACTCTAACTGAATAAAACACGATTGTTCAAGACTTACTGAGACCTTTAAGTTGTTTCCCTGTCAGAAGAGAACTTTCTAGCGGCGCCGCTGTGGTTCGCCAGATTCGCTCCCCAGCAAAGTCAGCCGATACCGTTCTATAATGTCGTATGCACTGCGCTGTTCAAAGGGCGCTTTGAAATGAAATGCTCAAGGTAAGTTTTTTTTTGTAATGAAACAAATATTCTTTTAACTGAAATGGCCAAAAATTTGATTAAGCGATGGTTCTTGAAACGAACAATTTCATAGCTAGAATAATAACATCAGGCTAATACGAAAATATCTTGCTCTCCGGCTCTAAAGCAAACATGACAGTGAAAAGAAAGAACATAATAAGAACTGGAGTAAACCAGTTTATTTAAGTCGATTGTGCATTTTAGGTGGCCCCGAATCCCTGAATAAAGTTCACTGAATCTAGTTAAACACAACAACACAGCTGAACAGCAGACGAAAAAAATTGCCGGCAGAAACATGGCCTTAACTAAACACTTTGATTACTTAGCGATATGTGAAAGAGAAGTACAAACGCTAACTGAATAAAACACGATTGTTCAAGACTTACTGAGATCTTTAAGTTGTTTCCTGTCAGAAGAGAACTTTCTAGCGGCGCCGCTGTGGTTCGCCAGATTCGCTCCCCAGCAAAGTCAGCCGATACCGTTCCATCGGTCAATCGCTGCCACTGACGGCGCGCTGACTTCTCATCGCAAAGAAGGCCTGAAAGTCAATGTGATCATCCTGTTACTAAAATAATAATAGTAATAATAATAAACAAAATAATGGTGACATGTTGTCGCGGAAACGTCATGTTTTCACCCTTTAAGCCCTAATATCAAAGGACAAACTCTCCTGTCTTGTCCCTATATTTTTCTTATAAAAGCCGACTGGGTAGAAGTTATTAAAATATCAAGAGAATTCATCTTGGGTGATCGTATCCTTAATTCTCATGACCTCAGGGATTGAATAAACATTAATTTTAGCAGGAGAAATTTGATGCTGATCACTGTTAGGGCTTAAAGGGTTAATCTCTCTACTTTTTATTGTGAAATAATACAACCGTCCTGGCACAAGCCTGACCCCATGCACCAAAGGTCTCTTATGCCAGCGGGGATGATCTTGCCACTCAGTCCGATAACTTGTCTGACGACAAGCCAGGGAGGGAGAGATGAACTGGCCCCTAGACCATAATAAGTACATCCCTTTCGGCTAGCGCTCACATCCGACTGTCTCAAATTCAGCTTCATCTATATATAACATGATTAGCCGTCTTCCAAGTGGTACGTCTTGAGGTTTGGGCATGCGTACGTAGTGAACCTCATATAACGAATAGAGAAATATCTCGTTGTTTATTTCAACAAAATGATCAGGCAATGATCAAAAATATGAAAAGCTAGGGGGAAAAAACACACTTGTGATTAGTCTATAAAGTCACTTAACGACGAGGGAATCTTTTCATTATTTTAATTTTGTTTAATAAAAAAAAAAAAAAACGCTCAATGTATGTGATTGTTCATTCTACCCAAGCCTTGGCATCCGTACAGATCGACGTCGTAGTTCATTTTTTATCTCACTCAAAGAGTTAATTTGTTTAGAAAAGAACTTTGCCGGAAACTTTTACCATCACTTTATAGGGATTCACGCCCTGGCCTCAAAATTAGTTTTTTCAGGTCACACATGTCATAATAGTTAATGATCAACCAGCACGCTAAGTAAGAATTAGGGCTGTTGATTGCAAGAACGGCTGATATCTTACTAACGCACGGTTGGATAAGTATGAAACCAACTTAGATCTGTCTACTAAAGAATTTTTTAGGCCGTAAACTTCGAAAATTAAGCAGGTTTTTGACCTCCAAACATTGAGCGTGTTCTATAATGTCGTATGCACTGCGCTGTTCAAAGGGCGCTTTGAAATGAAATGCTCAAGCTAAGTTTTTTTTTGTAATGAAAGAAATATTCTTTTAACTAAAATGGCCCAAAATTTGATTTCTCTGAACTGAACAATTCAACTTCAAATGAGAAAAAACATCATTTTGACAACAACTCGTCATATAATTAGTTTTGACAAATGCGAGCATCTCGAGCGACGGGCTAGGCAAAATTTTCACGCAATTCTAGAAAGTAACTAAGACATTCGCGGAAAGTCTGATTGTGTTGATTAGCTAGGTAAACTTAACTTACGGTATTTAACTGAAAGGACGTTTTGACACAAAGAAGTGCGACAATAACAACACATCAAAACACAAGTTAATTAAGCGATGGTTCTTGAAACGAACAACTTCACAGCTAGATAATAACATCAGGCTAATACGAAAATATTTCGTTCTCCGGCTCTAAAGCAAACATGACAGTGAAAAGAAACAACATAATAAGAACTGGAGTAAACCAGTTCATTTAAGTCGATTGTGCATTTTAGGTGGCCCCGAATCCCTGAATAAAGTTCACTGAATCTAGTTAAACACAACAACACAGCTGAACAGCAGACCAAAAATATTGCCGGCAAAAACATGGCCTTAACTAAACACTTTGATTACTTAGCGATATGTGAAAGAGAAATACAAACTCTAACTGAATAAAACACGATTGTTCAAGACTTACTGAGACCTTTAAGTTGTTTCCCTGTCAGAAGAGAACTTTCTAGCGGCGCCGCTGTGGTTCGCCAGATTCGCTCCCCAGCAAAGTCAGCCGATACCGTTCTATAATGTCGTATGCACTGCGCTGTTCAAAGGGCGCTTTGAAATGAAATGCTCAAGGTAAGTTTTTTTTTGTAATGAAACAAATATTCTTTTAACTGAAATGGCCAAAAATTTGATTAAGCGATGGTTCTTGAAACGAACAATTTCATAGCTAGAATAATAACATCAGGCTAATACGAAAATATCTTGCTCTCCGGCTCTAAAGCAAACATGACAGTGAAAAGAAAGAACATAATAAGAACTGGAGTAAACCAGTTTATTTAAGTCGATTGTGCATTTTAGGTGGCCCCGAATCCCTGAATAAAGTTCACTGAATCTAGTTAAACACAACAACACAGCTGAACAGCAGACGAAAAAAATTGCCGGCAGAAACATGGCCTTAACTAAACACTTTGATTACTTAGCGATATGTGAAAGAGAAGTACAAACGCTAACTGAATAAAACACGATTGTTCAAGACTTACTGAGATCTTTAAGTTGTTTCCTGTCAGAAGAGAACTTTCTAGCGGCGCCGCTGTGGTTCGCCAGATTCGCTCCCCAGCAAAGTCAGCCGATACCGTTCCATCGGTCAATCGCTGCCACTGACGGCGCGCTGACTTCTCATCGCAAAGAAGGCCTGAAAGTCAATGTGATCATCCTGTTACTAAAATAATAATAGTAATAATAATAAACAAAATAATGGTGACATGTTGTCGCGGAAACGTCATGTTTTCACCCTTTAAGCCCTAATATCAAAGGACAAACTCTCCTGTCTTGTCCCTATATTTTTCTTATAAAAGCCGACTGGGTAGAAGTTATTAAAATATCAAGAGAATTCATCTTGGGTGATCGTATCCTTAATTCTCATGACCTCAGGGATTGAATAAACATTAATTTTACCAGGAGAAATTTGATGCTGATCACTGTTAGGGCTTAAAGGGTTAATCTCTCTACTTTTTATTGTGAAATAATACAACCGTCCTGGCACAAGCCTGACCCCATGCACCAAAGGTCTCTTATGCCAGCGGGGATGATCTTGCCACTCAGTCCGATAACTTGTCTGACGACAAGCCAGGGAGGGAGAGATGAACTGGCCCCTAGACCATAATAAGTACATCCCTTTCGGCTAGCGCTCACATCCGACTGTCTCAAATTCAGCTTCATCTATATATAACATGATTAGCCGTCTTCCAAGTGGTACGTCTTGAGGTTTGGGCATGCGTACGTAGTGAACCTCATATAACGAATAGAGAAATATCTCGTTGTTTATTTCAACAAAATGATCAGGCAATGATCAAAAATATGAAAAGCTAGGGGGAAAAAACACACTTGTGATTAGTCTATAAAGTCACTTAACGACGAGGGAATCTTTTCATTATTTTAATTTTGTTTAATAAAAAAAAAAAAAAACGCTCAATGTATGTGATTGTTCATTCTACCCAAGCCTTGGCATCCGTACAGATCGACGTCGTAGTTCATTTTTTATCTCACTCAAAGAGTTAATTTGTTTAGAAAAGAACTTTGCCGGAAACTTTTACCATCACTTTATAGGGATTCACGCCCTGGCCTCAAAATTAGTTTTTTCAGGTCACACATGTCATAATAGTTAATGATCAACCAGCACGCTAAGTAAGAATTAGGGCTGTTGATTGCAAGAACGGCTGATATCTTACTAACGCACGGTTGGATAAGTATGAAACCAACTTAGATCTGTCTACTAAAGAATTTTTTAGGCCGTAAACTTCGAAAATTAAGCAGGTTTTTGACCTCCAAACATTGAGCGTGTTCTATAATGTCGTATGCACTGCGCTGTTCAAAGGGCGCTTTGAAATGAAATGCTCAAGCTAAGTTTTTTTTTGTAATGAAAGAAATATTCTTTTAACTAAAATGGCCCAAAATTTGATTTCTCTGAACTGAACAATTCAACTTCAAATGAGAAAAAACATCATTTTGACAACAACTCGTCATATAATTAGTTTTGACAAATGCGAGCATCTCGAGCGACGGGCTAGGCAAAATTTTCACGCAATTCTAGAAAGTAACTAAGACATTCGCGGAAAGTCTGATTGTGTTGATTAGCTAGGTAAACTTAACTTACGGTATTTAACTGAAAGGACGTTTTGACACAAAGAAGTGCGACAATAACAACACATCAAAACACAAGTTAATTAAGCGATGGTTCTTGAAACGAACAACTTCACAGCTAGATAATAACATCAGGCTAATACGAAAATATTTCGTTCTCCGGCTCTAAAGCAAACATGACAGTGAAAAGAAACAACATAATAAGAACTGGAGTAAACCAGTTCATTTAAGTCGATTGTGCATTTTAGGTGGCCCCGAATCCCTGAATAAAGTTCACTGAATCTAGTTAAACACAACAACACAGCTGAACAGCAGACCAAAAATATTGCCGGCAAAAACATGGCCTTAACTAAACACTTTGATTACTTAGCGATATGTGAAAGAGAAATACAAACTCTAACTGAATAAAACACGATTGTTCAAGACTTACTGAGACCTTTAAGTTGTTTCCCTGTCAGAAGAGAACTTTCTAGCGGCGCCGCTGTGGTTCGCCAGATTCGCTCCCCAGCAAAGTCAGCCGATACCGTTCTATAATGTCGTATGCACTGCGCTGTTCAAAGGGCGCTTTGAAATGAAATGCTCAAGGTAAGTTTTTTTTTGTAATGAAACAAATATTCTTTTAACTGAAATGGCCAAAAATTTGATTAAGCGATGGTTCTTGAAACGAACAATTTCATAGCTAGAATAATAACATCAGGCTAATACGAAAATATCTTGCTCTCCGGCTCTAAAGCAAACATGACAGTGAAAAGAAAGAACATAATAAGAACTGGAGTAAACCAGTTTATTTAAGTCGATTGTGCATTTTAGGTGGCCCCGAATCCCTGAATAAAGTTCACTGAATCTAGTTAAACACAACAACACAGCTGAACAGCAGACGAAAAAAATTGCCGGCAGAAACATGGCCTTAACTAAACACTTTGATTACTTAGCGATATGTGAAAGAGAAGTACAAACGCTAACTGAATAAAACACGATTGTTCAAGACTTACTGAGATCTTTAAGTTGTTTCCTGTCAGAAGAGAACTTTCTAGCGGCGCCGCTGTGGTTCGCCAGATTCGCTCCCCAGCAAAGTCAGCCGATACCGTTCCATCGGTCAATCGCTGCCACTGACGGCGCGCTGACTTCTCATCGCAAAGAAGGCCTGAAAGTCAATGTGATCATCCTGTTACTAAAATAATAATAGTAATAATAATAAACAAAATAATGGTGACATGTTGTCGCGGAAACGTCATGTTTTCACCCTTTAAGCCCTAATATCAAAGGACAAACTCTCCTGTCTTGTCCCTATATTTTTCTTATAAAAGCCGACTGGGTAGAAGTTATTAAAATATCAAGAGAATTCATCTTGGGTGATCGTATCCTTAATTCTCATGACCTCAGGGATTGAATAAACATTAATTTTACCAGGAGAAATTTGATGCTGATCACTGTTAGGGCTTAAAGGGTTAATCTCTCTACTTTTTATTGTGAAATAATACAACCGTCCTGGCACAAGCCTGACCCCATGCACCAAAGGTCTCTTATGCCAGCGGGGATGATCTTGCCACTCAGTCCGATAACTTGTCTGACGACAAGCCAGGGAGGGAGAGATGAACTGGCCCCTAGACCATAATAAGTACATCCCTTTCGGCTAGCGCTCACATCCGACTGTCTCAAATTCAGCTTCATCTATATATAACATGATTAGCCGTCTTCCAAGTGGTACGTCTTGAGGTTTGGGCATGCGTACGTAGTGAACCTCATATAACGAATAGAGAAATATCTCGTTGTTTATTTCAACAAAATGATCAGGCAATGATCAAAAATATGAAAAGCTAGGGGGAAAAAACACACTTGTGATTAGTCTATAAAGTCACTTAACGACGAGGGAATCTTTTCATTATTTTAATTTTGTTTAATAAAAAAAAAAAAAAACGCTCAATGTATGTGATTGTTCATTCTACCCAAGCCTTGGCATCCGTACAGATCGACGTCGTAGTTCATTTTTTATCTCACTCAAAGAGTTAATTTGTTTAGAAAAGAACTTTGCCGGAAACTTTTACCATCACTTTATAGGGATTCACGCCCTGGCCTCAAAATTAGTTTTTTCAGGTCACACATGTCATAATAGTTAATGATCAACCAGCACGCTAAGTAAGAATTAGGGCTGTTGATTGCAAGAACGGCTGATATCTTACTAACGCACGGTTGGATAAGTATGAAACCAACTTAGATCTGTCTACTAAAGAATTTTTTAGGCCGTAAACTTCGAAAATTAAGCAGGTTTTTGACCTCCAAACATTGAGCGTGTTCTATAATGTCGTATGCACTGCGCTGTTCAAAGGGCGCTTTGAAATGAAATGCTCAAGCTAAGTTTTTTTTTGTAATGAAAGAAATATTCTTTTAACTAAAATGGCCCAAAATTTGATTTCTCTGAACTGAACAATTCAACTTCAAATGAGAAAAAACATCATTTTGACAACAACTCGTCATATAATTAGTTTTGACAAATGCGAGCATCTCGAGCGACGGGCTAGGCAAAATTTTCACGCAATTCTAGAAAGTAACTAAGACATTCGCGGAAAGTCTGATTGTGTTGATTAGCTAGGTAAACTTAACTTACGGTATTTAACTGAAAGGACGTTTTGACACAAAGAAGTGCGACAATAACAACACATCAAAACACAAGTTAATTAAGCGATGGTTCTTGAAACGAACAACTTCACAGCTAGATAATAACATCAGGCTAATACGAAAATATTTCGTTCTCCGGCTCTAAAGCAAACATGACAGTGAAAAGAAACAACATAATAAGAACTGGAGTAAACCAGTTCATTTAAGTCGATTGTGCATTTTAGGTGGCCCCGAATCCCTGAATAAAGTTCACTGAATCTAGTTAAACACAACAACACAGCTGAACAGCAGACCAAAAATATTGCCGGCAAAAACATGGCCTTAACTAAACACTTTGATTACTTAGCGATATGTGAAAGAGAAATACAAACTCTAACTGAATAAAACACGATTGTTCAAGACTTACTGAGACCTTTAAGTTGTTTCCCTGTCAGAAGAGAACTTTCTAGCGGCGCCGCTGTGGTTCGCCAGATTCGCTCCCCAGCAAAGTCAGCCGATACCGTTCTATAATGTCGTATGCACTGCGCTGTTCAAAGGGCGCTTTGAAATGAAATGCTCAAGGTAAGTTTTTTTTTGTAATGAAACAAATATTCTTTTAACTGAAATGGCCAAAAATTTGATTAAGCGATGGTTCTTGAAACGAACAATTTCATAGCTAGAATAATAACATCAGGCTAATACGAAAATATCTTGCTCTCCGGCTCTAAAGCAAACATGACAGTGAAAAGAAAGAACATAATAAGAACTGGAGTAAACCAGTTTATTTAAGTCGATTGTGCATTTTAGGTGGCCCCGAATCCCTGAATAAAGTTCACTGAATCTAGTTAAACACAACAACACAGCTGAACAGCAGACGAAAAAAATTGCCGGCAGAAACATGGCCTTAACTAAACACTTTGATTACTTAGCGATATGTGAAAGAGAAGTACAAACGCTAACTGAATAAAACACGATTGTTCAAGACTTACTGAGATCTTTAAGTTGTTTCCTGTCAGAAGAGAACTTTCTAGCGGCGCCGCTGTGGTTCGCCAGATTCGCTCCCCAGCAAAGTCAGCCGATACCGTTCCATCGGCCAATCGCTGCCACTGACGGCGCGCTGACTTCTCATCGCAAAGAAGGCCTGAAAGTCAATGTGATCATCCTGTTACTAAAATAATAATAGTAATAATAATAAACAAAATAATGGTGACATGTTGTCGCGGAAACGTCATGTTTTCACCCTTTAAGCCCTAATATCAAAGGACAAACTCTCCTGTCTTGTCCCTATATTTTTCTTATAAAAGCCGACTGGGTAGAAGTTATTAAAATATCAAGAGAATTCATCTTGGGTGATCGTATCCTTAATTCTCATGACCTCAGGGATTGAATAAACATTAATTTTACCAGGAGAAATTTGATGCTGATCACTGTTAGGGCTTAAAGGGTTAATCTCTCTACTTTTTATTGTGAAATAATACAACCGTCCTGGCACAAGCCTGACCCCATGCACCAAAGGTCTCTTATGCCAGCGGGGATGATCTTGCCACTCAGTCCGATAACTTGTCTGACGACAAGCCAGGGAGGGAGAGATGAACTGGCCCCTAGACCATAATAAGTACATCCCTTTCGGCTAGCGCTCACATCCGACTGTCTCAAATTCAGCTTCATCTATATATAACATGATTAGCCGTCTTCCAAGTGGTACGTCTTGAGGTTTGGGCATGCGTACGTAGTGAACCTCATATAACGAATAGAGAAATATCTCGTTGTTTATTTCAACAAAATGATCAGGCAATGATCAAAAATATGAAAAGCTAGGGGGAAAAAACACACTTGTGATTAGTCTATAAAGTCACTTAACGACGAGGGAATCTTTTCATTATTTTAATTTTGTTTAATAAAAAAAAAAAAAAACGCTCAATGTATGTGATTGTTCATTCTACCCAAGCCTTGGCATCCGTACAGATCGACGTCGTAGTTCATTTTTTATCTCACTCAAAGAGTTAATTTGTTTAGAAAAGAACTTTGCCGGAAACTTTTACCATCACTTTATAGGGATTCACGCCCTGGCCTCAAAATTAGTTTTTTCAGGTCACACATGTCATAATAGTTAATGATCAACCAGCACGCTAAGTAAGAATTAGGGCTGTTGATTGCAAGAACGGCTGATATCTTACTAACGCACGGTTGGATAAGTATGAAACCAACTTAGATCTGTCTACTAAAGAATTTTTTAGGCCGTAAACTTCGAAAATTAAGCAGGTTTTTGACCTCCAAACATTGAGCGTGTTCTATAATGTCGTATGCACTGCGCTGTTCAAAGGGCGCTTTGAAATGAAATGCTCAAGCTAAGTTTTTTTTTGTAATGAAAGAAATATTCTTTTAACTAAAATGGCCCAAAATTTGATTTCTCTGAACTGAACAATTCAACTTCAAATGAGAAAAAACATCATTTTGACAACAACTCGTCATATAATTAGTTTTGACAAATGCGAGCATCTCGAGCGACGGGCTAGGCAAAATTTTCACGCAATTCTAGAAAGTAACTAAGACATTCGCGGAAAGTCTGATTGTGTTGATTAGCTAGGTAAACTTAACTTACGGTATTTAACTGAAAGGACGTTTTGACACAAAGAAGTGCGACAATAACAACACATCAAAACACAAGTTAATTAAGCGATGGTTCTTGAAACGAACAACTTCACAGCTAGATAATAACATCAGGCTAATACGAAAATATTTCGTTCTCCGGCTCTAAAGCAAACATGACAGTGAAAAGAAACAACATAATAAGAACTGGAGTAAACCAGTTCATTTAAGTCGATTGTGCATTTTAGGTGGCCCCGAATCCCTGAATAAAGTTCACTGAATCTAGTTAAACACAACAACACAGCTGAACAGCAGACCAAAAATATTGCCGGCAAAAACATGGCCTTAACTAAACACTTTGATTACTTAGCGATATGTGAAAGAGAAATACAAACTCTAACTGAATAAAACACGATTGTTCAAGACTTACTGAGACCTTTAAGTTGTTTCCCTGTCAGAAGAGAACTTTCTAGCGGCGCCGCTGTGGTTCGCCAGATTCGCTCCCCAGCAAAGTCAGCCGATACCGTTCTATAATGTCGTATGCACTGCGCTGTTCAAAGGGCGCTTTGAAATGAAATGCTCAAGGTAAGTTTTTTTTTGTAATGAAACAAATATTCTTTTAACTGAAATGGCCAAAAATTTGATTAAGCGATGGTTCTTGAAACGAACAATTTCATAGCTAGAATAATAACATCAGGCTAATACGAAAATATCTTGCTCTCCGGCTCTAAAGCAAACATGACAGTGAAAAGAAAGAACATAATAAGAACTGGAGTAAACCAGTTTATTTAAGTCGATTGTGCATTTTAGGTGGCCCCGAATCCCTGAATAAAGTTCACTGAATCTAGTTAAACACAACAACACAGCTGAACAGCAGACGAAAAAAATTGCCGGCAGAAACATGGCCTTAACTAAACACTTTGATTACTTAGCGATATGTGAAAGAGAAGTACAAACGCTAACTGAATAAAACACGATTGTTCAAGACTTACTGAGATCTTTAAGTTGTTTCCTGTCAGAAGAGAACTTTCTAGCGGCGCCGCTGTGGTTCGCCAGATTCGCTCCCCAGCAAAGTCAGCCGATACCGTTCCATCGGCCAATCGCTGCCACTGACGGCGCGCTGACTTCTCATCGCAAAGAAGGCCTGAAAGTCAATGTGATCATCCTGTTACTAAAATAATAATAGTAATAATAATAAACAAAATAATGGTGACATGTTGTCGCGGAAACGTCATGTTTTCACCCTTTAAGCCCTAATATCAAAGGACAAACTCTCCTGTCTTGTCCCTATATTTTTCTTATAAAAGCCGACTGGGTAGAAGTTATTAAAATATCAAGAGAATTCATCTTGGGTGATCGTATCCTTAATTCTCATGACCTCAGGGATTGAATAAACATTAATTTTACCAGGAGAAATTTGATGCTGATCACTGTTAGGGCTTAAAGGGTTAATCTCTCTACTTTTTATTGTGAAATAATACAACCGTCCTGGCACAAGCCTGACCCCATGCACCAAAGGTCTCTTATGCCAGCGGGGATGATCTTGCCACTCAGTCCGATAACTTGTCTGACGACAAGCCAGGGAGGGAGAGATGAACTGGCCCCTAGACCATAATAAGTACATCCCTTTCGGCTAGCGCTCACATCCGACTGTCTCAAATTCAGCTTCATCTATATATAACATGATTAGCCGTCTTCCAAGTGGTACGTCTTGAGGTTTGGGCATGCGTACGTAGTGAACCTCATATAACGAATAGAGAAATATCTCGTTGTTTATTTCAACAAAATGATCAGGCAATGATCAAAAATATGAAAAGCTAGGGGGAAAAAACACACTTGTGATTAGTCTATAAAGTCACTTAACGACGAGGGAATCTTTTCATTATTTTAATTTTGTTTAATAAAAAAAAAAAAAAACGCTCAATGTATGTGATTGTTCATTCTACCCAAGCCTTGGCATCCGTACAGATCGACGTCGTAGTTCATTTTTTATCTCACTCAAAGAGTTAATTTGTTTAGAAAAGAACTTTGCCGGAAACTTTTACCATCACTTTATAGGGATTCACGCCCTGGCCTCAAAATTAGTTTTTTCAGGTCACACATGTCATAATAGTTAATGATCAACCAGCACGCTAAGTAAGAATTAGGGCTGTTGATTGCAAGAACGGCTGATATCTTACTAACGCACGGTTGGATAAGTATGAAACCAACTTAGATCTGTCTACTAAAGAATTTTTTAGGCCGTAAACTTCGAAAATTAAGCAGGTTTTTGACCTCCAAACATTGAGCGTGTTCTATAATGTCGTATGCACTGCGCTGTTCAAAGGGCGCTTTGAAATGAAATGCTCAAGCTAAGTTTTTTTTTGTAATGAAAGAAATATTCTTTTAACTAAAATGGCCCAAAATTTGATTTCTCTGAACTGAACAATTCAACTTCAAATGAGAAAAAACATCATTTTGACAACAACTCGTCATATAATTAGTTTTGACAAATGCGAGCATCTCGAGCGACGGGCTAGGCAAAATTTTCACGCAATTCTAGAAAGTAACTAAGACATTCGCGGAAAGTCTGATTGTGTTGATTAGCTAGGTAAACTTAACTTACGGTATTTAACTGAAAGGACGTTTTGACACAAAGAAGTGCGACAATAACAACACATCAAAACACAAGTTAATTAAGCGATGGTTCTTGAAACGAACAACTTCACAGCTAGATAATAACATCAGGCTAATACGAAAATATTTCGTTCTCCGGCTCTAAAGCAAACATGACAGTGAAAAGAAACAACATAATAAGAACTGGAGTAAACCAGTTCATTTAAGTCGATTGTGCATTTTAGGTGGCCCCGAATCCCTGAATAAAGTTCACTGAATCTAGTTAAACACAACAACACAGCTGAACAGCAGACCAAAAATATTGCCGGCAAAAACATGGCCTTAACTAAACACTTTGATTACTTAGCGATATGTGAAAGAGAAATACAAACTCTAACTGAATAAAACACGATTGTTCAAGACTTACTGAGACCTTTAAGTTGTTTCCCTGTCAGAAGAGAACTTTCTAGCGGCGCCGCTGTGGTTCGCCAGATTCGCTCCCCAGCAAAGTCAGCCGATACCGTTCTATAATGTCGTATGCACTGCGCTGTTCAAAGGGCGCTTTGAAATGAAATGCTCAAGGTAAGTTTTTTTTTGTAATGAAACAAATATTCTTTTAACTGAAATGGCCAAAAATTTGATTAAGCGATGGTTCTTGAAACGAACAATTTCATAGCTAGAATAATAACATCAGGCTAATACGAAAATATCTTGCTCTCCGGCTCTAAAGCAAACATGACAGTGAAAAGAAAGAACATAATAAGAACTGGAGTAAACCAGTTTATTTAAGTCGATTGTGCATTTTAGGTGGCCCCGAATCCCTGAATAAAGTTCACTGAATCTAGTTAAACACAACAACACAGCTGAACAGCAGACGAAAAAAATTGCCGGCAGAAACATGGCCTTAACTAAACACTTTGATTACTTAGCGATATGTGAAAGAGAAGTACAAACGCTAACTGAATAAAACACGATTGTTCAAGACTTACTGAGATCTTTAAGTTGTTTCCTGTCAGAAGAGAACTTTCTAGCGGCGCCGCTGTGGTTCGCCAGATTCGCTCCCCAGCAAAGTCAGCCGATACCGTTCCATCGGTCAATCGCTGCCACTGACGGCGCGCTGACTTCTCATCGCAAAGAAGGCCTGAAAGTCAATGTGATCATCCTGTTACTAAAATAATAATAGTAATAATAATAAACAAAATAATGGTGACATGTTGTCGCGGAAACGTCATGTTTTCACCCTTTAAGCCCTAATATCAAAGGACAAACTCTCCTGTCTTGTCCCTATATTTTTCTTATAAAAGCCGACTGGGTAGAAGTTATTAAAATATCAAGAGAATTCATCTTGGGTGATCGTATCCTTAATTCTCATGACCTCAGGGATTGAATAAACATTAATTTTACCAGGAGAAATTTGATGCTGATCACTGTTAGGGCTTAAAGGGTTAATCTCTCTACTTTTTATTGTGAAATAATACAACCGTCCTGGCACAAGCCTGACCCCATGCACCAAAGGTCTCTTATGCCAGCGGGGATGATCTTGCCACTCAGTCCGATAACTTGTCTGACGACAAGCCAGGGAGGGAGAGATGAACTGGCCCCTAGACCATAATAAGTACATCCCTTTCGGCTAGCGCTCACATCCGACTGTCTCAAATTCAGCTTCATCTATATATAACATGATTAGCCGTCTTCCAAGTGGTACGTCTTGAGGTTTGGGCATGCGTACGTAGTGAACCTCATATAACGAATAGAGAAATATCTCGTTGTTTATTTCAACAAAATGATCAGGCAATGATCAAAAATATGAAAAGCTAGGGGGAAAAAACACACTTGTGATTAGTCTATAAAGTCACTTAACGACGAGGGAATCTTTTCATTATTTTAATTTTGTTTAATAAAAAAAAAAAAAAAACGCTCAATGTATGTGATTGTTCATTCTACCCAAGCCTTGGCATCCGTACAGATCGACGTCGTAGTTCATTTTTTATCTCACTCAAAGAGTTAATTTGTTTAGAAAAGAACTTTGCCGGAAACTTTTACCATCACTTTATAGGGATTCACGCCCTGGCCTCAAAATTAGTTTTTTCAGGTCACACATGTCATAATAGTTAATGATCAACCAGCACGCTAAGTAAGAATTAGGGCTGTTGATTGCAAGAACGGCTGATATCTTACTAACGCACGGTTGGATAAGTATGAAACCAACTTAGATCTGTCTACTAAAGAATTTTTTAGGCCGTAAACTTCGAAAATTAAGCAGGTTTTTGACCTCCAAACATTGAGCGTGTTCTATAATGTCGTATGCACTGCGCTGTTCAAAGGGCGCTTTGAAATGAAATGCTCAAGCTAAGTTTTTTTTTGTAATGAAAGAAATATTCTTTTAACTAAAATGGCCCAAAATTTGATTTCTCTGAACTGAACAATTCAACTTCAAATGAGAAAAAACATCATTTTGACAACAACTCGTCATATAATTAGTTTTGACAAATGCGAGCATCTCGAGCGACGGGCTAGGCAAAATTTTCACGCAATTCTAGAAAGTAACTAAGACATTCGCGGAAAGTCTGATTGTGTTGATTAGCTAGGTAAACTTAACTTACGGTATTTAACTGAAAGGACGTTTTGACACAAAGAAGTGCGACAATAACAACACATCAAAACACAAGTTAATTAAGCGATGGTTCTTGAAACGAACAACTTCACAGCTAGATAATAACATCAGGCTAATACGAAAATATTTCGTTATCCGGCTCTAAAGCAAACATGACAGTGAAAAGAAACAACATAATAAGAACTGGAGTAAACCAGTTCATTTAAGTCGATTGTGCATTTTAGGTGGCCCCGAATCCCTGAATAAAGTTCACTGAATCTAGTTAAACACAACAACACAGCTGAACAGCAGACCAAAAATATTGCCGGCAAAAACATGGCCTTAACTAAACACTTTGATTACTTAGCGATATGTGAAAGAGAAATACAAACTCTAACTGAATAAAACACGATTGTTCAAGACTTACTGAGACCTTTAAGTTGTTTCCCTGTCAGAAGAGAACTTTCTAGCGGCGCCGCTGTGGTTCGCCAGATTCGCTCCCCAGCAAAGTCAGCCGATACCGTTCTATAATGTCGTATGCACTGCGCTGTTCAAAGGGCGCTTTGAAATGAAATGCTCAAGGTAAGTTTTTTTTTGTAATGAAACAAATATTCTTTTAACTGAAATGGCCAAAAATTTGATTAAGCGATGGTTCTTGAAACGAACAATTTCATAGCTAGAATAATAACATCAGGCTAATACGAAAATATCTTGCTCTCCGGCTCTAAAGCAAACATGACAGTGAAAAGAAAGAACATAATAAGAACTGGAGTAAACCAGTTTATTTAAGTCGATTGTGCATTTTAGGTGGCCCCGAATCCCTGAATAAAGTTCACTGAATCTAGTTAAACACAACAACACAGCTGAACAGCAGACGAAAAAAATTGCCGGCAGAAACATGGCCTTAACTAAACACTTTGATTACTTAGCGATATGTGAAAGAGAAGTACAAACGCTAACTGAATAAAACACGATTGTTCAAGACTTACTGAGATCTTTAAGTTGTTTCCTGTCAGAAGAGAACTTTCTAGCGGCGCCGCTGTGGTTCGCCAGATTCGCTCCCCAGCAAAGTCAGCCGATACCGTTCCATCGGCCAATCGCTGCCACTGACGGCGCGCTGACTTCTCATCGCAAAGAAGGCCTGAAAGTCAATGTGATCATCCTGTTACTAAAATAATAATAGTAATAATAATAAACAAAATAATGGTGACATGTTGTCGCGGAAACGTCATGTTTTCACCCTTTAAGCCCTAATATCAAAGGACAAACTCTCCTGTCTTGTCCCTATATTTTTCTTATAAAAGCCGACTGGGTAGAAGTTATTAAAATATCAAGAGAATTCATCTTGGGTGATCGTATCCTTAATTCTCATGACCTCAGGGATTGAATAAACATTAATTTTACCAGGAGAAATTTGATGCTGATCACTGTTAGGGCTTAAAGGGTTAATCTCTCTACTTTTTATTGTGAAATAATACAACCGTCCTGGCACAAGCCTGACCCCATGCACCAAAGGTCTCTTATGCCAGCGGGGATGATCTTGCCACTCAGTCCGATAACTTGTCTGACGACAAGCCAGGGAGGGAGAGATGAACTGGCCCCTAGACCATAATAAGTACATCCCTTTCGGCTAGCGCTCACATCCGACTGTCTCAAATTCAGCTTCATCTATATATAACATGATTAGCCGTCTTCCAAGTGGTACGTCTTGAGGTTTGGGCATGCGTACGTAGTGAACCTCATATAACGAATAGAGAAATATCTCGTTGTTTATTTCAACAAAATGATCAGGCAATGATCAAAAATATGAAAAGCTAGGGGGAAAAAACACACTTGTGATTAGTCTATAAAGTCACTTAACGACGAGGGAATCTTTTCATTATTTTAATTTTGTTTAATAAAAAAAAAAAAAAACGCTCAATGTATGTGATTGTTCATTCTACCCAAGCCTTGGCATCCGTACAGATCGACGTCGTAGTTCATTTTTTATCTCACTCAAAGAGTTAATTTGTTTAGAAAAGAACTTTGCCGGAAACTTTTACCATCACTTTATAGGGATTCACGCCCTGGCCTCAAAATTAGTTTTTTCAGGTCACACATGTCATAATAGTTAATGATCAACCAGCACGCTAAGTAAGAATTAGGGCTGTTGATTGCAAGAACGGCTGATATCTTACTAACGCACGGTTGGATAAGTATGAAACCAACTTAGATCTGTCTACTAAAGAATTTTTTAGGCCGTAAACTTCGAAAATTAAGCAGGTTTTTGACCTCCAAACATTGAGCGTGTTCTATAATGTCGTATGCACTGCGCTGTTCAAAGGGCGCTTTGAAATGAAATGCTCAAGCTAAGTTTTTTTTTGTAATGAAAGAAATATTCTTTTAACTAAAATGGCCCAAAATTTGATTTCTCTGAACTGAACAATTCAACTTCAAATGAGAAAAAACATCATTTTGACAACAACTCGTCATATAATTAGTTTTGACAAATGCGAGCATCTCGAGCGACGGGCTAGGCAAAATTTTCACGCAATTCTAGAAAGTAACTAAGACATTCGCGGAAAGTCTGATTGTGTTGATTAGCTAGGTAAACTTAACTTACGGTATTTAACTGAAAGGACGTTTTGACACAAAGAAGTGCGACAATAACAACACATCAAAACACAAGTTAATTAAGCGATGGTTCTTGAAACGAACAACTTCACAGCTAGATAATAACATCAGGCTAATACGAAAATATTTCGTTCTCCGGCTCTAAAGCAAACATGACAGTGAAAAGAAACAACATAATAAGAACTGGAGTAAACCAGTTCATTTAAGTCGATTGTGCATTTTAGGTGGCCCCGAATCCCTGAATAAAGTTCACTGAATCTAGTTAAACACAACAACACAGCTGAACAGCAGACCAAAAATATTGCCGGCAAAAACATGGCCTTAACTAAACACTTTGATTACTTAGCGATATGTGAAAGAGAAATACAAACTCTAACTGAATAAAACACGATTGTTCAAGACTTACTGAGACCTTTAAGTTGTTTCCCTGTCAGAAGAGAACTTTCTAGCGGCGCCGCTGTGGTTCGCCAGATTCGCTCCCCAGCAAAGTCAGCCGATACCGTTCTATAATGTCGTATGCACTGCGCTGTTCAAAGGGCGCTTTGAAATGAAATGCTCAAGGTAAGTTTTTTTTTGTAATGAAACAAATATTCTTTTAACTGAAATGGCCAAAAATTTGATTAAGCGATGGTTCTTGAAACGAACAATTTCATAGCTAGAATAATAACATCAGGCTAATACGAAAATATCTTGCTCTCCGGCTCTAAAGCAAACATGACAGTGAAAAGAAAGAACATAATAAGAACTGGAGTAAACCAGTTTATTTAAGTCGATTGTGCATTTTAGGTGGCCCCGAATCCCTGAATAAAGTTCACTGAATCTAGTTAAACACAACAACACAGCTGAACAGCAGACGAAAAAAATTGCCGGCAGAAACATGGCCTTAACTAAACACTTTGATTACTTAGCGATATGTGAAAGAGAAGTACAAACGCTAACTGAATAAAACACGATTGTTCAAGACTTACTGAGATCTTTAAGTTGTTTCCTGTCAGAAGAGAACTTTCTAGCGGCGCCGCTGTGGTTCGCCAGATTCGCTCCCCAGCAAAGTCAGCCGATACCGTTCCATCGGCCAATCGCTGCCACTGACGGCGCGCTGACTTCTCATCGCAAAGAAGGCCTGAAAGTCAATGTGATCATCCTGTTACTAAAATAATAATAGTAATAATAATAAACAAAATAATGGTGACATGTTGTCGCGGAAACGTCATGTTTTCACCCTTTAAGCCCTAATATCAAAGGACAAACTCTCCTGTCTTGTCCCTATATTTTTCTTATAAAAGCCGACTGGGTAGAAGTTATTAAAATATCAAGAGAATTCATCTTGGGTGATCGTATCCTTAATTCTCATGACCTCAGGGATTGAATAAACATTAATTTTACCAGGAGAAATTTGATGCTGATCACTGTTAGGGCTTAAAGGGTTAATCTCTCTACTTTTTATTGTGAAATAATACAACCGTCCTGGCACAAGCCTGACCCCATGCACCAAAGGTCTCTTATGCCAGCGGGGATGATCTTGCCACTCAGTCCGATAACTTGTCTGACGACAAGCCAGGGAGGGAGAGATGAACTGGCCCCTAGACCATAATAAGTACATCCCTTTCGGCTAGCGCTCACATCCGACTGTCTCAAATTCAGCTTCATCTATATATAACATGATTAGCCGTCTTCCAAGTGGTACGTCTTGAGGTTTGGGCATGCGTACGTAGTGAACCTCATATAACGAATAGAGAAATATCTCGTTGTTTATTTCAACAAAATGATCAGGCAATGATCAAAAATATGAAAAGCTAGGGGGAAAAAACACACTTGTGATTAGTCTATAAAGTCACTTAACGACGAGGGAATCTTTTCATTATTTTAATTTTGTTTAATAAAAAAAAAAAAAAACGCTCAATGTATGTGATTGTTCATTCTACCCAAGCCTTGGCATCCGTACAGATCGACGTCGTAGTTCATTTTTTATCTCACTCAAAGAGTTAATTTGTTTAGAAAAGAACTTTGCCGGAAACTTTTACCATCACTTTATAGGGATTCACGCCCTGGCCTCAAAATTAGTTTTTTCAGGTCACACATGTCATAATAGTTAATGATCAACCAGCACGCTAAGTAAGAATTAGGGCTGTTGATTGCAAGAACGGCTGATATCTTACTAACGCACGGTTGGATAAGTATGAAACCAACTTAGATCTGTCTACTAAAGAATTTTTTAGGCCGTAAACTTCGAAAATTAAGCAGGTTTTTGACCTCCAAACATTGAGCGTGTTCTATAATGTCGTATGCACTGCGCTGTTCAAAGGGCGCTTTGAAATGAAATGCTCAAGCTAAGTTTTTTTTTGTAATGAAAGAAATATTCTTTTAACTAAAATGGCCCAAAATTTGATTTCTCTGAACTGAACAATTCAACTTCAAATGAGAAAAAACATCATTTTGACAACAACTCGTCATATAATTAGTTTTGACAAATGCGAGCATCTCGAGCGACGGGCTAGGCAAAATTTTCACGCAATTCTAGAAAGTAACTAAGACATTCGCGGAAAGTCTGATTGTGTTGATTAGCTAGGTAAACTTAACTTACGGTATTTAACTGAAAGGACGTTTTGACACAAAGAAGTGCGACAATAACAACACATCAAAACACAAGTTAATTAAGCGATGGTTCTTGAAACGAACAACTTCACAGCTAGATAATAACATCAGGCTAATACGAAAATATTTCGTTCTCCGGCTCTAAAGCAAACATGACAGTGAAAAGAAACAACATAATAAGAACTGGAGTAAACCAGTTCATTTAAGTCGATTGTGCATTTTAGGTGGCCCCGAATCCCTGAATAAAGTTCACTGAATCTAGTTAAACACAACAACACAGCTGAACAGCAGACCAAAAATATTGCCGGCAAAAACATGGCCTTAACTAAACACTTTGATTACTTAGCGATATGTGAAAGAGAAATACAAACTCTAACTGAATAAAACACGATTGTTCAAGACTTACTGAGACCTTTAAGTTGTTTCCCTGTCAGAAGAGAACTTTCTAGCGGCGCCGCTGTGGTTCGCCAGATTCGCTCCCCAGCAAAGTCAGCCGATACCGTTCTATAATGTCGTATGCACTGCGCTGTTCAAAGGGCGCTTTGAAATGAAATGCTCAAGGTAAGTTTTTTTTTGTAATGAAACAAATATTCTTTTAACTGAAATGGCCAAAAATTTGATTAAGCGATGGTTCTTGAAACGAACAATTTCATAGCTAGAATAATAACATCAGGCTAATACGAAAATATCTTGCTCTCCGGCTCTAAAGCAAACATGACAGTGAAAAGAAAGAACATAATAAGAACTGGAGTAAACCAGTTTATTTAAGTCGATTGTGCATTTTAGGTGGCCCCGAATCCCTGAATAAAGTTCACTGAATCTAGTTAAACACAACAACACAGCTGAACAGCAGACGAAAAAAATTGCCGGCAGAAACATGGCCTTAACTAAACACTTTGATTACTTAGCGATATGTGAAAGAGAAGTACAAACGCTAACTGAATAAAACACGATTGTTCAAGACTTACTGAGATCTTTAAGTTGTTTCCTGTCAGAAGAGAACTTTCTAGCGGCGCCGCTGTGGTTCGCCAGATTCGCTCCCCAGCAAAGTCAGCCGATACCGTTCCATCGGCCAATCGCTGCCACTGACGGCGCGCTGACTTCTCATCGCAAAGAAGGCCTGAAAGTCAATGTGATCATCCTGTTACTAAAATAATAATAGTAATAATAATAAACAAAATAATGGTGACATGTTGTCGCGGAAACGTCATGTTTTCACCCTTTAAGCCCTAATATCAAAGGACAAACTCTCCTGTCTTGTCCCTATATTTTTCTTATAAAAGCCGACTGGGTAGAAGTTATTAAAATATCAAGAGAATTCATCTTGGGTGATCGTATCCTTAATTCTCATGACCTCAGGGATTGAATAAACATTAATTTTACCAGGAGAAATTTGATGCTGATCACTGTTAGGGCTTAAAGGGTTAATCTCTCTACTTTTTATTGTGAAATAATACAACCGTCCTGGCACAAGCCTGACCCCATGCACCAAAGGTCTCTTATGCCAGCGGGGATGATCTTGCCACTCAGTCCGATAACTTGTCTGACGACAAGCCAGGGAGGGAGAGATGAACTGGCCCCTAGACCATAATAAGTACATCCCTTTCGGCTAGCGCTCACATCCGACTGTCTCAAATTCAGCTTCATCTATATATAACATGATTAGCCGTCTTCCAAGTGGTACGTCTTGAGGTTTGGGCATGCGTACGTAGTGAACCTCATATAACGAATAGAGAAATATCTCGTTGTTTATTTCAACAAAATGATCAGGCAATGATCAAAAATATGAAAAGCTAGGGGGAAAAAACACACTTGTGATTAGTCTATAAAGTCACTTAACGACGAGGGAATCTTTTCATTATTTTAATTTTGTTTAATAAAAAAAAAAAAAAACGCTCAATGTATGTGATTGTTCATTCTACCCAAGCCTTGGCATCCGTACAGATCGACGTCGTAGTTCATTTTTTATCTCACTCAAAGAGTTAATTTGTTTAGAAAAGAACTTTGCCGGAAACTTTTACCATCACTTTATAGGGATTCACGCCCTGGCCTCAAAATTAGTTTTTTCAGGTCACACATGTCATAATAGTTAATGATCAACCAGCACGCTAAGTAAGAATTAGGGCTGTTGATTGCAAGAACGGCTGATATCTTACTAACGCACGGTTGGATAAGTATGAAACCAACTTAGATCTGTCTACTAAAGAATTTTTTAGGCCGTAAACTTCGAAAATTAAGCAGGTTTTTGACCTCCAAACATTGAGCGTGTTCTATAATGTCGTATGCACTGCGCTGTTCAAAGGGCGCTTTGAAATGAAATGCTCAAGCTAAGTTTTTTTTTGTAATGAAAGAAATATTCTTTTAACTAAAATGGCCCAAAATTTGATTTCTCTGAACTGAACAATTCAACTTCAAATGAGAAAAAACATCATTTTGACAACAACTCGTCATATAATTAGTTTTGACAAATGCGAGCATCTCGAGCGACGGGCTAGGCAAAATTTTCACGCAATTCTAGAAAGTAACTAAGACATTCGCGGAAAGTCTGATTGTGTTGATTAGCTAGGTAAACTTAACTTACGGTATTTAACTGAAAGGACGTTTTGACACAAAGAAGTGCGACAATAACAACACATCAAAACACAAGTTAATTAAGCGATGGTTCTTGAAACGAACAACTTCACAGCTAGATAATAACATCAGGCTAATACGAAAATATTTCGTTCTCCGGCTCTAAAGCAAACATGACAGTGAAAAGAAACAACATAATAAGAACTGGAGTAAACCAGTTCATTTAAGTCGATTGTGCATTTTAGGTGGCCCCGAATCCCTGAATAAAGTTCACTGAATCTAGTTAAACACAACAACACAGCTGAACAGCAGACCAAAAATATTGCCGGCAAAAACATGGCCTTAACTAAACACTTTGATTACTTAGCGATATGTGAAAGAGAAATACAAACTCTAACTGAATAAAACACGATTGTTCAAGACTTACTGAGACCTTTAAGTTGTTTCCCTGTCAGAAGAGAACTTTCTAGCGGCGCCGCTGTGGTTCGCCAGATTCGCTCCCCAGCAAAGTCAGCCGATACCGTTCTATAATGTCGTATGCACTGCGCTGTTCAAAGGGCGCTTTGAAATGAAATGCTCAAGGTAAGTTTTTTTTTGTAATGAAACAAATATTCTTTTAACTGAAATGGCCAAAAATTTGATTAAGCGATGGTTCTTGAAACGAACAATTTCATAGCTAGAATAATAACATCAGGCTAATACGAAAATATCTTGCTCTCCGGCTCTAAAGCAAACATGACAGTGAAAAGAAAGAACATAATAAGAACTGGAGTAAACCAGTTTATTTAAGTCGATTGTGCATTTTAGGTGGCCCCGAATCCCTGAATAAAGTTCACTGAATCTAGTTAAACACAACAACACAGCTGAACAGCAGACGAAAAAAATTGCCGGCAGAAACATGGCCTTAACTAAACACTTTGATTACTTAGCGATATGTGAAAGAGAAGTACAAACGCTAACTGAATAAAACACGATTGTTCAAGACTTACTGAGATCTTTAAGTTGTTTCCTGTCAGAAGAGAACTTTCTAGCGGCGCCGCTGTGGTTCGCCAGATTCGCTCCCCAGCAAAGTCAGCCGATACCGTTCCATCGGTCAATCGCTGCCACTGACGGCGCGCTGACTTCTCATCGCAAAGAAGGCCTGAAACTCTACAGGTTAAGGACCCTACGTCTTCTCGCTAGCTGTTTTTTAGTTATTTTCGTCTCGGCCTGATGTCAAAAACGATTTGCTGATATTGCAATGCATTATGGGATAGCTGTGACAATTTTGCGCGGGGAACACCATACCTCGAATTTATTCAAAAATATTTTAAGTCTAAAATCACCTCTTCATTTACAGACTTCGACCACCACACGCTTTGGCAAATGAGCCACAACTCACGTTGGTACCATTTTGAGAGTGATACCGTCCGCTTTTAGAGAAGAGGTAATAATAGACTTTCGTCTGGCTCGGCTTGCCTCCGACTGTAAACTGTCACCTCGAGCGCTGAAAAAAGCACTATTTATCAGTCGAAAGGCAAAACATGCCTCGCTTCTTTGAGGGATGCTAGTGATTTTGCAGATTTCCAGGCTTAATGATGCCCTTCCATCACCAGACGGCCAAAAATATTTCAAGCAAAAAAGAAAACCATTAGGTAAAGCTTCGAAAACGCTCGCTTCACTTGCTCGCTTCTCCGAAATGTCAGTTTTGTCTTCGTCACTTGGTCACGTGGTTGAACGAATTCGTTTCAGGGCTAACGCGGTCATCAGCCAAAGCCAACAAGGTTTTCAGTGATCATCCTGTTACTAAAATGTAGTTACTGTCTTTCACATGGCATAATTAAAACAAAATAATGGTGAAGGGGTATCGAATGGTCTTTGCGAGCATGGGAGCAGTGTGTTTATTTTTGCGAGCACGAGCAGTTGAAAAATTTTTCCTGCGAGCACTTTAGAAAATACAGATGGCGAGCAGTGAACACTTCGAGTACTTCGTAAATTTTCCGCTAGCAGGAATCTCTCTTTTATTTAAAATAGGATACATTGTTTTGCGCCAAGTTATAGCTAATAATCTGGCTGACACCTCCAAAACGGAGCAATAGTTACAAGCCAGAGGTAAGGATGTTTCAACCTTTTTGTTTTAACGATATCATAACTGATTTATTGTTAATATATGTATAAAAAATGACTACAAAGGAGGATTAACGAAATTTCGAGCAATCGAGCACATGTTAACGAGAATGCGAGCATGCAAGCAGTTGCAAAAATTTTGCGAGCACGAGCAAGCGAGCACCCGTGTAATTTTTGCGAGCAATTTGAGCAGAGGCCAAATTTTGCGAACACTTTTAAATTGAATGAGACAATTCGATACCCCTTGGTGACATATCGTCGCTGAAACGTAATGTTTTAATCTCGCTACTTTTTATTCTGAAATAATACAAAAGCTGACAAAAGAAACCTCGGACACCGCAGACCTCTTATGCCAGCGGAGATGAATCTTGCTGCTTTGTCCGATAATTTGTCTTACGACAAGACAGTGAGGGAGGAAAAAGTCGGCTCCTAGACCATATGTGAGACAGATCCCTTTCGCGCTAGCGCTTATTAGTGTCACATGTATCACGTTACAACACACTCGGATTCTCAAATAACATCGACGTAATATTTAGTGAAGGTCAGGTACATGCGTTTCAGATCTCGGCAAAATGGGGAAAGAAACAATACCTCCAATAAGGGAAACTACAGTCTTGACTGTAATTGTATTGAAATAAATTTTTATTCATTCATCCAATTTAAAAAAAAAAAAAAAAACAAAGAAAGCCTTCAACCTCGTGGACCACAAGTGCCTTCTCCATAAATTAGAACCTTATGGAGTTCGAGACCCAAGCTATAACCGGTTCCTGGATTATCTCTGCACCCGCTCACAGAGAGTAAAATTTGGGAAGGAATTATCATCTAGCCTTCCCCTGGATTATGGTGTACCTCAGGGTTCACTTTTACTGGACCCCTTACTCAGTGCTTGCTGTGATCCAATATCAGCATGTATGCCTGATACCGTCATATATACCACTGGCTCGGAGTCAGACTGCATCATGACAGAAATACAAAAAGCCCTCCAAAGAGTTTAACAGTGGATGAAAAACAGCAAGCTTGTTCTAAATCTCGCGAAGACCAAATGTATGCTTTTTGGTACTAACTTGCAGAAACTTGCAAATGCCATCGAAAGGGTGAGAAATTTTTGCTATTTAGGGGTCACCCTTGACGAACACCTCTCATGGAAAGAGTATGTTAGTAAAGTGTTTACCAAGGTTAACAAGTGCTTGGGTCTACTCGGCCGCATCCGATCATGTCTAACGCAGCGAAATGCGGATACAACTGTCTCGTATTACCAGTAGTGTGCTACACCGACACGGCCTGGGGTGAATTGTATGTTGAGTGCAAGAGTAGGTAACAGCGACACAGCGCCTACAAAATCGAGCTGCACGCATAATTGTCAGACTAGCAAGCACCAGCGAAGCTCTCAAGACACTAGGATGGCCTAACTTAGAAACTATCAGGAAAGGGAACAAATCTATCTTAGTCTACAAATGTCTTAATGATTTAGTGCCCTAGTATCTTTCTGATCATTAATAGAAACCACATTTTCCATAATTACAATATACGTCGGCGTGAAGACATTCATCCTTCAAGACCCAAACTTAGCCCCGGAAAGAGAACTTTTAGATACTCCGGAGCGATTTTATTTAACTCATTACCTGAAACATACAAACGGGAAGCGTCCTTGGAGGCTTTTAAGCGACTTATGATGAAACACGATTATGCATAGATTTTTCTTAGTTTGCAAATGTTTTATTTATTTTTTCTATCTTGTAATTTTAGCCCAAAAGTGTTTATTACAGTCATATATATTGTATTTTTTTCTCTCAGACCACAAGTTTTTAGACTACAAGCGTTCATTGTAATTCATTACTTTGCTATTATGATTTTAGGTGTATACAGGGCCCCTCAGGATAACAGCCCCGTAGCTGATTGGGCCACCCTGTCTTAAATGAAGTCCGCTTACTTACATTTCGTTTCGTACACTTTTTGTCGAACATTAGCTCACCTCCAACTCCCCAACCCCTCACCCCACGTCCTCCACCCCTGTCACTCAAAAATGGACTGACTTGGGAGTTTAAGATGTAACGAGAACATAAAAAACCGGTAGATTTAGTAAGTAAAACTATAACTTTGCACCTGGATCAGTGACACTCTCAGGTCATGTTTTTGCCCTTTCTTTAACGTGGACTACTACGTGAAGTTTCCTAATTTCACGTTTGAAAGGCGTAGACAAACGACGACAGATTTTTCTTTCCCTTTTTAAATTTGGAATCGGGCAGTAAGAATCCGACTGCAGGATAATTTTTTTCCTCTGGTCTTGAGAACATATTTGTGTTGCTTTTTTGTGTGACAACGCGGGAACACTAAATTGTATAAACTAAGGACATTTGTATTGCTTAAAATGAGCGGATGTCTTAGAAAACAAGTTGTTTATTTCGACAGCTTTCACGGCTTCAGATTGGTTGATTCCAATCCATTTTGATTCTTATTTACGATTCACAAGGTAGGAGTGCCTGTTAGCGAAGGAAACTGACTGGTAGTAAACAGACTATTAAAGGTTGTGAAAAGGCACTTGCAGCGTCAGAATTCAACATTAATTTGTTTTAATTATATATTTTTGGGCACATTGCTTTTAATCTTCAAAAAATTCTGGGGGGGGGGGGGAAGCTCAAGCCTCCCCCCCCCCCCTGTCCCTCCCCGCGCTACGGGCCTGGCCAGGGCTGAGTTCCTCGAAGCATGGTTAGCGCTAACCATTGGTTAAGAGGTATTAAAACCTATAGGTTGTCATGGCATTTAACCCGGGTGAGCGCTAACCATGCTTCGGAGCAACTGGGCCTTGCTCTATCCGAGTGAAATCCAATCGGGCGACAGGGCTAGATGTTCCGAGCATGTCTCGTTTTGTGTCAGCGGAAGAGTCCATGAAAACAAAATGGCGGATTGGCTGATGGGTTCGGAAATGCTGACGGATAGATTTTAAATTTTTTGAGAATTAGGGAGAAGTGTTTTTATCCTGATCAAGTTAAACAGTCGTTTTTCAGCCATGGACAGTCTTAATCAAGAGACTGATCGGTGAGTTTTTTGTCCTGTTCTCGTTCATAGCTTAAATCGAGCTACGGATACGTGTCGCTTACTATAAAAATTATTGAAAGTGCCTTATAGTATTGCGTTATTTCGGTCATTGAAAAGAAAACTTAAACCTTTCCGAAACTTCCCTTAGTTACTGTACAGCTCTGTATTTTATTTTAAAGAAACTGTAGATATTTATAATACCGACTTCTCAATCTGGTAATGATGGTTATCATGAAATGAAATAAAATTTAAATTTTGTGACTTAAAATCTATAAATGCAACATTACCACTGAGGAAAATAAAACACAGTGACATACAAAATTGCGCATGGATTTTAAAATTGCCGTCTCAACTGACACAACTACCCAGAGCACATGTGCCCTTATATATGCAGATCATCCAAGCAAAATCAAGGACGGTGTCTACTAATAGAGAAGTATTTTTGTGTGGTTTATGGCTATGCCTGGAAAGCAGATCTCAGCAAGGGCTACTGGAATCCACAAAGAAAATTGGGAGTAACCACGCATTTTTAAGAGATAATCAAGCAACAATTATTCTAAAAAACAGAAAAATACAAAGTAATGTATGGCGTTATTTTCCAAATTGAAGCTTTGTTGAAAAATGCATGGTTACCCCCAATTTTTTTTCTGGATACAAATAGTTTTAAACGGCATAACAATATCCCCATATTAGTAGGCATCACCCATTGGAAACCCAAGTATTTTGAGATGCGCAGAATGTATGCGCAGTAACAAAGTAGGCACCGTCCTTAACTTTATGAAATGTAGTACAAAAGCTTATAAAAGGAGCCTCTATGATCTTCAAGAACACTTAAATTAAATGACATGGGACACTTACACAACTGATGGCTACAGTGTAGATTTAAGAAATATGCTCTCAGCGTATTTTATATAAGCTTATAGTTATTAGCATAGAGTTGCACCACTGCATGGTCAATTTATTAATTTATCCTATTTTGTTTTATTACTCTAGCACCCTATGATCTTAACATTATGGCCTTTGCTTTTGTGGATTAACTGCGAACAAGTCGAAGTAAAAAATAGACCATGGTTTTATGCCTTTATTTTATGGTCTTTTATAATTGAATCTCATTTTTTCATATAGGAAAAATACATGAAACAAGTGTAAAATTGACGCATAAATTAAGCAAGCCACTGTCAAGTTCAGTTGTTGCATCCATGAAAACTAATGCTCTGGATGTTTTTGTATCTTTTCTTACTTAAGGCTAATTGTTGGGGTACAAGGACTGCTGAGCAAGCTAAGTACAACACATCCAGACTTGTTACATGGTAAGAGAGCATTAACATGTTTACAATAGTTCCCGTATTTCCCAACTGGTTTTGTGTCCCTCTCACCCTTCCCCCATTTCTGCCAAGGATTTCATATTCCACAACACTAGCTGGGCATTGGGCATCCCCCCCTCTCATCCCAGTCCCAGTCAGTCAACTGACTTGGTACCTCTTGGGAGTAAAAAATTTATTCAGACCATGCCCACAAAACAGAATTCTGGTACTTTTTAGGGGACCTTTTCAAAATTTCTGAAGATCACCACTGTTACTTTTATATAGGAGAAACCCCCCCCCCCCCCCTCAAGCACTTTGTTAGCCATACTGTAAGAACACCGAGACTTTCTTCCCAGGGTCCTTTTCTGTTCCTTCTTCAAGAAATCAGGAACCCTAGTTGTGTTCTGTGAGGATCTTTCTTCTATTTGATCTTTCATCCACTGTTCAAAATATATCTTTCGCATATTTACATTTATTTAAAGCAATTTAATATTGTACACTTTACCGCCCATTGATAAAAAAAATTAATAAATAATAAAGCGTTAATATTGTGCACTTTAATGCCCCTCCTTTACAGGGAATTTCATCCAGAACACATTTTAGGTGTCATGCAACCAGCCAAAACCAGGATTCTTTCCGAAGGGAAGAAAAAACAATTTTCATTCTTGGTGATCATTTCCTTTACTCTTATGATCTGAATGTTTGATGATGTACCATAAAGTTCTGATAGTAGCGACCCTCTTTACTTTCATTATAAAAATTATCAGCTTTTGGGGCTCGTTACTTTTGGGGAGACATTATTTTCGGGGAACAAAAAAAAAAACATGAAACAAAGCTAGCGCTAGCTCTTTTTTCCAAAATGAAAAATTATATGATTCGCACAGAGCTCAAAGTACAACATACAGAATAAAGACCATTCTGATGTAAGAGTGCCAGATGACATTGGGGCTTGCAGCTCCACGCAGGCCCACCAAGCAAGATTCAATTACTCGATGTTGCATTCAATGCAGAATTTAAGAAGAGTGTTGACAGACTCACTACGGAACACTTGTTCACAAATCCAGAGCTATTTATGAGTGAAAAATTAAGCGCTGGTTATCAATGTGTGCTTTTCACAAAATGGGTGGGCACAGCATGGCAAGAGTTCTCACGTCAGCTGAAAGACAGTTATCCATTCATTCGTAAAATGTGGTACTGCACTGCCCATTTCTGGTAGCAGGGACAGTGAAATAAACATCAATGGTCTACCGCACTCCTGCATGAATGAATCAGCCGATGTAGAGGAAATCAAATTCTTTTCTGACTCAGGGGAGGAAACTAAACTCAGTGTTTTTACTCCATGGCACAGTCCAATGCATCTTATATTGCAGTATATAGAGTTTTTAATTTTAATTTGAAGAAACGTTCCTGTTTGTTAATACCAAATTGTACCAGTTTAGTTTTCACATTATGCCATCAGTGAACTGATGTCAAGGGCGGATAATGGTTTAAGGCTTTCCTTTGTTGAAAGTGCCTTATCATGATCAATTTGTCAATGCACCAACTGAAGATATTAGCATTGCATATTAATAATTTGACTATGGATTGGAAAACAAAGGCATTCGGTATGGGTATAACATAATTAAAAACCAACTTTGTCTTGCTACTTTTTGGGGGAGTCACTACTTTTTTTGGTGGGGAGGGGGGTGCTACTTTTGGGGACTCGCTATTTTCGGGATTTATTAGAAGCCACAATGTTTTGACGTTATTTTCGGGGGGGTCGTTACTTTCGGGGTGTCGTTACTTTCGGAGCGTCGTTACTATCCAAACTTTAGGGTAGTGACATTGTGAGAAGAAATTAGATGCTGGTTATTTTGTTGGGGCATAAGGGGTTATTTTGCTTTAATCTGTCTCTTAATTTGTCTTTCTAAGGTTGTGATCAAACAACTGCCTCCAACCCTTCCCCATGCTTTAGCCCTTTAACTGTGTCTAGATATAGACTGATGTATGTATTCACTTGTTTTTTTTTTTTTTTGTCGTGCAGCTGTTGAACAAGAAATAGAACACAACTTGGAACAAGCTTAAGTGAACTGGGACCGACTCACCATCCTTATTAACATTAAGAACCGCCACAGAAAAAGCAGAGTGCTCGAATGTAAGTCTTTCTGAAAGTTTCTTCTGTTTAAAATGAAATAATTGCAAGGTTATTAAATCTTCTTCTCATTGGCACAAAATTAGGTATAAGGGTTGAAATTATTCATCCAAAATCAACTTATTGCAGCAACAAGATAAAGCAAAATAACAGACATGGCTTTAAAGGAAAATTAATTTATTGATCACCAATAGAAACTGGAATGGGGTTTATAATCTTGAGAACCATGGACAAAAAAAAGACATTTTCCACAAACCCTTGTGAACTGCTATTGATGAATTCTTCCACTTAAGGTGTAGGACTACACCCTCTGACAAACCTTTTCTTTTTTTAATTATTTGCCTTACAGGACAGTACAGAGAGATATAATCTGTAGGACGTGAAAGAACCCACACACTGTTTGAAAAGATTAAGGTCATGCTGATGTCCAAATCTCACCCCAAATTTTATACCAACTTGATACTGAGATATACTATTTTTTTATGTTGATGCTTTCACAGAAAAGTGGATCAACTTACGTATGATTTGAGACATTTGAAAACAGGCCTTAACAACTACAAACATCGGAAGATGATGAAGGTACATATAACAATAATGACATTGTTACCTTTACTGCCAGTAAGCATGTTGGCTTACAAGTTCTTAACCTGTTCTTCATAATTAGCTTTGGAAAAATCCGAATCTGGATTATTGATTCAAGATCACTCAGATCATGGTGTATCAAAGGAACTAATGAATCTACTCTGGGTAAAGATACGTCGGTTCCTTGGATGCAACATGGCCCAAGTGACCTTACGTCAAAAATCCGGATTTGGATTTTTCCAAAGAAACACATCCTAAATCTTCCATGGATTAAGTTTGATTATTTTATTATTATTTGCATTTTAGTAAAATGAAATAGACAACAATAAGTACACGATGAAAATTCTAGGAAAAAATTTCCAAGCCCCCAGCAGGAATCGAACCCACAACCTTCCATATACTAGTTTGGATGCTCTAATAACTGATCTATGGGTCATTCATATGGTGAACAGGTCAGGCTTGAGGTCACCTATAGCTCAGTGCTTAGAGCATCCAAACTAGTATCTGGAAGTTTGCAGGTTTGATTCCTGCTGGGGGCTTGGAAATTGTTTTCCGAGAATTTTCATTGTGTACTTGTCATAGCATTGGGTGGTTGGCTGGTTTGCTAGATTTTAGTAAAAGCTTGTAAAATATGAGACAGGCTATTTAAACATACAACAACAATCTGTCAGTAAGGATGCCTCCAATAATAAAATTTAACCTCAGAAATTATTTTAACAAAAAAAATAATAATCATCCAGTCTTCATGAGCAGCAGCACCGTATAATGACAAACTTGTTGCCATGTAGAGTCCTCTTCTTTTGGAATAAAAAGACCTTGTGTTAAAATTGTTGTTTTTGTGGCTGATAACATTGATTCTTTTGGCAGGAACAAGAGGGAAAAGAAAGAGAGGAACTTTTAAACAGAAGGTTTAGAACTAATGTAAGCTACGTTACTTTTAGTATGTTAGATGTGTGTTTTTACTTCCAGAATCAGTGGAAGAAATCCCCAAGTGTTACCATTCAGATGTAAGCCATCAGAATCAGAATTCTTATGAATGCTGTTTTGCCCCGTGTTAAGCTTACTAGGTGATATTGGGGGTTATAGGTTAACCATCTAACTCGACCAGAATCTAATTTCTCCTTACCTAATGACTACATTTTCAAACATACAGGTCATGAGAAACAAATAAATGATCACAAAAGATGACATGTTCTGATATTTAAACAAATTTTCCCAGCTAGGTATCATAGAACAGAAAGGAGAGTAAATACATGTTGATATTTTGCAAAGGTTTTTATAGGAAATTAGCGTTAATTTCGGACAAAAATAGTGTCCGAAAATAAAACCGTCCGAAATTTTTACAGTATAGTATAAAACTTTAAAAGTACTTTCTGGGCGACAGCATCACATATTCAAAGCCAATATGCATGATATGTTCAGAATTCGGATTAGGTGGCTGTGCTCAATTGTTCTTTTTATCTTTGGAGAGGTAAGTATTTGAGACACTGCTTGAGGCATAAGCTTGATTGAGTTTGTGTTATTTTCTGGTTGGTGTAAAACCTTGAAGGTACAGTAAAACTATCATTTTCACAGATTTTATTCCAGTCAAATTCATGTTTTTTAGTCGTAAATTTACTTTGGGTATGTTTCAGCGCAGTGTCGGAAATTTTTGTCCGAAAGTTGTCCGAAATGAGGGAAAAAGTGGCCGGAAATTAAACGTCCGAAATTTTCTGCAAGTAATGTAGTATGTGGTGTTTTATGTTTTTTTGTATTGTTAATTTCCAACGTTCACAAAAGCATCATTGTTATTAACTCTTTTGACACAGCTTTTCCAGGAATGTTTTTGAAGGCATTCAAAAACTCGCAGCGCATGATTAAACACTGCTGCTTGTGTTTCAAACATTACTTCATTTTAGAATGATGATGTCAAAGATTGTAATAATGATGATGATGTCGTTAATGATGATGATGTGAACAGCTGTACTTGACTGTTTAGATTGTGTTATTTGTTTTTTAGGATAGTGGCGAAACATCTATCATGATAGACCATGAACTACAGCATAACACCTCACTTCAAAATGCAGACAGAGGAATAAGTGATTTATTGAGCAGTGGATCTAGTATTTTAACAAGTTTGAAAGGTTAACGTATAACTTTAAAAGTGAGCTCATTAAATTTCCAGTAACTTAATAATAAATTCATTTACACATGACATTCCACTGAGTAGTATTTTGACGAAGGAACTTTAAGGTAGTTTTGATTCTTATTTGACACCTTTTTATGATGTAGTTTATATCTACTGTATTTTTTTATTTTTCACCCATGAAGTAAATGTTTAAAGAAAAAACAAGCTGCACTAAGTTATTACAAATTTTATGTAGGAAGGAAATCAAGAACATATTACATTAACTTGAAGTTGGTGTCTATATTTTTTCCATTTGTATCAAAAACATTTGAAGGCTGATTGCATAACCGTTTTGTTCCAAATTTTAGGCTGCTTTTTTTTTCATTTTGCTTGAAAAGTGGCTAAATATTTGCATGTGGCCTTTGGTTTTGTTAGTGAACCTTGCTCTTTGGTTTTATTCACTGGTTTACGCTTAGTTTTCTCCAACTGGCCATCAAAGCAAATTTGCCAATTAACTGTCTTTCAACAGGGAGCTCATAAAAGAATATTGGATATTGCCAGCACGCTTGGTTTGTCTAACACTGTTATGAGGCTGATTGACAAGAGGGCAACACAAGTATTGTTGTTTGTTGGTGCAAATGAAGGGCTTGGTGCAGATTGCGCTTTTGCTGTTTCAGCTCACATTCACAGGAATGTGTGCAAGTGGCCTTGAGTTCCTTCAGGAAACACTGTCCCAATGTTTTATCCATTGCTTTATCCATTGCTTCGTTTGCAATTAAAACATATTAGGATTTAGAACAAGCTGATTGTGAGTTTCCAGTTTTTCAAGACTTGTGCCTGGCGTCAGCATTTTATCCTGTCATTGACTCATCACAAGTCAAAAGCTCAGCACAAAAAAGATAAAGGAAAATGCTATTTATTTATTTATTTATTTATTTATTTATTTATTTATTTATTAAGTTATTTTATTTTATTTTATTTTATTTGCTGTAAAACATGATATAGTAATACAAAAGGAGCAATAACGATTTGGCGAGGAGACCTCAAGAAACCATCAAGCTTATATAAAGAGGTCACTTCGAAAACGCAATAAAAATTAATACAAAATAGTGCTGCGTATGTGGGGCATGATCAAATCAGGATTATTACAATAAAAACTTGTGCATTCGTTTCGTGAAAGTAGGGAAACAAGATGAACCCGTTGTGCATGCTATAAAAATTTTGCATTGATATCTAAAACACTATTGCCTTCTGGGGATGCTTGGGAGCTAGGGTCCCACTCATTGTTCAGAAAAAAATGAGACTGAAATGGTAGACTGCGAAATTTTTTGCGTTGCATGTCGTATCAATGCACGGCCTTTGAAGGGAAAGCCTGGAACAAGTGCGAAAATAGAAAGAGACTGGAGAGTTTTTCTTGCCTCGCATGTTCATATCTCGCAATTACACATCACAAGTTATGCTTTCAATATATTTTACCTCGTATATTCACTTTACTCTTCACATGTATGTGAATGTCAAGGGAAAAAAAGCGACTGTTCTAAAGTTTGTCTGTAGTTCTAGCCTCTTGTCTTACAGAAATTCTAGATACGCAACTATTATATGTCTTCCATAGATAGCCTAATGATGTGTTTATTTCTCTGTATTTCCTATTAGGACAAATGGATTGCGTTTGGAGGAATGATCGTAACCTGTATAATTATGTTCTTAGTCGTCAAGTACCTCACATGATATTCAAGGATAAGCCAGTAGCTTATCAAATAATAATTACTGATCCCCATGAAATTCTATTGTTCTCTCTGCATAAAATCAACGATTGTAGTCTTTAAGATGACAAAACAACTGTCTGCGGAAAACGGAGGCGGTCCGTTTTTGTCAGCAGGGAAATTATCAGGGGTAATATAATTAAACGCGCTAAATAAGCATGCTGCAATATTAAAAAATATTGCAGTGTGGAGGTTACAATATTAGGTAAGGCTCTTCCACATCTTACAGCTCTACAACAGTACGTCTCTTCTTTTCCAGTCACTGAAACAGCCGGCATACCGCCAGCAAATCTTCCACCTCCTCCAGCTACACAGTCAAACAATGCTGAGGTATTTAGTGTGGGAAGAAAGCGAAAAGCATTGGATGATCAACAACCCAACGGTGTTCCCTTCAAGCAGGCGGCGCAACAATTCTTTTGCGAAATCTGCAGCGTACAGCTCAATTCACAAAGTCAAGCATCACAGCGCAAGGAGGGAAAAATTCACAAGGTTAATGCAACCAAACGTGACCTTTTAAACTCGGTAGGTCTTTTAAACTTTGCTGTAATTCTGCTTGTTAATATTTATGTTTTTCCTTTCTCGTGGCCTACAATAGTTAACAATCGCGCGCACTTGTTTTCAAACCCTTTCTATTTCAGCTGTTTTACTCTGACATAAAAGGTTTTTGTTGTGTAAATGTAATTGGACATCTCTCCTTTTTTATGTTTAAGAATTCAATTTAAAATCCCGGTATGTTTCCATTTTAGTTAGGCGTCAATGAAATATGTACGTTTGTGGTTAAAATGAAGCTTAAATAAGTAATAATTAAATAAGATAAACCCTTTGTATTTGGTGAGAGTTGAAGACCTTGATTAAGCATATTTCATCAGATAACTTGTTGAAAAACTATGGCAAAATAAGTCGGAAATATATCAAATTATTTTAATTGCATATTCTAACCATTTTGTTATAATTGCATTTAATTTAAAAAAAATAATAATTCAGGTATTTATATATCATTGACAAAAATGTGAATCTGCATGCTTACGTCTGACAGCTGTGCTCAGACGTTCCTCGTTACCTTGGCCTTATAAATATTTTAAATTAATATCTCTCCTAATATTTGCTTAAATTACGCTGAAGTTTTACTAGAGTGGCCAGTCCATCAGCTTGCACAGAATTAACAGCTATTTGTGAAAAGGTTTCGGTAAATGGATCAACATTGGGGAGAAAAACATTTCCAGACCATTGCAGTGAGCAGGTCGTTTTCCAGAAACAACCCATTCATGTAATTTAGTAAACCACCTAATTGTTAGGGTACTTAATTAGTTGTGGTCTTCCAGGTGAACTTATGTAATCAGCTGTTCTTTAGATCTATTAACAGAGCTTGTATATTGCTTGTGTTTTAGAGGGTTATATAATCACCAAGCTTCTGGAGAAAGCTATAAGTTTATAACCGTATTCAAAAGCGATATGGGGCGCCAATTTTCGGTCCTTTTTGTGCAGCAAGCGCAAGAGACTCTCGCGCTGGATATACGTAAGAACACCCAGGCGATATCTCTCGTTCAGAACCAGAACGCGAATATCACCCAGGTCATCCCAAAAAGACAAATAGAAATCGGTGGGCAGGCTGTCAGAGCCAGGCGATTTGCCGGTCTGAAGGCCTTTCAAAGCGGAGAAAAGCTCGTCTTAGTAAATAAGCCCTCACAACTAGCACGCTCAATATCATTCAAAGAAAATTCTAAACTATCGATCAAATCGGTTTGGATCTGCATGTCAATAGAATTATCCTTGGCATGCAGATCACGTTAAAAATTCGCAAAAACCCGCTTAATATCAGCCTGTGAAGTTTTTTCGCTATCATCAGCATCTACAACAGAATCAAACGAAGTTTTCTCCGCACGCTGTTGCTCGAGGCGAAAGAAATACCGCGTGGGCTTTTCTCCTTCCTCGATCCACTTGGCACGCGATCGAATTTTAGCGCCCTCCGCCTCACGAGAAATAACAGACGAAAGAGCGCTTTCAACATCTCGTAATTCGGAAACGACAGAATTGTCACCAGCATGGAAAGCATTTTAGCAAGAATTAAACGCTTAGTTAAAAAATTCCGCTCACGATTTACAGACTGACACTTACGTGTGCAGTAATTAATGCAAGCAGAACGAATGACAAGTTTCAGATCATCCCACCAAGTCGGCAATAACACTCTTTTGGCGATCAAAAACAGAAGAAATCTCACGCTTAAACTCATGATCAGCCGAAAGAGCGATATTTAATCTCCAAACACCATCTCGATTATTTGAAAAACCATCAAAAGAAAAATCGAGAACTACAACTGAAATCGTGATCGGAAAAAACACACGGTAAAACCTTGTTTGAACAAACAAATTTAAACAAAGAACGAGACAGCAAAAAACCATCAATACGAGTAGCCAGCGAGTGATCAGATTAGACCAAGTAAAAGAAACACCGCGCGGATTCAATTTGCGCCAAACATCGCTCAAAAAAAAAATCGGACAAAAAGGCCCTAAGACACTTTTTGTCCGACAGCAAAGTATTAGCAGAATAGCGATCTAATTTGTTATCAATACAATTTTTAAAAAAGTCAGCAGCAATAACGCGAGAACCATTAGAAATAAAATAATCATGTAACCACTCAAAAAAGGTTTTACGCTACGAGACAGTGTTTGGAGCATAGATATTAACAACATTAAGACTCATAGACCCTAGTAGCACCAATGCACTTAAAACGCGCTCGTCAGAATCAAATAAAAAACGAAAGATATGGCCCGAAAATCTGGGAGAGACAAATAAAGCTACCAGATTTGCCAGCAGATTTGCCTCTCCCAAAAGAGCAAAAGCATTGGCTAGGCCAACAAAGAGCGATTTCGTCCGCGACCTTCTTAGTGGACACATGAGTTTTTTTGTAATAAAAATAAATCATACATTCAAATGCCTAAGCTCGCGCAAAACAGCGAATCGCTTAGCAGGGGTGCCAAGACCCCCAACCTTTAAAGATACAATTTTCAACGACATTGGTGCTGCTAGCGGCGGTCTAAAATGACGCCTAGCCCTCACCTTCACAAACGCATGATCAGAGTCCTCCTCGTGATTATGATGATGACGATGGCGCTCACACTCCGCCTTTTCCTGTGTAGTACGTTTACAGTCCGAGGATGGTTTTTGGACACTTGAAGGCGGTGGCTCACTCGCTGCTTTCGGCTTGGGTGGCTTCTTGGGCTGTTGTTTTACAGAATCCTTTGAGTCCTTGGAAGACTTGGACGAAGGCTACTTGAAGACCGATCTCGCCGCCTCGGCAGCTTTAATGGCCTCCGCTTGCTCTGGTGTACGAGAGGCCACCTTGGCGTAAGAAGGCGATGCAGCAGGCGACGAAGCTGAGTCCGAAATGGTCTCCACATCATCGGGGTTTAGAGATCCGCCAGATTCGTTAACCACATTTGCGCTGTATAACACTGAAAAAAGGACATACTGAAACGTCATGGTCTTTCTCAAGACAAATAGAGCAAAGGGGCGGTGACTGGCAATCTTCAATCCTATGGCCCGGCGCTTCACAATTAAAGCACCGGAACGATGAGCATTTTGCGGCCACGTGGCCAACATCCCCGCAGCGACGGCACATTTTAGGCTGAGATGGATACCAGATTCGTATTGACTCGCCCGCAACAAAAATAGTTGGCGGGATGGGCAAATTCAACTGCATCTTAGCAGTACGCACACCATTATAGATATTAGCGGCGACTCTGTCCCAACGAAAAGAAAAAACCTTGCCATAATGCCAAAGTCGATTGATCAAAACAGTGTCCGGTAATTCATTAGGCACTCCGTAGATCTTAACAATCATCACACGATTCTCACAGTCGTCTAAGAAAACTGTGCAGCCAGCAATCGATACGGACAGGACACCAAGGGCAACGTTTTTCGCATCGGTCGATCGAAAGCTTACCATCCACGTGTTATCTGACGCCCGTCGCTGGATAGACAAAATTTCATCTACGTCTATACCGGCCGCATCAAAACCATTGATAATCTCTTGGCTGCTCACTTGTCAGTGTATCGACCAAAAAAACAACAGATAATTCTTTGCGAAGTCGCACACGGCGGTCAGTATCCTTCAAGTTCTACGTAAACTTCGGAGCTGATTCGTATCTCGTACAACAATTAAACAAATCACATAAAACTTTCGGTGCGCCTAGAGGTTTTTCAGGAACGTCTTGGGACGCATTCTCAGGCATAGAACAATCACCCAAATCCTGAGGTGATGGCGAAAACAACTCAGGCTTACAGGTGTCATCACAGGGCGTCTCTTCAGGGACCTCATCAACAGCTTTCGAAATAGGCCTTATCACGGTTTTCGACGCCGTTTTGACGAGAAGGCAAACACGCTTGAATTAACAGTGTTTGTATGGAAATCCGATGTCAAATAATTTTCATAAAACATCGCTTCTGAAAAATTCATGAATTGGAAACTTTTGGCACTAGGAAAGAGATTTTAAGAAAAAAAATTGGAGAGATGTAGCTGTGCCAGAAAGCGTCCAGTCGTGTTTCGAACTTTCCATACATTTGTCTGTATTTTTTTCCCGCGAACTATTTTTAGTAGCAGTTCACGGCTGGTTTGCTATACAGACAAATGTATGGAAAGAATGACTAAGGTTGAGACCTCTAGGTCTAGGGGCTAATTTTTTAACTTTGTTTAAAAAACATGGCTATGGTTAAGGGAGTTAAGGGTTCATTTTTGAGCTTAGGGTTAAACAATGGCTAGGACTAAGAAAGCGCTAAATTTGGAGCTTAGGCCTAAAAAATGGCTAGAGTTTGAAAGCTTAGGGTTAAATTTTGAGTTTAGGGTTTATAAATGGCCCGACTTAAGAAACTTTTAGGTTAACTTTTGGGCTTAGGAGTGGAAGGAAGCTTGGGGTTAATTGTTGAGTTTAGGGCTACAAAATGGCTAAGGTTGAGAACATTTGGGGTCATTGAGTGACAAGAAAACAATTGAAAGTACAGACAAACAATTTAAAAAAAAAAAGCCTCGACAACAAAAGAAGAAGACTCCACGACAGTTTCTCGGGAAATTTGGACCTCCAAAAATCGGGCGTGTTCTATCATAGACCTTTTTCATAAATGGCGGCTGATAAATTATTCTTTTTTAGTATATACCACACAAGTGAATAGTGCTTTTTGCGCGCGCTGATTGGCTAGCTCGGAGGTGATTAGCCAAGTACTATTCACCTCCGAGCAACCAAAGAGAAACAAGATGATAACCTTTTTCGCCACGGTCACTTAAGAGGAAAATATTTCGATAAAAGAGACGGCTATTACCAAAAATACAACAAATTTTGGTTTGACGGCATTACATGGTAAATTATTTAATCTTTTAAGCCTCATATTCTAAGGCAAAAAATAAAAATGCAATGTAAACAATGAAACATCTAATGTTTTGCAGTATGGTTTCAACAACAGGACAAATTTCACACAACAATCGAAGAAAAGCACGTAGCAACTAAACAAGTGCCCCTAGAAGTTTTATTTGTCTACAAGAAAGCGAGACGGAACTAATTTTACAATACGAAATCGCTTACCGCGCGGCGCGCGAGATTTTGAAATTTCGCGCCATTTGTCGGTATATTGAAAAAATTAAGTAAGTTTTGGTCCATTTCTTATTCAGCTTGTGTGGTATATACTAAAACAATAGGCCTTATCACGGTTTTCGACGCCATTTTGACGAGTAGGCAAACACGTCTGAAATAACAATGTTTGTATGGAAATCCGATGTCAAATAATTTTCATAAAATATCGCTTCTGAAAAATTCATGAATTGGAAACTTTTAGCACTAGAAAAAGAATTTAAAAAAAAAAAATTTGGAGGGATGTAGCTGTGCCAGAAAGCGTCCAGTCGTGTTTTGAACTTTCCATACATTTGTCTGTATTTTTTTTTTTTTCGCGAACTATTTTTAGTAGCAGTGCACGGCTGGTTCGCTATACAGACAAATGTATGGAAAATTTAAAACACGACTGGACGCTTTCTAGCACAACTACATCCCTCCAATTTTTTTTCTTAAAATCCTTTTACTAGTGCTGAAAGTTTGCAATTCATGAATTTTTTAGAAGCGATGTTTGCTGAAAGTTATTTGACATCGGATTTCCATACAAACGCTGTTATTTCAGACGTGTTTGCCTACTCGTCAAAATGGTGTCGAAAACCGTGATAAGGCCTATTATTCACCTCAGTGTCGGTGAAAGTAATGGATATTTACCTCGCCGCGACTATTCACCTCCACTTTGGTGAATAATTGTTAAGTATTAATAAAAATTAGCCCTACTAGCCTCGTCAGCATGTCCAAATTCAAAAGAATTTTTACTCTGAAATGAGGTTAGCAGGGCTAATTAACATGTATTGAAAAGAATAATAAATCGGCCGATATTTATGAAAAAGGTCTATGTCGTATGCACTGCGCTGTTCATTGAAGGGCGTTTTGAAATAAAATGCTCAAGCTAAGTGTAATGAGACAAAAACGCTTTAAGAAATAGCTTTTCTTTAAACTGAAATGGCCCAAAATTTGATTTCTCTGAACATTTTAACTTAAAATGAGAAAAAAACATCATTTTGACAACCACTTGTTATATAATTAGTTTTCGCGAATCTCTGAAGTTTCCTTTAAAATCAGAAAAATTGCCTGATTTTACGATTTAGATTACATAACAACAATAACAATAACAACCGGTTAAATTTCAGGATAACTTGCAAATCCTGGTGGTGAGAGGTTAAAGCCGATCAAAAAAATTCTCAAGAAGAGGTTAATGCCTGCCTTTATGTTTCTACGCGTTTACGAGGACTCCAGTCGCAAAAGTTCTTAGTTCATCTATGTAATCCGTACGTATGAAATCCGTCGCTCGGCACCACTCAGCAAAACATTTGCACAAATGTGCACAGCTCTTACGCTTCTCGATAAGCTTGAAGTTTAAGAACTTGCACTGAATGCTTGTGTCTGTGAGGTTGTACCTCGTACACTTGGACTCGGCTTGCCTTAAGTCTGTTAAAACGTCTGCGAGGAATTCAGTTCAGCATAAAAAAAGCCGCGTCCTGGATCCCTTCCTTCGCTCGGCACCACACAGCAGAACATTTGCTCAAATGTGCACAACTGTTATGCTTCTCGATGAGCTGAAACTTCAAAAGCACTTGAATGCTTGTCTCAGAAAGGCTGTTACTCATACACTTGAACGTTTCTTGAATTTGAAATGTATGTACACTCTGTTTTTTTTTTTTTTTTTTTTTTTATAAGAACGTCTAATTTTGGAGCTGAGGCTGAACGTTCTTATATTTTTTTGCGATCTGAGGCTGAAAACGTTCTTAAGATGTTCTTAAATTACATGGTATACACTACATGTATTTCAGTAAATCAATGCGGACGTGCTGAGATCATCAAGAACTGCTGATTATGACAAACCGAGATGTGTGTTACCATTGTTAATGTTATACAAAACATGTACTAAGTATTTTGGCTAATTTACGTTCGGTACGTTGATTTTATATACAGATTAGCAAAATATCAACGTTCTTATAAAAAAGGTTCTTATAAAAAAAAACAGAGTTTACTTCGCTTTCGATTTTTCATTCAACTCCGTTCGCAAAGAGCTGCATGCGCGTGTCATGTGTTCATTACGTTGTCGCTTTGGTCGGAAGTTGCCTCAACATCCAGTCGTTTTAATTTCAACAGCAATATCCAAACGGGGAGAATTTAATAAAACAATTATTCCATTCACGCTTGTTGGATATGAGATTGGTTATAGCCAACTCGGCGCTTCGTGCCTCGTTGGCTATTTACCATCTCATATCCAACGCGCGCTCATTGAATAATTGTTAAATAGATTTCTGAATAAACCAATAAATAAAGCAATAGTTAAGTAACGTAAAAGGTATTTACAAACATAGCACATATATTCAGTTAAGATATCAAAAATATAAGAAGTCATCAGCGTTATTGTTTGTTGCCGTGTAGTTAGCACCACTTCCCTGTAACAATTTGATTGTATTGCAACGGGCTGTTGTGTTACATAGTACCCAAATATGGTAGGTCCATATTAGGGCATGCCATGTGGTCGTGTAAGCAGAGCAGATTGTAAGAGTGTGTTGCTCGCAGACGATATTAAAACTGAAGAATAAAGTGTTCTTCGCGTTCTGTGTTAGCGAACCCAGGGTACGGTAACAGTATTATAAACTGACGACAGGCCATTCCCTCTTTCTCGTATTACTCAAATCAGTTGAAATCTAGAGGGGCAAACAAGAAGCTCGGAGAAAGATATCTATTAACATAGTTAGTATTAACTATGCTATTAAGAAAAAAGCTTTTCACGTTGGATTGTCATGACTCTCAATTTAAAGATGATACATCATTGTGAGTGACGTATTTCAGTGAGTGAATGACACAGGCATACTCGGAAGAAGGAAATCCGAGTGCTCCTATCCGGAGTCGAACCGATAACCTTCCGATTACTAGTTTGGATGCTCAACCACTGAGCTACAGGAGACTCGTGGGAGCTAAGGCCATTAATTAAAACTAGGTTCACTTTTGTTAAGATTTCTGTCCAGTTGAGGTTGATGGCTATCTTTAAGGGTTACGCACACAACTGATCCCAGTTGCGATGCGTGTTTGAAACTCCTTCCAATTTCCTACAACAAATATAGCCTCGAATGCGGTTACTTTGTGGATGACTGTAGATTGCTGGCTAAAGCAAATAATATCATAGGTGACAAATTACTCCTTAATTTTGGCGCGAAATTTCATCGTTAATTTATAATTTCACATGCATGTGAAATTGCAAAAATTGCTATGGCAACGTTCCCTATATCTCAGTTGCCAAGATGGCGTCCAGGTTTAAAGATGTTACGGATGAAAGAAGTTACCGCATCAAAAGACACTACAGAAAACCTAAATACGCGAAAGAGCACAGTCAATTAACTGGGTGAGGGTTTTGAGAACTGGTGTGATGAAAATGACCTTGAAAAATACCCTGAGACGGTTCGTCCTGAGCAGTGGGATAAAAGCACTTGAGCGGTTTCATGCCTGCGTGTGTAACAGACGGAACCGACCACGATTGTGAGCGTAATTTGTCACCCATGAAATTAAGAGGTAATCAAAGTGTGTACTCGTGAAATAAGGAGAGGGAAATTATTAGAATTTTGACAAAACGCGCGTGAAATTATTTCCTAATCTCACGAGTATACCATTTGATTACATATACTAAACCCTGAGTCGCTTTTTGCAGCGTCCACTTTGTAACAGATATTGGACTGTGATTTTTCATTAAATAAAAATCGTATAAGAACCATAGAGAAAGCAAACAATTCTTCCGTTTCCCCCAAAGGAGTCAGAGCGATTCGGTGAAGTGTTCAATGCAACTGTTTTCGAGTGTTGCTTTCAACAAATTCCATGCCATTCCTTTAATGTTACTGACCATCAGAGGAAATGATTTGTCGGTATGGCAAAACCTTGTAAAATAAAAAGGTGATTGTAAAGGATAACAAAACTCTTTATTTGCTTCAATCATTTCCATGACAACGGCCGAGAAACGCCCGGTGCAGGATAAACAGGAAGTGTTAACCCCAGGGGGAGGCAAATTTAAATTTGAGTCACATTGTCGATTATCAAATGAATACTCTTTAGCTTTGAAATTATTTCAATATTTATAGCAGCAGAACAGTGTATCCGTGAGAAATATTACGAAAAAAATATTGAATCAGTGAGATACATATCAAATATGTAGCAAGAAATCTGAGATGTTCAGTGTAAACTGGACAGACTTTCAATTATTTCAGTTCCAAAGTAATACATTCAAGCCACGCTACATTTGAAACAATTTTCCGGTTTCGCCTTAATTAAGTTTGACTGGATTCTTCATTATAGAAACGTCACGCTATTCGTTCCTGTTTTTATTCTACAAAGTTCTTTCTTTGCGCGCGTTCGGCAGCAAAAACAAGGAGCAGCAAATCAACGTAAGGAAGGTAAGTGAAAGCATTTTAAAGGCTGTTACGCTAGCAGCAAGATGTTCTGCTGCGATTGTCATAACTTCAGATTGAAGATAATGTACTTCACTGGAAACAATTTTCCGGTTTTGCCTAGTTTGACTGGATTGTCTATCACGTTCTTCGTTACAAACGACAGGTCATTCCCTCTTTCTCTTATTCCTCGAATCCTTGTCTGCGAGCTCATCAGGGAAATAGTAGAGCGGCAATCAAGCAATCTCGTTCCTAATGTCTCTCCTCTTTATGTCCCCTGGAAAAGCATAAGCTCTGCAGAGTAAGTGTTTGCTCGATTAAACATTTTAAACAGATATATGTTAAGAAACAAGCTGTTTAAGGTCGATTTTCATAACTTTCAGTACTAGTTGTTTTGTATTCAAATGCTTTCGACTTTAGCTGCATGACTAACTTTTATTGTTACAACACGACCAAATTCCAACTTGGATGAGGGTTTGGAACTGCTTCCAATTCACCACAACAAACGGAGCCATGAAGGTTGTTGTTTGTAAATAAATGTAGATTGTTGGCTGTATATGCAAAACCCTGAACCGCTACCTTGCGACAGATGTTGGACTTTGAATGAGTAAAGCCGAGCGTCACTCGAAAACCATTTAGACCGATGAAGCAAACGTTTTTCCGTTTCCGCCAGGGTGTTAAGAGCAATTCTTGCCAATTTCGTAATAAAATTTTCAGACAACTTCGTAAAAACAAACGCATTATCATTTAGTTTATATATATATATTTTGAAATCGTGGATCTACCAACTTTTTTACGTCAATAGAGTAGTGCCATCCAACAACTTACAAGAGCCGGCTGCATGGTCTAAAGAACTTTAAATCGTAATATTTCATGCTTTTAATGTTTCTTGTTACCAGATGAAATGATTTTTCGGTAAGGCAAAGGCCCGGGGGCAAAGGCAAAGAGCAATCGTTAAGCGGTGAGGGTAAAAGGCGGAAAGAGTTTGCGGAATGGAATGTGGAAAGACGTGCGGAATGGCATAATTATGCAAAATAAGAATTGCGGAATGACATAATTATGCGAGATACGATTAATGCAAAATGACTCACAGAAATACATTAAACTGAAAAAGCGCGCCTTTTTTTGGGCGCCAATTTGCAAATACAGCCTTTTTGTAACCATTCAACCGAAGAATGCATCACAAAAACCCAAACGATGGTATCTTCGAATTCAAACTTTTTTCCTTCGATTCTCATCGCATAGCCGTTGATGCAACATAGCAGCTCGTGGACTTTTATCGTTCGCGAGTGAACACAGGATTTGTAATACATTTGCATTAAAGAGGTTTGTTTATTTACGTAGCCTGGTTTCCATTCCACACGAGTCGTCCGCCATTACGGGAGATGTATACAACTCAATCGAAGGCTGGTTAAACTTGACATGTTTCAAGCTTTCACAGCGCCTCGCAGGAAAAAGACGTGAGTAAAGAACCGCCTCTGTTTATTATTGAAACGATTTATGTCACTTGTCGAGGATTTATCTGGTTATAACGAATGTGCTGTGGTTGGGATGATGCTCATTTCCGTTGTTTTACGTTTTATATGAATCAATTTATCATCCACAGCCAAACACACACACACGCAAAAAAATAAATAAATAAATAAATAAAAACGAAAATAAAAATTTAACCGCAAGCTATACCGCAGAACGCTTTCCCCGTATTTTGACGTGTAGATTTCGGTTTTTTATTTTCGAAGGAAGGATCTTGATGAAACAAATAAAATTTTCAACTCCAACATTTTATTAGAAACAATATCTAAGCAATTCGGGAAAGATTTCCGCACAGCCCCATACATTATTTATCCATGCACAACTGTCACACTAACCCACTTCCAAAAACGACGAGCGTGAAAACAAAGTGTGCCAAATGTATAGATAATTATGCATGGGGCTGTGCAGATATCTTGACGCAACTCGTACTAAAAATACTGTAAGAGACTAATGTCACTTGAAGCCTACTTTCTGTTATTGTACTGGTTATCCAAAACCATAAAATCTCGGTTTTAGAGAGGAAACATGAAATTCAGTCCACTTTGGAGAAGAGAGGGGTAGGGGGAGGGGAACTGCAATAACTGTTGCAACGTGTTGAAATAACACCCATGCCCATTTTTAACCATGAATAGTGCATGTCCCTCTGACTTATTAGTGATGGAATCACCTTCAGCGTGTATACTTTACAGTTAGAAGAACTTGCAAATAAATCATACTGATAACATCCCAAAATATTCCTAAGATGGAGAAAGCTTCTTCACCACTGTAACAACTATCATCCATCACAATGGCTGAACAATCCAGTCACATTGTATTTTATTTCCAAAGTATAAAACATGTTACCCCAAACATTATTCTGATCTTTGAAGTGGGTATCTAAGTAGGTGTTTCAACATTATGCTAGCTTATAGTGGGGCAAAGCCTTAAAGAATATGTTAGTATTATATACTGGTTTTTCGGCTTTTTTTTTTCTTCTTCTTTTACTGACCATTTTGTCTGATACTTGTACTGTCTCAGACAAATAAAAACTAAAATTGATCAGTTTTTAGAATTTGCTTTTAAATTTTGGCCTAATTAAATGATAATGCATCTTTGTTGTATACTGGCAAGGTTCCACATTAAATCATTTTTTTTTTTGACATTTTACAAACTGTAAGCAAGAACATTACAACATCACTTTGAAAACGATAAGTTTGTTGAGTTGTTTTCAAATTACATTACATAACTAATTATGTAATGAACAACTCATTTTTTGGCGTGAAAACAGCCTTGTTTATATTATGCTTAAGGATCTTCAAACTTTATGTTAAATGAAGATACTGTTTGTAGAGTTTTCATATTACAAGCGTTATATATGTGGACATGGAAACTGCTATGACAACTAGAATTACCAGCTAAAGTTATGGTGGATATAGTTTTGGTTGTCATAAGAGAGGATCAAGTATATGTGTGGGCTTAATCCTCTAATGGTCTTACATGACTTATTGGAATGATGACGATTCCCCTTGGTTTATTTTTAGGTCAGTCATCAAGAATCATAAAAATTAATTTTTAAAAAAATTATCTGTACGTAAACAAAAAACAAAAAAACTCTGGTTGTATGGTTGACCTAAAAAAGTCATAAATAGTGGAACATGTATGGAGAATTCATACTTTTGATCCTCTCTTGCTTGTTGTTGTTGTTGTTGTTGTTGCCAAATGTTAACTCCATGTGAATAGTTAGTTATTATTGCTCTACACCCCAAGGGGAAATGGGAGGTCAATTTTAGGGCAATGTAAAAATGCTTGTCCCTGACAGGGGTTGAAAATGTGCAGTTTTGTACCATTGCGGTGGAAATCAGAATCTCTGCTTTCAGAACCTCAAAGGAAAGCTTTTTTGTTCTGTGCAATGAGGAAACTGCTTGATTATTTCAATATTTTGTTTTGGTAACCCTTAAGGAAACTACATTGGGGCCACACCTATGCCAAGAGAGTCTGGTACAATTTACAACATTCTGTTCAACATTTTTGACGGCTTGTCCCTTCAGTTTTATGTAAGAGTCCCCCCTTCCCCTGAGGTGTAAGTGTGGTTACATTACATGTTTGTAGAGCTACTTGAGTTACTGTTGTTGAGCTACTGAGCAATCCAACCATTTATGGGTTTACCTCTGCGAGACCTGTGATACTCACCAATCAGGTAAAACAAGGAAAACCAAAAAAGTCAACAATAGGTTGACTCTAGGAAAACTTCACAGGCTCTTGTAATGAGGCACAGACCATAATACCGTAAAACTCCGGTTACGGGTGGGGATACGTAAAAAGGAAATGTCAACGACTTTTTTAGGGGCAAGGGGGGAAGGGGTGTTACGCGTTTATATAAAGATCAAAGATGGGCCTATAAGTGGAAGAGTGGTAGGGGCTTATCACGGAATAACATTTTCGTTTACAAATAGATGGCCCAAAAATCGAGGCGATTTATTAGCAGGGGAGGGGGACTTAAAACCGGGATTTCATGGTATGGGATAACCAGTACAATACAAGCTTATATCGATACTCTAAAATAAAAAAAAAGAAAAAAGAAAAGAAAGTAGATAAGAATTACGGTATGGTATTAATTACTGAGGCTTCAAGTGACATTAGTCTCTGACAGTATTTTTAGTACGAGTTGCGTCAAGATATCTGCACAGCCCCATGCATAATTATCTATACATTTTGCGACTCACACTTTGTTTTCACGGTCGTCGTTTTTGGAAGTGGGTTAGTGTGACAGTTGTGCATGGATAAATAATGTATGGGGCTGTGCGGAAATCTTTTCCGAATTGCTTAGATATAGTTTCTTATAAAATGTTTGAGTTGAAAATTTGTTATGTCAAGATCCTTCCTTCGAAAATAAAAAACCGAAATCTACACGTCAAAATACGGGGAAAGAGTTCTGCGGTATAGATTGCCGTTAAATTTTTATTTTCGTTTTCATTTATTTATTCATTTTTTGCGTGTGTGTGTGTTTTGCTGTGTATGATAATATGCCTGCCAACTCTCACGCATTATGCGTGAGTCTCACGCCTGCGGACTAAAGACATCGATCTCACGCATCGAGGACAATTTCTCACGCCTGACTCACAAATCCGGACGAGTTGTTCTTTAACACATGATTAATAACACAAATTCGATTCAATCATCCCTGAAAAGGCGCTTAAGGACGGTGCCTACTATTGTTACTGCGCATATGTTCTGCGCATCTCGAGACACTCGGGTTTCCTATTGATGGTGCCTACTAGAACAGGGATATTTTTGCGCGTTTTACTGTGCAGAGAAAGCAGAACTTAGCAAGTGATTTTGGTATCCAAAAAGAAAATTGGGGGTAACCATGCATTTCTAAGAGATAATAAAGCTTCAATTTGGAAAAAAGGCGCCATACATTGCTTTGTATTTTGCTGCTTTTTAGAATAATTGATGGTTAGCTATCTCCAAAAAATGCGTGGTTACCCCCAATTTTCTTTTCGGGTTTCAATAGCCGCTACTAAGATCTGCTTTTCCCGCATAGTGAAAAACCGCGCAAAAATACTTCGCTATCAGTAGGCACCGTCCTTAATGTTGACTTTGTGTCCTAACTGTATTACAACACACTGAAATTTTTTCAAAAGCTTTCAAACGTCTACAATCCGTTCGAATCGGAAGTGTTCAAAGGTTGTCGGAACATCTTCGGACATTTTCGGCAACGTTCGGAAGTCTTCGGAAAATAGTCGGAAATCTTCGGAAGTGGCTGGGACGTTTTCGGAGATTCTGGTCATAACAAGACGAAAATCTCACCCATTTGACTCAGAAAAAGTTGACAGGTATATGATAAATTGATTAATATAAAACGTAAAACAACGGAAATGAGCATATTACCGAACCACAACACATTCGTCATAACCAGATAAATCCTCGACAAGTGACATAAATCGTTTCAATAATAAACAGAGGCGGTTCTTTACTCACGTCTTTTTCCTGCGAGGCGCTGTGAAAGCTTGAAACATGTCAGGTTTAACCAGCCTTCGATTGAGTTGTATAGTCTGTATACATCTCCCGTAATGGCGGACGACTCGTGTGGAATGGAAACCAGGTTACGTAAATAAACAAACCTCTTTAATGCAAATGTATTACAAATCTTGTGTTCACTCGTGAACGATAAGAGTCCACGAGCTGCTATGTTGCATCAACGGCTATGCGATGAGAATCGAAGGAAAAAAGTTTGAATTCGAAGATACCATTGTTTGGGTTTTTGTGATGCATTCTTCGGTTGTAATGGTTACAAAAAGGCTGTATTTGCAAATTGGCGCCCAAAAAAAAGGCGCGCTTTTTCAGTTTAATGTATTTCTGTGAGTCATTATGCATAAATCGTATCTCGCATAATTATGTCATTCCGCAACTCGTATTTTGCATAATTATGCCATTCCGCACGTCTTTCCACATTCCATTCCGCAAACTCATTCCTCCTTTTACCCTCACCGATCGTTAAGAGGGTCAACTGAAAACCTCTCTCTACCTTAATTACATGAATTAAAATCATCTCGTCAGTCACTGATTAAGGAGTCAACCCTGATGCAGGATAAACAGGAAGCGTTAACCCAAGTGTGAACAAACCAGTTAAACCAAACTGTCAATTATCAAATAAATACTATTTAGCTTTGAAATTTTCTAAAATTTATTGTAGCAGAGCTGTGTATCCTTAAGAAAAGACGCAAAAAAATGACATTGAATCAGTGAGACATCTATAAAATATGTAGCAGAAATCAAAGTTGTTCACTGTAAACAAGACAGACTTTCAATTATCTTCCAAAGTAATACATCCGAGCCACGTTTCACTTGAAACAATTTTCCGGATTCGCCCAGTTTGATTAGATTGTCTGGCAAGTTCTTCATTCTAGAAACGTCACGCCATTCGTTCCTGTTTTTATTCTACAAAGTCTTTTCTTTGCGCGCGTTCGGCAGCAAAGACGTTAAGCAGCAAACCAACGTAAATAAGGTAAGTGAAAGAATTTTAAAAGCTATATGTTAGAGGCAATGTGTTCTAGTGCTGTTCAAGGTCGATTCTCATAACTTTCAGTTTAGCTTCATGAGTACTTTTATTGTTACTACACGACCAAATTCCAACTTGGATGAGGGTTTGGAACTGCTTCCAATACACCACAACAAACAGAGCCGTGAACGTGGCTGTTTGCAATTTGTTGTAGATTGTTGGCTGAACATGCAAAACCCTGAACCGCTACTTTGTGGACAGATACTTTAAAGGAATAAATGAGAGCTCATTTGAAAACCATTTAGACCAAGCAAACGTATTGTCCGTCTCCTCCAATCATCTCTTGAGTCATTGATTAAGGAGTTAACCCTGGTACTCAATAAACAGGAAGTGTTAATCCAAGTGTGAACAAACCAGTTAAACCAAACTGTCGATTATAAAGTGAATACTATTTAGCTTTGAACTGTTCCAAAATATATAGTAGCAGAGACAGAAATGTCACTAAAAGAACGTTAAATCAGTGAGATACTTGTCAAATGTGTAGCAAGAAATCTGAGATGTTCAGTGTAAACTAGACAGATTTTCAATTATCTTTAAAAAGTAATATCTAGAACAAACACTTCTTTTGAAACAATTTTCCGGTTTCGCCCAGTTTGACTGGATTGTCTGCCGCGTTATTCATTATACACGACAGGTCATTCCCTGTTTCTCTTATTCCTCGAATCTTTTCTGTAAACTTGTCAGGTAAATATACAGCAGAGCAGCTAGCAAGCAATTGCACCTTAGCTTGTTTCCTGGGTCTAGCCTCTTTCCATCCCATGGAAGAACGTAAACTTAGCAGGGTAATTATTTCCGGGATTAAGCATTTTAACAGGAACGGCACAATTATGCACACGCGGACAAAGTCCAAAGCGCCAATGATAACTTATGATCGATTTGCGATGACACATTTTCTTCGCTGTCCTCAAAGCGTGATTTCTTCGCCACTGTTTAAACTGTTGAGTAATTCTTAGAAGTTCTTTTTCCGTTTCACCGCTCTAAAAAGCTTTGTTTTCTTTCTGAAAACGGAATATCTTCAAAATTTACGCGTGAAAAACAGGGCCGCCATTTTGACTGAACTTGGATCTTGTACGCGTAGGACAAAAGCCTTTCTGGATTCTGATTGGGCCGTGTTTGCTGAAGGCAATTAGAGCAATAAGGGAGAAGAGGGCTTAATCCAGGTTTAATGAACAAATTAATTAAACAAATTGAAATTCGTGACTACAATGAAGAATACGAACAAAGGAGAAAGGAATTCGACCGAAACCCCAACGCGGTCTGACACAGGCATCCCACGTAAATCGGATTTATACCTTGATCTGGGTTTTAACACACAAGAAAGAAAAAGAGAAACAAACAAGTACAAGTGAATAGTTAAATTAACAAAGAATAATAATTAAGATAGGAGAGCAGGAAAAACAAAAGAAAAATCTTATTGTATTTTAGGATACCGCACAAGTTATCTGAACGACAGGTACACGACTGTGCATACAGCGGAGAATTTTAATTCCCTGATATTGCGAAGGTTACAGCAAGTCAGCCGCAGATTTCCGCATAAGTTATGGACTACAAGATTCTGTTTGCAGTGATAACCGTCTTTATCGCAATCATTTTACCGATTTTTTTTTTTGGGTAAGTTTATTTCTTTATCTATATTATTATTATTAATTTCTCCCTTATTAGTGACCTTTACATCAGTTTTTCATACAACGATGATCTGACTGCTGACTCCATCTAGACCGGTGGGGGAGGGCGGATATTGGATTCGCCCGCGCGACTTTGAACCTGAATAACTTTTTTAACCTTGCGCAAACGTCATGAAACTTGCGCCTGTCCCATGCAGGCTACTTTACACCCTGCTAGCAGAGCCTTTCTTTTGCTTGCTCGATTTTGAAAAAAAAAAAGGAGGCTCTGCTCGCAGGGAGGCTACTTAATAGCACAAGAACAACTGAAATTTTTTTTTTACAGTAACTGTCAAACTTCCGGCGCGCTGATTCGTTGGCTGGTAGCTATTGCTTACAATAAAAGTGACGTCAGAGATGTAACGCGAGCGCTTGCTCAACGGAAAAATAAAGCCAATAGGCCTTATCACGGTTTTCGACGCCATTTTGACGAGTAGGCAAACAAGCTTGAAATAACAGTGTTTGTATGGAAATCCGATGTCAAAAATTTTCATAAAACATCGCTTCTGAAACATTCATGAATTGGAAACTTTTGGCACTAGGAAAAGAATTTTAGGAAAAAAATTGGAGGGATGTAGCTGTCCAAGAAAGCGTCCAGTCGTGTTTTGAACTTTCCATACATTTCCTTGTATTTTTTCCCGCGAACTATTTTAGTAGCAGTTCACGGCTCGCTATACAGACAGATGTATGGAAAGTTCAAAACACGAACGGACGCTTTGTGGCACAGCTACATCCCTCCAATTTTTTTCTTAAAATCCTTTTCCTAGTGCCAAAAGTTTCCAATTCATCAATTTTTCAGAAGCGATGTTTTATGAAAATTATTTGACATCGGATTTCCAGACAAACACTGTTATTCCAAGCGTGTTGCCTACTCGTCAAAATGGCGTCGAAAACCGTGATAAGGTCTATTCCTCTCGTACTTTTCCGTGTTAGTATATACCGCACAAGTGAATAGTGCTTTTCGCGCGCGCTGATTGGCTAGCTCGGAGGTGATTAGCCAAGTACTATTCATCTCCGAGCACCCGAAGAGAAACAAGATGGCTTCCCGTTTCGCCACGGTTACTTAAGAGGAAACTATTTGATAAACGAGGCGGCTGTTAAAAAAAAATAAATAAATGGCAGCAAACTTTGGTTTGACGGCATTAAATGGTAAGTTGTTTAATCTTTTCAACCTCATCTCAAGCAGTTTAAGGCCTGGGTTTGAAGGGTGTTCAGAAATTATGAATGATCCCCTATATCTTCGGTTTGTCTGCCTAGAACAGGATGAAATTTTCCCTGAATATTAAACTTGATGTTTTCTTTTGCCTTAACGTATAATTTTGATCACGTGACACATCACGTGACCAAAAAATGAAAATTTCGTAAATCGGCGATATGGCGGCGAATTTTCTTAATATAGATAACTGAATTAGTGTTTCCGAAGCAAATTTTAAATATTTAACTTTCTACGTTTGGAATGACTGTCCTTAAATTTTTAAATTGGAGAAATTAACAATCAAAGGTTGAATTGTGGACTAAAAAATGACCTTTGTCCTGATAAATTTTTTCTGGAGAATAATGGACGATCATTCCAAACGTGAAGCGATGGAGATAGTTAATCTTTATTAGAAAAGCGTTTTTGTTTGACGTTTTCTCTTAAAACCGTCGCCTACCTGTCAAATATTTGCTTTTTTCACAAAAACGATCACGTGACATGTCACGTGATATATAGCACTACTTATTATGCTTAAAAATTTTTAGAATGATAAGATCTTTTTACCTTCCAAATTTCAGTTCAGTGCCATTGAAATTGTTAAAGTTATCTAAAATAAACCATTTTTCCTCTTAGAAGCCCTTAACCCAGGCCTTAAACTGCTTGAGTATTCTAAGGCGAAAAATAAAAATACAATCCCTTGTTTACGAAAACTGCCGAGCACTACAATTACAATGAAAACAATGAAAATATTTTTCAGCACGGTTTCAACAACAAGGCGAATTTCACAGAAAAATCGAAGAAATGACACTGTAGGAACTAAACAATGGTCTCCAAAAGTTTTATTTCTCTGCGAGAAAGCAAGACGGAACTTTCTACAATAAGAAGTCGCCTACCGCGTGGCGCGCGAGATTTTAAAATTGCATACCATTTGTCAGTATATTGTCAGAAATAAAATAATTTTTTGGTCCACTAGTTATTCAGTTTGTGTGGTATATACTAGAATAATTATTGTAAAAAACAAACGGACGGCAGTTTTCTATGGTCTATACTCTTATAGACCAGAAAATGACGTCATAAAATCTTTAAACTTCAAATGGAACCGCGAGCCCCAGGCTTGAGGAAAATGTACTGATGAAATTAAGGATGAAGTTCTGTTTGTTTTCAAGGCCATTATTTAAAGATTGCTACAAAGTGTCCCTTCCCCAGAACGACAAATTCCTCTGCAAAAAAGAGAGAACTTGGGAACTTGAGGGACTGGAGAAGATATGGAAGGTGAAAAAAGATCGCTCTGGATTCGCTTTATTGGATATGCCGCCATGGAAGCTAACAGCTGGTTCTTTCGTTGATCCGTTCACAAGATTTTACATTGAGGGATACATTAAAACAGTAGTTCTCAGCAAAAGCAGCGATTTAGTGTACCACTTAGATAAGAAGTTCTTTCCCAAGGAATTCAGCTACCATTACTACGAGACTTTGTCAGAGTATGTTGAGACGATTGCGATACTTGGAGGGGTAGGCAGAATCTTATAAACTTTTATCAATTTTATCCTATTAATAGTCTTTCTGGAATGATCATTATTCTACTACTACTACTACCGCTGCCGCTGCCGCTGCCACTGCCACTGCCACTGCCACTGCCACTGCCACTGCCACTGCCACTGCCACTGCCACTGTCACTGCCACTGCCACTGCCACTGCCACTGCCACTGCCACCACCACCACTACCACTACCACTACCACTACCATTACTACTACTACTACTACTACTACTACTACTACTACTACTACTACTACTACTACTACTACTACTACTACTACTACTACTACTACTACTACTACTACTACTACTACTACTGCTACTGCTACTGCTACTGCTACTGCTACTGCTACTGCTACTGCTACTGCTACTGCTACTGCTACTGCTACTGCTACTGCTACTGCTACTGCTACTGCTACTGCTACTGCTACTGCTACTACTACTACTACTACTACGAAGGAAGGTCTTAGGTTCGACTCTCGATAGTTTCCTTTGTCACCGAAGGAAAAATTTCGCTATTATTTATTCACTGGGCTAAGAACATAACACGACCTTTTTTTTAACAAATACCACTCATTGACATTCAAACCCCAACAGTTTGCAGGATGTTTGTTCCATGAACTTAGTTTAATGGTCATGATGAAGATGTACCTTCTTCTAAAAAAAAACCCATTCAAGACTAGAGGGCAAAACTCGATACCCTACTTATTACCAAAATGGCGGCAAAATGGCTAAAATCGTACCCTATTTATGACCAAAGCGGCTGAAGAACCATATCCTTTTGGGCCGCACATACCTTTATAGCCCATAAAAGGGAGTACCCCCCCCCCCCGGATCCGAACTAGTAATGGGAAGGTCTTAGGTTCGACTCCTGATAGCGAACACTCGGATATTCTTTTTCCGAGTACCGTAATGATTCGATTTAGCTCTCGAGTTTCTTGTTTACTTCTGGTGCCTCAAGGGAGGGCGCTTGTTTCTTTTTTTGAGAAACAACCGAATGTGCAGAACAAAAGGTAAATATTTATTTAAAAAAAAAATAACCGATGCATTACGCAGAGGCATGTAAAACAACTTTCCCGGATAAAACTAATGACTAATAGTCCTCTGTTCTAGTTTTTCACTAATCACTCAATAGGAATTCTTAGATTCCTATCGAGTTTCTTTAATAAAAAAATCTATATGCAAAGCTCACCTTTAAGGTTCCTTGTAGGAACACACTAAGCGGCCATCCCAAAACGAGGCTTTCATTGAAGATAAGAGTGAATGGATTAGTGACAAGTTCTTCACTCAACAGCGTCTGGCAGGAGTCAACCCTATGTCCCTGCAACGAGTGACTTTTCATGGAAGTAAAGGTGGGCGATCCTTCAAATACATTCACTTCATTTCAGATTATTGTTTTGTCATAAAAAAAGTGTACAAATGTAGCATAGCCGCCACTTCACTAGCCTGAGTATCAGACTCTCTCTACCTCTCCTTCCCTTAGGAAGGCCTGATACCCAGGGCCCAGTTGTTTAAAGCCCGATTAAGCCTGGATGAATGTGAATTTTGATTCAATTTTAATCACTAATCGGTGAAGAGTCTTCCAAAACATTTTTGTCACTCAGTTTTGACTTAGACTTTCCTTTACCTTTAGCTTGAAATTAGGCTTTAAAACCACTTCTAATGAAAACCTTGATTAACTTTTAATCCTAGATTAGCGTTAATCGGCTTTCGAACAAACCGGCCCAGGTTATCACTTTACAAAACAACTAAACAGCGCCTAAAGGATTTTGGAATCTTTACCCAGAGTCCTCAGGCTCTTTGGCCCGCGACTGGTCGCCAGGAGAGACTGGGAACTGGAATTATATTTTCGAAGTCTCCAGAGTCTCTCCTGGCGGCCAACCGCTGGCCAAAGAACCCGAGGACTCTGGGTACGAGATTGTGATTTGTCTTACAAATTCCGAAGGTTAAAGTCTAGGTGAGCCACTGAGTGCAGGAACGAGGAAATAAAGTGTTAAGTTTACGCGTTTTTTTGCCGCCACCCAGCGCGAGTTTTTTTCCCATTCATGATTTTGCTACTTTTCTTCCAGGAAACATTGGATTGGACTGGACCAAACTGAAGGAAAAACTGAATCCCACGTTTCCCTGGGAAGCCGCTGTACAAAAGACTTTGGGAAGACAAGACACATTGGAAGAGGTACTTTGTCTTTCTTTCAGTTCATTTTGTATCAAAAGGTTATAATGAGTCCTTGCCTGCTGTCTTGTGTGCTTCTGTATGTACATCTGATAATAAACGCTGACATGAAATAGTTTGCAACTCGATGGAAATACGTTTTACGTTAAAGAAGTAATTAAGTTCTCAGAAAAAGGTGTTTGCACGAGACGTTGGGATTTTAAACATTTGAGGACGGTGCCTACTAGTACAGCAGTATTTTTTTCGCGGTTTATCACTATGTGGGAAAAAGCAGATGTAAGCAAAGGCTAATAAGAATAATGGGGGGTGGGTGGGTAACCACTCAGTTTTTAAAAATGATTAAGCGAAAATGATTCTAAAAAGAACAATGAGAATGATGTATTTTTCAGTAAGCGACACAGGCACACTCGGAAAAAGGAAATTCGAGTGCTCCTACCAGGAGTCGAACCTAAGACCTTCATGCTCCACAAAACAATGTATGACATTTTTTTCCCAAATTAAAGCTTAATTATTTCTGAAAAAATGCGTAGTTGGCCCTAATTTTCTTTTCGGATTCTAATAACCTTTGCCAATATCTGCTTTTCCCGCGTAGTTATAAACTGCGTAAAAATATCTTTTTTTCCGTAGGCACCGCCGTAAAGAAACCCGACTTTCCGGGTCGGACCATCCCGAGATGCGCAGAGCGTATGCGCAGTTGCAATTGAAGAAGGCACTGTCCTTAATCATATATATATATTATATTCTTTTACCAGAGTAAGGTTTTATTGGTGCCCATATGTTGGTTGATTTTTAGGTCATTAATCAGGGCCGCATTTATGCTCTTCGTTATGAGTTGTGTGACGATCTGCCCAAGGAACCGAAGGACTATACCGATAATGATCCTAACCGGACTATGTGGGCCACACTGTCTCCCATTGCTCTGTTTGCGTCTGCGCCAGATAACAAAACTCAAGGCAACCATCTTGTGCCTGTGGCGATTCAAATGGACTTCAAACCAGGTTCAGTATCCTTAAGAATTCACTCAGTTTATACCAATTGGGGACAAATAGGCATTTTATACTGGTAACTGACCAACGCTTGTGGTTGCAGATCCTTAATTGACTGTGGTGCATTAGAGTATAAGTGGATAACAACACAAATTAAAGCGTCGTTACATTAAACCATTTGTTACAGAATATAACCTTTTTAACTGATTACTTGGATCTTACAAGGAAAGAAATGAGTGGAGACCATTAGTGAAACTTCGGCTAGGAAATCATAAATTAATCACTTTACTTGGCAGATAAAACAAAATTTCCCGAGATCAAAGATTTTGCCCTTCCTGCAAATATAAGCAAATCAAAGATGAAACTGTTGTTCTCTTCTACTGCAAAAGTTATTCAACTTTAGCATACCTCAGTGACCGTCTATCACGTAAACGCGCAATCTGATTGGCTACACAGGTGCCGTCTATCGATCGATAGACGGCACCTGGAGCTGTTGAAAAATGGCTTCCCCTTCGTGTTTTCGTAAAGTTTGTGAAGAAAACGTACAAACTGTTTTGCAAAAAGCCATGCCAGAAAAAAACAAAGAAAGCTACAAAGTATGGAATAAAGATTTTTTAAGGTAAGTGCAGAACAATTTCCGAAATAAAATGCTTTACTTCAGTGTTTATTTAAAACCAACAGCAAATTGCGTTTACCTAAGTTCGTAAGTAAACAAAACAAAGTTGTCAAAGAAAAGTAACAATTGCGGTTCTTGTTTTGTTTTAAATTGGTTTTCAACCCAAAAAGAAATTACAACACCTATTGAATAACAAAACAAAGTCGAATTAATTACGTGTTTGCAGAGGTTTTATGTGTCAGTGAGACAAACAAATGGCGAACCGTTTAAAGTTTCTTCACTAAAAGCCATCCGAGCGGCCATTGATAGATTATTATTTGAAGCAAGCACCTATTAACAAGCCGGGGTCTATCGTCGGTGATTAGGAATTTAAGAAAGCAAATGATACGCTAAATGCAGTGTGTAAAAATCTGATGAAAGAGGGAAAAGTTTGTCCAGTTGTTCATAAAACTCCCATCACAAGCGAGCAATTGCAAAGCTTTTTGAAAGTGGTCAACTAGGAAATGCAGATACAAAAGATCCTAAACAATTACAACAAACCGCGTGGTTTTACACATACCTGTATTTCGGGAGGAGAGGAAGAGAAAACCAACGCAGTCTCACTCCAAAGATGTTTATCCTCGATCCGCCAAACACCCCAGGGTAGACGATATTTTGAGCTGCGAAGAGACTTTCCGGGGGCGGTTTTGTTGACAAAAAGCCGGCCACCAAGGCGGCGTAAACGACAACAACGACGAAGCAGACGGCAAAATGTTTGTCAACTCGTTTCCAGAATTTGAAAATGACAAGGACTTTGAAATTAAAGTTAGTTTGAGCTTAACATCATTTTTTCTTCTACGGTTTGCAAGTTTCTGAGACTGCGCAATGTATGGCGAGATCACTGTGTAGCTTTGTTGATGAATGAACTTTGATGAATGAACTTTGCAAATGCGCCAGTTTGTCAGAGCGCGCGCGATTTAGCATGCATCATTTCACAAACGTATCAAAATTTATGAAATAAAAAGATTTTTTGCTTGCTCGCTCTCGGTTTCTATCGCCTTTGATAGTTGGCTCGGGGCTTCGCCCCTCGCCAACTATCAGCCGATAGAAACCTCGAGCTCGCCGTCTAATTGTTTAATAAGGGACAAGCTTTCATGATGACAACATACTGACCTCTCTTACCGAATGTTATTTAACAAATAGATTCTATTTTGCCGTGCGTCTGTACTCTGATAACGCACAGATGACGTCAAAACGTGGTGAGAACAAAGAAGTACGCTACGAGCCGCAGGCGAGTAGCGTGACTGATGTTCTCACCACGTTTTGACGTCCTCTGTGCGTTATCAGAGTACAGACTCACGGCAAAATGGAATCTATTTGTTTTATGCAATAACCAAGACGTTTTAACACATTTCGTGAGCGAGCATCGCGTTGCCTGAGCTGAGTCAAAACTTTTCCAGCAAACTCAGTTTTAGACTACTACACACAAGCAATTGTGATCTTCTAAATTAGAGTATAATCGGAAAGATTTTCACTAACAATTTTTTCAAAACTAACCTTTATTCCAGAAGGAAATCCTGACCCCAAAATATTACAGCATGTAAGTCGCTTCACTGCGATTTGTAATCGATTACTCGCCATTACCGTATTTTTATCGGCGACATATTTCGACAAATATATTGTCTTCGTTTTCACGTCACATCAAAGTTCTAGCTTTCCTATCCTGTTTGAGGTCACCCTCAACGGTCTTCGTCCAATTTTTTATTGGGCAGTTTTCCTTTCCTGCGAAAATTTGCCTGTTTTTGTCCGCTACTCGCAAAAACAGTTTGCAAAACTTTGTTGACCAGTCGCACTGGCTGGACTCTAGACTCTGATCACGTGCGCCGGTCACACCACTCGATGACGTCAATCGTGCGTCTATACTCTAATCACACACTCCTCTAGACCAATCAAAACGCGAGTTTTACACAGTTCATTGTATAATAAGCAATTATCAATCGTAGAAATTTTTTCTAAACATCTGATGAACTCTAACAACTGGTATTGTATACGCGCTTACTGCTATTTTGTTTGTGAAACTCTTCTTGTGCGATGGCAAACTAAAATCTTTTCACAAGAAGAAAAAAATACTACAGAACGACCTAACAGAAAGAGACAGAAAGAAAACAACAATAGTACAAAAGTTAATAGCGGAGCTCTCGCGCGCGCCGCAGGCGCGCGCAGCAGAGCCCTATAGCTAAGAGAATTTTGGTTTGGATATGACGTCATTTCTGTCCATCCGACCGTCCGTACGCAATCCCACAATGCTAATGAGCCCGTGTTTGTTTGGCGGGAAGTTGCATGGCGAGATAGTTTGGCAAGATGCGTTTACAACAGAAATGCTAAAGAACAAAAAACACAAAGACAATTTATACGTATTTGTTGGATATGTTGACAAACGTGGAAAGAAGAGAAAGAGAGAGAAAAAGAAAAAAAAAAGCGGAGATGATCAAGCAAAGTTGAACGTGGAAGAGAGCGACGGATAGCAAGTTAGAGCAGGCCGACCGGAAAAGAAAAGTAAGCTTAAGTTTAAAGAAGCCTCACATTTGCCTATATCACCCGTTCGTGATCAGTTATGGTAACTTTTCGAACTCTAAAATAGCATTACATAGACACTTTAATCGCTTTCGATACCAGCAATATTCGAGAAGTTAATTTTAAATTTTTTTTTTTTCGTGGCCGTGTGTTTTTTCGTTTGCAGCGCACGGCCCTTAACCTTATAAATGTGTTTGTAAACAAACACAAGTTTCAAAGCTCTGAAATAATTCTACCAAACACCAAAGAGTACGTTTCGGTATTCTCTTTTTCTTAAACTTAGAGACTAGAATAATTACTAATTAAGAGCATAATTGACACAGTTTTTAATATCCAATAATTTTTCGCCGGGAGCTTACTTGCCGTCGCAAAAATACCATGTTTACGTGATTACGACGGCCGTTTCAACAGATCATTTGTAAACCAAAAAGGTTTCTTCCCGGAAAAAAATCGATAACTTCCCTTTATGTTACGTGTTTCAAGCTTTACACAGATATTTTAATCGTTTATTAAATTCTCGATACCATCGATATTCGTGTAGAAATTAATTTTTGAACATTTTGTTTCGTGGCTGTGTTTTTTTCATTCGCACCTTTCGGCATTCATGTGTTTGTAAACACACATAAGTTTAAAAGCTCTGAAATAATTCTACCAAACACCAAAGACTATTTTCCCGTATTCTCCATTTGTTAACGTTTATTTAGAGACTAGAATTATTACTATAGGACCAGAATTGACACAGTTTTGGATTTCCAAACATTTTTCCCCGGAAGCTAACTTGCTCTCGCAGAAAATGTCATGTTTACGTGATTCCGACGGCCGTTTACAGATCATTTGTAAACGAAAATGCTTTCTTCCAGGCATCAATCGATAATTTTATTTATGTTATGTGTTTAAAGCTTTACGCAGATGCTTTTATCGTTTATTAAATTCTCGATACCATCGATATTCGTTTAGAAATTAATTTTTGTACAATATTGTTTCGTGGCCGTGTTTTTTTCATTCACACCACACGGCTCTCATGCGTTTGTAAACAGACACAAGTTTAAAAGCTCTGAAATAATTCTACCATACACCAAAGACTATTTTCCCTTATTTTCCATTTGGTTGACGAGACTAGAATTATTACTATAGGAGCAGAATTGACACAGTTTTGAATTTCCACTCATTTTCCCCCGGGCCGGTAACTTGCTCTTACACAAAAAAATATTATCATTCGACGGTCGTTTACAAATCATTTGTAAACGAAAATTCTTTCTTCCAGTACATGCATTTCCTTAGATTGGTTCTCGCAACCGTTAAAAAGAGATCTCGACTCGTCTTGAAGAGATGGGGAAAACCACCTGAGGAAATCCGAGCTCTCACTGAAGTGCCTCGAGAAATTTTCGTTACCTGGCAGACAAAAAGATAGACGGAACTCGTACAAAGTAATTGTTTTCAGAAACATCAGATCTAGAGCCGTTTGAAAAACCGTTTAGTTTCATAAAAGATCCAGAGTTCTTGCAAGCAACAAGGCACTAGGTGCGTTTGTCAAAACACTGAGGAAAGATCGTGAAATTGCTTGCGTAGTAAACAAAGAAACACTCACCCGAGAAATCGTTGAAAAGCATTTCCAGTCTTTCAGCTCGGCCGAACTGACACAACAAATCCTTCGCAGCTTCAAAATACTGCTTGGCTTTAGCTTTTGGTGCTAGAAATTTGTAGAAAATCTTGCCGGAGCGATTGGCGCACAAGACGAATACTCAATTTTTTACTGAGCTTGATGCAAAACGCTCTCGATTTCATTCAAACTTGAACAAAGCTGCCACTTTCATTCATGCCGGTCCGCGCGCGGGAAAATGTTACAAGTTTCTTTTTTTTTTTTTTTGACAAATAAAGTTCAGCTTTTCTGCTATAAATCTGTGCTTTGTCATCAATGTGTTGAATAATAAAACAATTATCCTGCTCAATCTTGCGGAATATCGCCTCATTTTAGCCAACTCGGCCTACGGCCTCATCGGCTAAGTATCAGGCGATACTTGTTCCGCGCGATTTCGCAGGATAATTGCTAATTGTAAGAAGAAGTAGCGAGTTGAAAGCACTTGCATGGTCGCCATGACTGATTTTAGTTTCTAAACTGAACAAATGTCAATCCTATCCAAGTTTTTAGCTTTGACACAAATAATCCGGCTTTTGCTGATTCCTGTAAGAAACACGAAAACTAACGTTTAGGAATTCCCTTTCTAGCTGCAGCACTTGATTTCCATGTATTTGTGGTACGAACAACCCGGCTTAAACAGTCGAACTCCAAAGAACTTTAGAGAAGTCGTTGTTTTTGGACACAAAATTAAGAAACCAACGGAATGTAGAACTGGCGTGTTCAGCCAGCCTCCATTGTAACAAATCAGCATTCAAAAAAAATTTGCCCTCTGCATTGCATTGTTATTGTCTGGGCAGTTTGCTGCATATGCACTAAAAATATAAGTGCAGAAATGATGAGGAACTGGTCAGGTTATTACGTTCATACACTAAGCAGATTTTTATAAATGCTATGAAAAAAATTGGAGCTCCGCTTTTAGGCTTGGCTAAATATATATATTAGAGTGTTGCTAAAAAAAGATACACTTCTTTATCCGTTTTTCTGCTCCTCATTTTGAACTGTCTAAATGGAATAGCTGCTATTTTCAGCGTGGAATCCAAAGCTGTGTTCACACTGAACTTTAATTATATTCAACTGCAGTATGCTTGAAGCTATCATACTCCATTTTATTTTGTTCAATTATGATTCGGTTCACATGTAACAAAACTGGCAGCATAACCTCACAATTGAAGTTAAAAAAAATCATGGCGCCCAATCTCGGCTTGGCAGCCTTGATTTTACTACCATTATAAGCCATTCTCAGGCTAGAATTAAGGCTCGGAAGGTTGCCTGATATTTTGCTGCCGTCGTGATTTTTGCGATATTTCTGCTTGAGGTTGTTAATTTAATTAACACGACACTATTGCGCACTTCTTGTGTACCCTCCTTTGGCCATTCCTTGGCTTACTTGAGCCCACACGAGTTTCTTATTATGCCTGATATTTAAATCGTTTTGCACCGCCTTTTCGCTCCACAAGCCAATAAGCAGTTTCGTCTCTTTGTACGCGTGTTACCACATGTCCGCCATTTTGGTCAATCACCGGCGCTCTGTAATTACTTCAAACAACCTCCTTGAGCTCGTTTGAACTAATCATAATCCGATTATAATCCAGGGCCAAGTTGTTCAAAGCCCGATTAAGCTAATCCCGGATTAACGTGAACTTCGATGCGAGTTTAATTAATAATTAATAAAGATTTTCCCAAAAGATTTTTGTGCGTCAGTTTTGCCTTAGATCTCTTAGCCTTTTGCTTGAAATAAGCCTTTTAAATCATTTTAAACGGGCAAGATGAAAAACTCGATTAACTTTTAATCGTGGATTAGCGTTAATCGGCTTTCGAACAACCGAACCTAGAACTGTAATTAGTTGATGTGAACGCCCTCCATATATAGCTTAATTATAATTGGGGACAAGTGTGAACACAGCTTAGATTTTAAACCGGCTAAAAATTGTAATTTATTTCTCCTCAGATTCGCCTGTGTACACTCCAGACGATGGTGGCAACTGGATGTTGGCCAAACTGAATGTTCAGGTCACTGATCTCGGATATGGACAAATTGTGGAGCACCTTGCGAAGGTATACCTTCTTCTGCTCTAATCAATTCGAGACTTCACCACCCGCACTCCCCACCCCCACCCCATCCGATTTAGAGTTCGGCCGTTTAGGCTTTAAAGTTCAAGACAGTCAATTTATCGATCTCGGATTGACTTCTTGATATCTTCATCACCCAAAGTAGAGTTCAACCGTAAATAAATCAGTTGTGGGGACATTATAGACTTAGTACTAACGGCAGACTGATCCCAACGACAGAGGTGACGAGCTTGATATAATAAAAACAACAAAGGCTAGAATAACTGAAATATATTTGTTTGTAAAAAACAATTTTTTCCGGATATTTCGGTTTGCAACACAAACCTTCCTCGAGGGCTGAACGAAAAGGAAAAGTGAGAAACATAAAAGGATCGTTACATATGAAGATTTAAAATATAAAATACATGACAATGATTGGTTGGTTAGGACTAAGTTACAAATGTGAGACATGTCATTGGCGTGTTTCGTCACGTCTATTTTATACCAAGAGGGTGCAATGTTTTAGCTTTGTTGATTAAAAGAGCTTCACGAGCCTTCCAGACTGAGTCACGTTTGCTGCGTATAAGTTCAAGCGGGAATAGGTGGACGTCGTTGATTGAGTGGCTAGGTTGGTTGAAATGTAGCGAAAAAGGAGTAGGGTTGATTAGTTGATGGTGATTCAGAATAGATCTGCGGTGTTCCCCGAAACGTTCATTGAGTTGGCGCTTTGTCTCCCCAATGTATTGCGAGTGGCACTTCTTACATTGGATTAAATAGATGAGGTTTTTGGAATGGCAAGATATGTAGTCAGTAATTTTACGTGTTTCGTTAGTGGCGAAAAACGTGCAGTTCTAATGACCTTCTCGGAGAAATGAGCGAGTTAGGCATCGTGGGTGGTTGCATTTATGAATACCTGCGGGTTGTTGATTGCAGGGCTCGTTTTCACGTAGCTTGGAATGGACCACTCACCAGGAGATCACGTAGACTTGCGTTGCGTTTGTAGGCGATAACTGGCGAATGAGGGAAAACTTGTTTGCAGTTGGCGGAGGACTGGAGGATGTTGATATGCTTCTTTACAATAGATGAGATTTTGGGAAGAGTAGGATTGAAGGATATGACAAAGGGTGTTCTGTCTGTTTTTGTGGCTTTCTGTTTTTGTGACTGTAGTCAGTTGCTTGACGTGGGATGGCTCGCACGCGATTTGCATCTCTTTGTAGGGAATAGCGGCTAAAACCACGTTTGACCAGTTGCTTGATGGGTTCTTCGCTTTGTTTGTCAAAGAAAATTTCTTACTAAAGTTCTTACTAAAAGGAATTTTACATCTAATGTTTAAAATAATTTAATTTAACTTTTTGTATCTTATCTTAGTACGCGCGGTGTGATTGGTCAATTTTGCTTGCCGTATTTCACTGTACAACCCGCTAAATTTGAACGTCTTATACCCAATTAAACTCGGTTAGTAAGAGGTATGTTTTTCAGTTAATTCTTTTTACCTTTCTTTTCGACGCACAACAAAGACCTTGGACAAAAAGCATAGGAGAGTGTAATTGTTCAATTCATTGAATTCTAATGCCTTGAATTCTTACTTAGACTTTTTAACCTCTTTATGCCTACGTACCCCGAATGGCGGTGATGCATTTCTTGTTTTCAGTTTCCAAAACTGTATTTCGAGGTCTATGAACGACGATTGGAAGTAGGATTAGTAGGTATTTTATTGATTGCATCAACAAATGCCCTTAGTTTAAGTAATAAAAATTCCAAAAGAACGAAAAAATAATAATAATAATAATAAAAAAAATAAATAATAATAATAATAATAATAATAATAATAACTGATATATTTTCTTAAGGTACATTTCAATTTGTAACCTTCAACTTCTCTTTTACCATATGATTAACTTTGCTTTTCCCCTTTTCAAGGTTCATTTCCTGATGGATTCATTCTGTGTGATATTAAAATTCACCATGTCGGTCCTTCATCCTTTGCATCAAATACTGAGGTATCATTGCAGAGAGGTAGTGGTCCCGAACACGATTGGAACTCCAGAACTTGTTGACAACGGAGCATTGATGGATCAGTTGTTTGCATTTGGACATGAAGGAACATATCGACTCCTTAAAGATGCATATCCATTATCCACGTGGGACATCACAGATTTTAGAAGCGAATTAAAGGTGCGCTGTTCCATCATCTTTCCATTATTTACTGTTTTTGTGACTTGGGGATAGCAGAGGTAAATAACGGTTAGCTTAAATCTGGTGCCATTTCAGTTCAACTTAATTTGGCTCTGAAGGGGCCATGAAAGCCTTACTCTAACTCGCTATTTTTGTTGTTCTTTAATGCTAAATATCCGTAAATTATAAAAAGAAAACGATACGGCAAACGTTGCAAAAATCAATCGGATGCGATAATCGATGCGGTTGCTAGAAAATTAAACAAAGAAAATACAAGTTACTACTAACAGCAAAAAGGGCGAACAAAAAAATAGCAAAAAACATAGAAATAACAAAATAAGCAGAAAGAGCTAAAGTGATACTTACAAACGTTATATAACCTCTAAAAGCGGAAAAACAAAGTGATTTAGAAAACGCAAAAAACCTAAAACTGTATTCTCCAAAGCACAAAACGAGAATAAATAAAAAAGCAAAGACGCGAATTTTTATACTAATGAACTATGGAACAATAGACGAAGTTATGCAGAAAAAGCTAACATAATAATAATAAAAACGACATACCAGCGTGACACAAAAATGTTCCTAGAAAACAAATAAGTTCGTTAAAAAGGATGCGGCCGCAACAGGCTCCAAAAAATGGAACGATAGCTCTCTCTTGGCCACGATATTGAACGAGAAACTGAGCTGTTTAACGTGTCCGCCACATGGCTCCCCTTAAAGTGGCAGTGTCAGGGTGATTTTGCTGTACTTTGGTCAAAACTGCACAGACATTTGACGAAATACCTCTTTACTAACATGAAATTGCTCTTAAAACACCAGGAAGAAAATATTGAGGGATTTCTCCAAGGAAGAACTGACCATAATTAGTTTTTCGCGACTTCTCTAAAATACACAAGAAGATATTTCAAGATTAATCCAAGAAAAATTTTCAAGTTGTAATCCATTTCCATCCTAGCCATCTACAGTTAAACATATTAAACTTAAACTAGTTTCTGTGCACTAGAATGGTTGTTGTTAACAAGAACGAACCGTTATTTGAACGATTCCATCGATTGAAGTATGTTTTGTGGCCATTCACAGTAATACTAAAACAGGTGACACTGGCCCTTTAAGCAGGCGAAAAAATTGATATAGAATATATGTCAGTAATCTCTTAACTTTGTTTTTGCTTCAACAGAAGCGTGGAGTTGATGACAGTGATCTTCTGCCATACTTTCCTTACCGGGATGACGGCAAGGAAATCTTAGAAGTCATTGAACAGATAGTGAAGGACTACGTGGACTTGTAAGTATGATCGATTATCGGCAACAGACACAGACAAGTTGTCTTGCTCTAAATATTGTTATTGGTGTTTGTGTGTGTGTGTTTGGCTTTGCTAGAAAGTGTTTTTTGTTTAACTGTTCTACCTCCGTTGTAAATATTTAATTTACATTATTTAAACCAGCTCCCTGTCATTTTTAGCTTCTTAGTTATTTCAGGGGGCTGGTAAGCCCTTAACATTTCAAAATCTTTTAAACTAAATGTATGAATAACTTTTAAACGTGGTAATAAAGTCTTGCTGTTGTTGTTGTTGTTGTTGATCAATTGCCGAGGGCTGAGATAATTAAAGTAAGAAGATTTCGATCACTAGATTAGGACATTTCAAGACATTTCACAGAACATGTAAATACGCGACAGAACAAATAAATTTCCTTCCTTCCTTCCTTCCTTCCTTCCTTCCTTCCTTCCTTCCTTCCTAAATTCAGTTTCTTGATGTTTGGAGAAATTAGTACATTAAATATGAAGGTTTAAAGGTAAAAGGAAAACATAATAGGGAGGGGAAGGTATTAACATATTAATACGTAGTAAAATTAAACATATACCTACAGAAATATAACATTACCTGCCTTTGCTCACTTTTGTTAGCAATCGAAAAATAATCTCCAAATTTTCTTGAAAACGGATCATTAATGTTTTTGGCTACGGAATGGAAACAGAGAGCTTGTTTACAAGGGGGAAGGGAAATCCTAGCAAGAGGTTGTCCTAGGGTGCCTTAGCACTCATGAATACATTTCTTCCTTTTTTACGCGACCTGTTTACAAGGCAGATAGCACTAGGGCTCCCTCCTTGTAAACAGGCCCAAGCTTGGAAAAAGTTGGGCGGACTATTTTAAGTTCTTTCCTCGTGTCTTAAGCGGCCTTCACACGGCAAACTAAAGTTGACAAACTTGTGTTGGCAAACTCAAATTGGTGTGTGTTAACGGCACAAAAACAGTCGGCAAACACGTTGACAAACTGTCGGCGACAAATAGAACTAGCCTCTATTCTCGCCAACTTTTTCACCAATTTTTTCGTGTCGGTAAACTCGTATTTGACGCTCCAAGGGTGGGATTTCTACTGATATAAGGTTTCGTTCAAACCTTTCTATTTTTCCAGCGCTTTCTGTTTCTTCTTCGGCGATTAACATACAATCGGACCAAGACACAAGCGGCAACTCTTCGCGAGTGCCACTGCACTACGTCGACCATGTTGCAAATTTAACGTGTTGTGATTAGACGCGAGTTTGACGTGTGAAGGTACGAGTTTGCCAACTTTTTGAAGTTTGCCAAAACGAGTTTTGGGGGGCACCCTGTTTTGAACAAAATTCACTTGATTTCATGTCATTGGAGTGTACAAGTCATATATGAGCAAGGTACTAGCTAAGTAAATTTAAGTTTAGTAAATATGCATGGATAAAAATCATGACACGGTGCTTTTGAATTATCATTTATATTTCACGCTCATGAGTCTGGTTAATCAAGTTTTTACAAAATTATGTGATGCTTTTATTCCTATTTCTATGTTACTGGCATTTTATCGTTTTTTTTTTATTGTAAGCTTATTATAAACTTCGCTCTGAGTCTAATCATTCATTGTCTCCGAAAATTCTTGGAGAGAATCGTCGATTGAACTGTTTCACTGTGTTGTGTAAACTATTATTTAAGGTATTATCACGACGATGAAGACGTAATAAAAGATCACGAACTTCAAAGGTACCTCGATAACTTGTCCACTAACGGCAGAGGTATTGGAAGAGTAAGTATAAAATCACCCATGTGTTTTTATTGATCAAATTGTTGTTGTTTTCTGTTTTTGTTTCCTTAACTACAACGTTGTCCTACGGAATTCCTAACACTTGAATTTAATTACCGGTTTATGACGCATGCACATTTGCTTTTTGAATGCACTGCCGCCTTGAAATAGACTGAGCATCATTATGCAGAATTAGCGAAAAGAATATACTCTTTCCCTGAAATGTTCCGGGTTCTTCTATTGATTGATTGATTGATTGATCGATTGATTGATTTATATATATATTTTTTTAATGCTGGTTTACAATTTTTTTTCTTTAGTGGTTTAGGTCACTACAGAACTGTTGATTAAATTGTAACATGACTTTACTTCGTTGGGCCATCGAATTGTAATAATCAGGGGTTGTTAGACCAAAATATAAAAAAACAACAACAAAAACAAACAAGATACTTGGGGAGTAATAAGATATATCACGTCACAGTCTAATTAACTGTTCAAATAAAATTATTCTCAGTACAGAATACTGAAACATTGAACCATCCTTAACTTTAATAGATTCAAGGATTGCCGGCGAGCATTCAAAAAAAGACGAACTCTGTGATATTGTAACCCGCATCATCTCACATGTGAGCATTCAACATGCTGCAGTCAACTACCCTTTAACAGACTATGCTCAATACACGCCAAACCTACCAACCAAGCTCTACGATGATACCAATGTGGTACATGATGACAAGTTTTCTCTTTTGCAGCTGCCAAATGGGAAGACTTCTGCTGTAAGTGTGATTTCATTGTTTACCTGAAGACTGGATAGCATTTTGCGCAAGAGACTATGAGGTAAGAGAGCGAATCCCCCATATATGCCCCTCTTCCTATGAAAATTTTTTTCAATCTATTTTTGTTTGCGTTGCTATTTTAATGTCGACATCTTATTGGTCAGTTAGAGTGACGTCATTTAATTTTAAACTCAATGGCGGATTATAATTTCCCAAAATTGCATGGCGCGAACTAAAAAAAGATTGAAAATATTTATCATGTGGCACAGGGATTCGCGCTCTTACCTCATAGTCTCTTGACAATTATTCCACGAGCGCGCGTTGGATATGAGATGATCACAGCCAACTCGACGCTACGCGCCTCGTTGTCTATCTATCATCTCATACCCAACGCGCGCTCGTGGAATAATTGTTAAATAGACCATAAAATGACGTCAAAAAATGTTCAAAACTCAAGTGGAACCACGAGCCACAGGCGAGTGGTTTCACTGTCAAGTTTTGGACATTTTATGGCGTCATTTTATGGTCTATAAAAGTATAGACCACAGAAAACTGCCGTCGATTTTTTTTACAATAACATGCAAAAAGTACGAGCAAAATTGGTTATTTTTTCGTTGAGAAAGCGCGCGCGTTACATCTGACGTCATTTTTATTGTCTGTACTCTTATAAACAATACCTACGAGCCAATAAGCGCGCGTGAATTTGGACAGTTATTGTAAAATAATGGTTCGGTTTTGTTAACAACAACCTTACTAGTGCACAGAAACTAGTATCAATTATGTTTGACTGTGGATGGCTAGGATGGAAATGGATTGCAATTTGAAAAAATTGGCCAGTTTTTTCAAGTTCCTTCTGACTATTTTGGAAAAACTGCCAAAAGTTGATTATATTATTATTATTTCGGAGAAGTTATTTCATGTTTTCTTCCCAATGCTGTGAGAGCAATTTCATGTTAGAAAAGAGGTTTTTAGGTTCAAAATCTCCGTAACAGTGCCCCTTTAAAATCTCTGGAATTCCCTTTCTGATTATATTAGGTCTTCTTCAACTCTTGGTGAATTTAAGACTAAGAATTTCTTTACCAATTAATATTTTCGTGTTTTAGTTTTAATTACCCGTAATTTTCACGGCTCTTTGCAGTTAATCCGTCAGTTATAATCAAATGGTTTGGCTTTTATAATTTTACAGATCGAAGCGAGTTTTACCAACAAACTGGGATTGTATCGATTCGACTCTTTGTTCGAATACGGGAAGAATCTTGAGGATCTCAAGGCGGCGAGACTCGTGAACAGTTCCTATAGTCACCTCACATATTATGTTCAGCCTCGTATGCAAGCAAAGAATGAAGAGCGGAAAGAGAGAGGTGACCTGACCTATCCCTATCTTATTCCAAAATGGCTGCCCAGTGGAATTCAGACCTAGCTGATCATTTTAGTGCTTAGATCAGCGCATACGTTTTGAGGCGTAACCAAGATTGTCGAGAAAAAGTAGCGTAATTTAGTTGCAATGGTAATAGCTAATAAGCCGGCATGTGTCAAGTTTCATTGTCCACAAGAGTGGATCTTGTAATAACAGTAGGGATTAGTTAGTTGAGGTTATAACGGTCGTTATAGTTACCTTTTGCACTTTGTAAGTCTGCTGCGCAAAAAAAATAGTAAACAAACAAGCCAGCCATGAATCGATTCGTAGTCAGGTTTTTATCGTGTTTAAGTTACAGCATAAGAGTGTAACACTTGACTTGAGTGTGAATTTTCAGTTTGCAGCCGAAACGCGGGATGAAGTAAGGATCAGTGTGTTGACGTTTCAGTCATTCGAGCTAAGATTAAACAAAAATTAAACAGTGTTTGCAGGACAGATTTTGTTTGAGGTATTCAGTGGTTGCTCCATCAAAGTAAACTCTATCATGTTATGACAAGAGGTGACATGTCGTCGGCCTCTGTTTCTACTAAAGTAGAATGTTTTTCAAGGGTTTTGGTCTACCATTTTGGCAAAATTAAGTCTGCGAAAGTAGTGTGAAAGAATTTCCCTCAGTCTTTTTCGTGCAAAGCTTACCGATGTCATGTTTTTAACTGTTGGAAATTCCTGAAAGAAAAATAAACCTTAATTGAACTAAATCCTTGGACGTTTCGTGACTACTGGTCCGGTTTCTCCTGCATCCCCTTCAATGTTGGAACTCAATCGATCAGATTCTACAACAACATTCAGCTGTGACTTTAACACGGTTTGTGTCCAATGTAGTAGCTTGTTTGGACCATATTGACAAAGATATTGTTCTCGTTTTTTATTTTGCTATAGACCTCATATTCTTTTCTTAGACATGATTAACTGCACAATGCCTTCCCCAGATCCAAGATGAAATTCAACTTGATAGCTTCCATCCTAAACACAAAACCTCAATGTAGTGGGGAACCCACAGTGCTCTTAACAAGCGGAAAGGGGTGGGGGAGGAGATGAGTTGGGTGGGGCGGGGGGGGGGGGGGTGAGGAATGCATAGAATGGCTGAGATTTGAAAACTAACAGGGTGAAGGAAGAACCTCTTCTGGATTCTTCATTGCATTCAAGGGTGAGCGAGTAATTAATTTTCATGACCAATGTGATAGTAGTTAATGATCCCAAGCAATCTCATTATCACGGACTAAAAATATGCAGATGCTCTATTCGAGGGATACTATTTCCATTTCAGAGTTTTTTTGAACCTCATTGCAAAGGCGAGGCAAAGTGCAAAGCTTTTCATTGACAATTAGTTTTTTTTTTGCATAGGAATAAAAACTAATTTTCATAATAAAAACTTTACACGAAGCCTCGCTTTCATAATGAGGCTCAAAATAACTTGGAAATGGCCTATTGCATTGCGCCGGCATGATTATTTTTTTACGCCGTAAGAGCACGCACATATACGACATTACGGTTTGGTTTGAGGCTCAATATCATGAAGGAGTAATGACCGGTCGTTTTCTCTTAAAAGAGCATGTTGCTCCCATTTTCCCTCCAATTAATGTATTTTGTTCCATTGAATTTTGAGAAATGCGACCCTTCAATGATAAATCCAAGTTTCCTGCGATATTACAGCTGTTTAAAAATCGATAAGTAGCCAGGTATAATTAATTTTTTTTTTTTCTAAACACTTTCTCTGGTTAAAAGTTTATAAAAACACTAAGCTTTCGATTGCCAGTCAGCAATCTTTAAAAAGTGAGATGTTCAAAGCGAAGGCAGAAATATATATACAGAGAGGTGAGAAAAAATAACGAAAAATATGAATAAATACAATAATACAAGGGAAATACTAGTGTGAAGAAAAAATATTGATGACATGAATAAAGTTACAATAAAATTGAGTATTGTCTTGGCAAATGTTTAGCATTATTGTCTGCCTGGCTAGTTATCGCTGTGTGCCAAGACTCCAGCGTTTTTCTTACGCGTGAATTGCCTCTGTCGATGATACGTGCATTCTCAAAATCAATAGTATGGCCTTCGAGCCACGCATGGCTGGCAACATTGGAACCACTTTTAAAAACTTTGGTGTTTCGAATATGTTCCTTTTTTCTAGTGTGTAAACATCTGCTCGTTTCTCCAATGTAACTCCATGTGCAGTCCGCACAGGGGATTTTATAGACAACGTTCGTTTCCCGATCTGTTGGGGGTCTAGATTTAGGAGACACAAATTCCTGTTGCAGGGTCTTGACCGGTCTGGTGGTGGCTCGGATACCGTTCTTGTTAAGAATTCTTGTAAGTGTTTCAGTAACGCCTTTGATGTATGGTAAAACTGCAAAGCCATTCTGGGAATCTGGTGGGTCTATCAACCTAAAGAACATTCCCACTAACTCTTCAGGGGAAGGGATGATTTCAGGGGTCGAAGTCTTCTTTAGGATGTTCGATATAGTTGCTGATTAATAGCCATTTGATTTCAACGCATTTCAACGCATTTTTCAATTGTAGGTATGCGCTAAGGATTAGGACATGCCAAGTCAACTATCGAGCGCGCATACGTACGCCCTCAACGCATAAGTTGCTGGTAACCGCTACGTCATGTTTGCTTATAGTAAACTCGCTTGGATGTTCTCCCATATTTTGTGCCTAAAGCATCATGTAGTTTCTTTACTAATTTTACGCACTTTCTGAAAAATTGAATAAAACACGCTAAGCGGTGCAAGGTTCAATCTTTTAATACCATTTTCTACCACGTGAGGAGTTTGCAAATGCACTCCTTAATTTAGAGCGGTTTTCAATCGAGTGTCGTAAGTAATTTCGCGTTTGCTTTGGTTTTGCTTTTCACAGTTCTAGACTATATGATTGGTTATCAAAGCTCGCGCCATTTTCTCAACCAATCAACAGCAGGACCAAAACCAATCGCGCTTGATAGCACGCGTTTTCCCGCGCTTGACGCATATTACATGTACTTGCTTCGAGTTCTGATTGGCTGATTGTGCTGTTTACATCTTTGGTGATTGGCCAGCGAAATTACTTTGGTTTTGGCTTTACAACACTCAATTGAAAACCTATTACACTAATTAATAAATTACACAAGTGGAAATGATTTACGCAATAGTTCCACTAATGTATTACCAATATGTAATCAAAAGACTACCAAGAAAGTTTACTATTTTTAAACTAGAACCAAAAAGGAGTTCATGATCATGTCGAGGATAAAGATGAGGGGGGAGGGGAGGGAACTCCTCGAATTTTTTTTTTTTTTTTTTTTTTGGGGGGGGGGGGGGGAGGAGGGGGGGGGGGGTTGCGGCTTGGTTCTCTAATCCCTCACCTTATTCCAGACCAAAATATACCATTTTCTGCTTCACTTTTTTAGACCTGTCCCAGTTGTTCAAAGAGCGGATAATTTTATCCACTGGATAGTTCAAAGGCCGGATAACTTTATCCAGTGGATAAGTCACTATCCGCCAGTTTTAATATGTGCAAAGATTTCAGTATTTCCTCTTGTACAAGCGAATATGAACGCTCTAACCACAGCATAGTTTGGAAGTGTACGAAAACCTTGGACAACATTTAACGTGAAGTATTTTTTAGACCCTGAAAAGCGCCTTATCCACCGGATAAAGTTATCCAGCCTTTGAACAACTGGGGCCAGATGATCATGAAATGAGAAAGTGTGCAAGATTTTCCCTATAGTCCTATGATTTGTGAATAGAGTACAAGCATATGTCAAATTTAAGAATGAAATTGTGTGGAAACCTTGCCAAAAGCATTCGTTGGAGTACATTAATATATGCTCCTCTGGATAGTGACTTATCCAGTGGATAAAGTTATCCGCTCTTTGAAAAACTGGGGCCTGGGGCCCGTTTCTCGAAAGTCCCGGTAACTTCCGGGCCCGTTAACTTATCGGGGCCGTTATCGGGAAACTTTACCGGGCCCGATAATGCGTTTCTCGAAGCACCCGTAAACTTTCCCGGTAATTTCCGGGCCCGGTAAAATAGAAGCCATTGCCAGGCTCTTGCGCGCTTCACGCTCGTTCGCAAGACAAGGAGAACGAATTAGGACTACACTAATCCATTCGATTCATTTGTGCGGAAAAGCACGGTTATGGATGAGACAGGATTGTCTTCATGCTTTTTGAAGGACAATACAATACGTTCTAAGTTTAACTTTTTCGTTTTATCAAAGGGTAGCAACCAAGAGAGATCACTATTTTGCATCATGCATGGTATCGGCAATTACTTTCAGGAAACTCCCTGATGCGAAATAGAACCTGAAAAGGATTATGAATGTTATCATCATGAATTCTTGTTGTGAGCATTACACTAATAGTCAGGATCAGTATGTAATTCCTTCAAAGTTGTAGAAGAGATGAAGCTAAGCAAGCTATGGCGATCGCCGGGGAAACAGTGTCTGCGTGATGTCCTATTCTATTTCAACAGTTCGTACTGATACAAATTTACTTTTAGCAGCCTTAGTATAGAGAATATTGGCAATAAGGAAGGATCTCATACAAGTTTTAAAATTGAATAGCTATAGTTCAACTGGCGTGATTTGATCGTCTTCGCCGGCAGACATCAAGCACTATTTTTACCGATCCGAAATCGGCTTTTGTATAATACCACAAGGCTCGATCAATTGAAATGCGACTGAACCTATTTTGCGAAAGTGGAACGATTTTTAAGTTCTTTATTCTCGTTTATCTATCGTGTGTAAGCTTCTTATTCTTTATCCCTCTAGCTAATGCAGCAAACACTGCATTTGTGTATTTCGAGGACGGCCGGCGCACAATTCGACTCTCATCGCCATCGCTCTGTTTATATCAATGGTTATGTTTACATTTATCTCAGTGCAGCATATCAGATTTCTAACTTCCTCTTTCTTATGAAAATTCTGCACATTACAAGAAAGCAAACAATATTGCTTACGGTAGGATTTGTTTTGCATGACAGGAACCCATTTTATGCTAAAAAGGAAGCCATTTCGAAGTAATAATGTGCGGCGAGTGAGCCGTGTTTACATGACAAAATATTTATTTTTTCTTCCGCCGTTGGTTGATAATTTATAACAATAAAATAGTTATAATTTCAAATTTATATAGCGCCCATATGCAAACACCCTAAGCGCTTTTCAAACATTTAAAACAACACTTACAGCAACAACAACAATAATAGTACTACGCCTGTATTCACGTTTGCTTCCGGTGCCAGCGGGCACCTTCTCGCTTTATTTCTCCGCAATTCGTCTCCAAGTTCATTCACGAGCCACTCGATTCTCGCTCGCAAAAGCCTGAATCTTTCTATGACTTCACAGTCAGCCATATCGGCCAGAATTAGCTGTCTTTGACAAGACCGAGGTCTTTTAACTAAACAAAAAAGTCCGCCTCCGGCCGCCATTTTGTTTAGTGTCGCAACATTTGCGATTTCCCGGTAAGTTTACGGGAGGTCATGACCTCCCGTAAATTACCGGGCAAGTTACCGGGAAATTTACCGGGATCGTAAATAACGGGAGTTTCGAGAAACACCCGTAAACTTATCGGGGACTTAACGGGCCACTTACCGGGCCCGATAAGTTACCGGGACTTTCGAGAAACGGACCCCTGGCATCTAGAATTCATACCCATTTTCAGACCTGTTTTCTACAATGATTGCCCGTTTCTGTAAAATCCATCCCATTTTCAGACCAAAATGGTTAAAATAACCATTTTCACAGCAAAAGGGCTCAAAAGCCATACCCTTGGGGGCCACACATACCCATAAGGCTTATACACATCTACAAGTTACGAGTGCTGTTTTTTCAAAACACGTTCCATTTTGTCCCTCGTCCAGTACCTCCAAAATGAAGTCACTGCTTTTCCCCACCCCTTCCCTCCTTGGCATTTTTTGCAACAGTGACTCCCAAATCTTGCCGCGACTACAGTTTAAAAACAGAATCAGTTTAGTTGTTGAAAATTTTCGCTTTAACGTTCACAAAATTATCAGTAAAACCTATTCCATCGGTAGTAATATGTAAATGGTACACGAGACTATCAACTGTTCACGTTTGGGGGTTAGTACTTTTTACGTTTCGGGGCTAGTAATTCTTACCTTTGGGGGTTAAATTTCTTACCTTTGGGGGTTAGTAATTCTTACGTTTGGGGGTTAGATTTCTTAAGTTTTGGGGTTAGTAATTCTTACGTTTCGGGGTTAGTTTTCTAACGTTTGATGGCTAGTAATTCCTACGTTTAGGGGTTAGATTTCTTATGTTTGGGGGTTAGTAATTTTTACCTTTGGAAGCTAGTAATTTTTACGTTTGGGGGTTCGATTTCTTACGTTTGGGGGTTAATAATTCTTACGTTTAGGGGTTAGTAATTCTTACATTTAGGGGTTAGATTTCTTAGGTTTCGGGGTTAGTAATTCTACGTTTGGGGGTTAGTTTTCTTATCTTTTGGGGTTAAATTTCTTACGTTTGGGGGTTAGTAGTTCTTACGTTTGGGGGTCAATTTTTTACGTTTGGTGGCTAGTAATTCTTACGTTTAAGGTTTAGTTTTCTTACGTTGGGTGGCTAGTAATTCTTACGTTTGAGGTTTAGATTTCTTACGTTTGAAGGTTAGCAATTTTTACCTTTGGAGGCTAGTAATTTTTACGTTTGGGGGTTAAATTTCTTACGTTTCAAGGTTAGTAATTATTACGTTTAGGGGTTAGTAATTTTTACCTTTAAGGGCTAGTAAGTTTTACGTTTAAGGGTTAGATTTCTTACGTTTGGGGGTTAGTAATTCTTACGTTTAGGGGTAAGATTTCTTGCGTTTTGGGGTTAGTTATTTTTACGTTTTAGGGTTAGATATCTTACGTTTGAGGGTTAGTAATTCTTACGTTTGGGGGTTAGTTTTTTTTATGTTTGGTTAGTGGAAATTATTACGTTTGGGGGTTAGATTTTTTTACGTTTGTTGGTTAGTTATTCTTACGTTTGGGGGTTAGTAATTCTTACGTTTAATGGTTAGATTTCTTACGTCTTAGGGTTAGTAATTCTTACGTTTGGGGGTTAGTAATTTTTACCTTTGGGGGTAGTAATTTTTCCTTTCCGGGTTAGATTTCTTACGTGTGAGGGTTAGTAATTCTTACTTTTGGAAGTTATTTTTGTTACGTTTCGTGGCTAGTAATTCTTCAGTTTAGGGGTTAGATTTCTTACGTTTGGGGGTTAGATTTCTTACGTTTCGGGGTTACTAATTCTTACGTTTGGGGGTTACTAATTTTTACCTTTGGGAGCTAGTAATTCTTACGTTTGGGGGTTAGTTTTTTTATGTTTGGTGGCTAGTAATTCTTACGTTTGGGGGTTAGATTTTTTATGTTTGGTTGCTAGTAACTCTTACATATGGGGGTTAGATTTCTTTATATTGGGTGTAAGTAATTCTTATTTTTGGGGGTTATTTTATTATGTTTGGTGGCTAGTAATCCTTAAGTTTAGGAGTTAGATTTTTTACGTTTGGGTGTTAGTTATTCTTACCGGTAGGGGTTAGATTTTTTACGTTTGGGGATTAATAAGTCTTACGTTTGGGTGTTAGATTTCTTACGTTTTGGGGTTAGTAATTTTTACGTATGGGGGTTAGTTTTCCTACATTTGGGGGTTACATTACTTACGTTTTGGGGTTAGTAACTTTTAGCTTTATGGGCTAGTAATTTTTGCGTTTAAGGAATAGATTTCTTACGTTTGGGAGTTAGTAATTGTTACGTTTGGGGGTCAGTAATTCTTACATTTGGGGGTTAGATATCTTACGTTTGGGGGTTAGTAATTCTTACGTTTGGGAGTTAGTTTTTTTACGTTTGGTGGCTAGTAATTCTTACGTTTGGGGGTTAGATTTCTTAAGTTGGGGGGTTAGTAATTCTTACGCTTGTGGGTTAGATTCTTACGTTTGTGGGTTAGTAAGTTTTTTACGCTTGGAGGTTAGATTTCTTACTGTTTTGGGTAAGTAATTCTTACGTTTGGGCGTTAGTTCTCTTACGTTTGGGGGTTTTGTGTTAGTAATTTCTTCCTTTCGGGGTAGTAATTTTTCCTTCCCGGGTTAGATTTCTTACGTGTGGGGGTTAGTAATTCTTACGTTTGGGGGTTATTTTTTTTACGTTTGTGGCTAGTAATTCTTAAGTTTGGGGGTTAGATTTGATACGTTTGCGGGTTAGATTTCTTGCGTTTTAAGGTAAGTAATTCTTACGTTTGAGAGTTAGTTTTCTTACGTTTGGGGGCTAGTAATTTTAACGTTTCGGGGTTAAATTTCTTACGTTTTGGAGGCTAGTAATTTTTACGTTTGGGGATTAGATTATTACGTTTGAAGGTTAGTAATTCTTACATTTTAGGGTTACTTGTTTTACGTTTGGTGGCTGGTAATTCTTTCGTTTGGGGGTTAGAAATCCTTACGTTTCGAGGTTAGATTTCTTACGTTTGGGGGTTAGTAATTCTTATGTTTCGGGGTTAGATTTCTTTTGCGTTTTGGGGCTAGTAGTTATTACGTTGGGGGGTAAAATTTCTTACCTTTAGGGGTTAGTAATTCTTACGTTTGGGGGTTAGTAATTCTTACGTTTGAGAGTTAGAATTCTTACGTTTGGGGTCAGTAAATGTTACGTTTGGGGGTTAGTTTTCTTATCTGCGGCGGTTAGATTTCTTACGTTTGGGGGTTAGTAATTCTTACGTTTGAGAGTCAGTTTTTTAATGTTTAGTGGCAAGTAATTCTTACGTTTGAAGGTAAGATTTTTGTACGTTTGTGGGTTAGTAATTCTTACGCTTGGGAATTAGATTTCTTACGTTAGGGGGTTAGTAATTGTTACGTTTGGGGGTTAGATTTTTTACGTTTGAAGGTTAGTAATTCTTACATTTGGCGGTTAGTTTTCTTATCTTTTGTGGTTAGATTTCTTACGTTTTGGGGTTATTAATTCTTACCTTTGGGGGTTAGTTTTTTTATGTTTGGTGGCTAGAAATTCTTACGTTTTGGGGTTATATTTTTTTGACGTTTTGGGGTTAGTAATTCTTACGTTTGGGGGTTAGATTTCTTAAGTTTAAAGGGTTAGTTATTGTTACGTTTGGGGGTTAGATTTCTTATGTTTTGGGGTTAGTAATTCTTACGTTTGAAGGTTAGTTTTCTTACCTTTGGGGGCTAGTAATTATTACGTTTGGGGGTTAGATTTTTTTACGTTTATGCGTTAGTAATTCTTACGTTTGGGGGTTAGATTTCTTACGTTTGAGGGTTAGTTATTATTACGTTTGGGGGTTAGATCTGTTACGTTTTGAGGCTAGTAATTCCTATGTTTCAGGGTTAGTTATTCTTACGTTTGGGGGTTATATTTCTTGTGTTTCGGGGTTAGTAATTCTTTCTTTTGGGGGTTAGTTTTTTTACGTTTAAGGGCTGGTGATTCTTACGTTTGGGGGTTAGTTTTCTTACCTTTGGGGGTTAATAATTTTTCCCTTTGAGGGGCTAGTAATTTTTAAGTTTGGGGGTTAGATTTCTTACGTTTGGGGGTTAGTAATTGTTACGTTTCGGGGTTAGTAATTGTTACGTTTGGGGGTTAGATTTCTTACGTTTGGGGGTAAGTAATTCTTACATTTGGGGGTTAGTTTTTTTACGCTCTGTGGCTAGTAATTCTTACGTTTGGGGGTTAGTAATTGTTACTTTTGGGGGTTAAATTTCTTACGTTTGGGGGCTAGCAATTCTTACGTTTGGGAGTTAGATTTGTTACGTTTTAGGGTGAGTAATTATTATGTTTGGAGGTGAGTTTTCTTACGTTTTGGGGGCAAGTAATTCTTACGTTTGGGGTTAGATTTCTTGCATTTGGTGGTTAGTAATTCTTAAGTTTCGGGTTACTTTTTTTACGTTTCGTGGCTAGTAATTCTTACGTTTGGGGGTTAGATTTCTTACTTTTTGGGGTTAGTAATTCTTACGTTTTGGGGTAAAATTTTTTACGTTTGGAGGCCAGTAATTCTTACGTTTTGGGGTTAAATTTCTTGCGTTTGGTAGTTAGTAATTTTTACCTTTATGGGCTAGTAATTATATCGTTTGGGGGTTAGATTTCTAACATTTGGGGGTAAGTAATTCCTACGTTTGGGGGTTATTTTTTTATGTTTGGTGGCTAGTAATTCTTAAGTTTGGGGGTTACATTTTTTAAGTTTGGTTGTTAGTTATTCTTACATTTGGGGGTTAGATTTTTTACGTGTGGGGGTTAGTAAGTCTTACGTTTGGGTGTTAGATTTCTTACGTTTTGGGGTTAGTAATTTTTAGCTTTATGGGCTAGTATATTTTGCGTTTAAGGAACAGATTTCTTACGTTTGGGGGTTAGTAATTGTTACGTTTGGGGGTCAGTAATTCTTACATTTGGGGGTTAGATATCTTACGTTTGGGGGTTAGTAATTCTTACGTTTGGGAGTTAGATTTCTTAAGTTGGGGGGTTAGTAATTCTTACGCTTGTGGGTTAGATTCTTACGTTTGTGGGTTAGTAATTTTTACGCTTGGAGGTTAGATTTCTTACTGTTTTTGGTAAGTAATTCTTACGTCTGGGCGTTAGTTCTCTTACGTTTGGGGGCTAGTAATTCTTACGTTTGGGGGTTTGGGGGTTAGTAATTTCTACCTTTGGGGGTAGTAATTTTTTCTTTCCGGGTTAGATTTCTTACTTGTGGGGGTTAGTAATTCTTACGTTTGGGGGTTATTTTTTTTACGTTATTGGCTAGTAATTCTTAAGTTTGGGGGTTAGATTTGATATGTTTGGGGGTTAGATTTCTTGCGTTTTAAGGTAAGTAATTCTTACGTTTGAGAGTTAGTTTTCTTACGTTTGGGGGCTAGTAATTCTTACGTTTTGGGGTTAGATTTCTTACGTTTTGGGGACTAGTAATTTTTACGTTTGGGGATTAGATCTCTTACGTTTGAAATTTAGTAATTCTTACATTTGAGGGTTACTTGTTTTACGTTTGGTGGCTGGTAAATCTTTTGTTTGGGGGTTAGTAATCTTTACGTTTCGAGGTTAGATTTCTTACGTTTGGGGGTTAGTAATTCTTATGTCTGGGGGTTAGATTTCTTTTGCGTTTTTGGGCTAGTACTTATTACGTTTGGGGGTAACATTTCTTACCTCTGGGTGTTACTAATTCTTACGTTTGGGGGTTAGTAATTCTTACGTTTGAGGGTTAGAACTCTTACGTTTGGGGGTTAGGAAATGTTAAGTTTGGGGGTTAGTTTTCTTATCTGTTGCGGTTAGATTTCTTACGTTTGGGGGTTAGTAATTCTTACGTTTAAGAGTCAGTTTTTTAATGTTTTGTGGCTAGTAATTCTTACCTTTTAAGGTAAGATTCTTTTTCGTTTGTGGGCTACTAATTCTTACGCTTTGGGGTTAGATTTCTTACGTTTAGGTGTTAGTAATTGGTACGTTCGGGGATTGGTAATTGTTATGTTTGGGAGTTAGATTCGTTAGGTTTGAAGGTAAGTAATTTTTACGTTTGGTGGTTAGTTTTCTTAACTTCTGGGGTTAGATGTCTTACGTTTTGGGGTTTTTAATTGTTACTATTGGAGGTTAGTTTTTTTTATGTTTGGTGGCTAGAAATTCTTACGTTTCGGGTGTAGATTTCTTACGTTTGGGGGTTAGTAATTCTTACGTTTAGGGGTTAGATTTCTTATCTTTTGGGCTTTTATTAATTCTTACGTTTGAGGGTTAGTTTTCTTACGTTTGGAGGCCATTAAATTCTTACCTTTGGGGGTTAGATTTTTTACGTTTTGGGGTTAGTAATTTTTACGTTTGGGGGATATTTAGTTTTTATATTTGGGGGCTAGTAATTTCTACGTTTGGAGGTTAGATTTGTTAGGTTTGAGGGTTAGTATTTCTTAAGTTTAGGGGTTAGTAATTCTGACATTCGAGGGTTACTTTTTTTACTTTTGGTGGCTGGTAATTCTTACGTTTGGGGGTTAGATTTCTTACGTTTTGGGGTTAGTAATTCTTACTTTTGGGGGCTAGTAATTATTACATTTGGGGGTTCGATTTTTTACGTTTATGCGTTAGCAATTCTTACGTTTGGAGGTTGAATTTCTTACGTTTGAGGGTTAGTTATTCTTACGTTTCGGGGTTAGATTTCTTACGTTTTGGGGTTAGTAATTCTTATGTTTGAGGGTTAGTTATTCTTACGTTTAGGGGTTATATTTCTTGCGTTTTGGGGTAAGTAATTGTTACGTTTGGGGGTTAGTTTTCTTACGTTTGTGGGCTAGTAATTCTTACGTTTGGGGTTTAGTTTTCTTACCTTTGGTGGTTAGTAATTTTTATCTTTGAAGGGCTAGTAATTTAAAAGTTTTGGGGTTAGATTTCTTTCATTTGGGAATTAGTAATTCTTCCGTTTGGGGGTTAGATTTCTTACTTTTTTTAATTAGTAATTCTTACGTTTAAGGGTTAGTTTTCGTACGTTTAGGGGTTAGTAACTTTTCCGTTTGGGAGTTAGTTTTCTTAGCTTTTGGGGTTAGATTTCTTACGTTCGGGGGTTAGTAATTCTTACGTTTGGGGGTAAGTTTTCTTACGTTTTGGGGTTAATAAATCTTAGGTTTGGGGGTTACATTTCTTACGATTGGAGGCTAGTAATTTTTACGTTTAGGGGTTAAAAATTTTTACCTTTAGGGATATTAATTTTTACGTTTGGGGGTTAGATTTCTTACGTTTGGCGGTTAGTAATTCTTACGTTTGGGGGTTAGATTTCTTACTTTTGGGGGTTAGAAATTCTTACGTTTGAGGGTTATTTTGTTTACGTTTGGTGGCTAGTAATTCTTACGTTTGGGGATTAAATTTCTTACGTTTTGGGGTTAGTAATTCTTACGTTTGGGGGTTAGTAAATTCTTACGTTTGGGGGTTAAAATTCTTAATTTTTAGGGTTAGGAATTCTTACGTTTGGGGGTTAGAAATTCATACGTTTGGGGGTTAGATTTCTTATGTTTTGGGATTAGTAATTCTTAGGTTTGGGGTTAGTAATTCTGACGTTTGGGGGTTAGATTTCTTACGTTTTGGGTTTAGTAATTCTTACGTTTGGGGGTTACTAATTCTAACGTTTGTTGGTTAAATTTCTTACGTTTTGGAGTTAGTAATTCTTAAGTTTGGGGGTTAGTAATTTTTACGTTTGGGGGTTAGATTTCTTACGTTTATAGGTTAGTAATTCTTACGTTTAAGGGTTAGTAATTCTTATGTTTTGGGTTTAGATTTCTTACGTTTTGGGGTTAGTAAATCTTACGTTTGGTGTTTGTAATTCTTACGTTTGGGGGATAAATTTCTTACGTTTTGGCGTTAGTAATTCTTACGTTTGGGGTTAGCAATTCTTACGTTTGGGGGTTAGATTTTTTCGTTTGGGGGTTAGTAATTCTTACGTTTTGGGTTAGATTTCTTACGTTTTGGGGTTAGTAATTCTTACGTTTGGGGGTTAGATTTCTAACTTTTTCGGGTTAGTAATTCTTATGTTTGGGGGTTAGATTTCTTACGTTTTGGGGTTAGTAATTCTTACGTTTGGCCGTTAGGTTTCGTACGTTTTGGGGTTAGTAATTCTTACGTTTGGGGGTTAGTAATTCTTACCTTTGGGGGTTAGATTTCTTAAGTTTGGGGGTTAGTAATTCTTACGTTTGAGGATTAGATTCCTTACGTTTTTGCGTTAATAACTCTTACGTTTAGGGGTTAGAAATTTTTCACGTTTGGAGTTTAGATTTTTACGTTTTGGGGTTAGTAATTCTTACGATTGGGGGTTAGTAATTTTTACGTTTGAGGGTTAGTACTTCTTACGTTTGGAGGTTAAATTCCTTACGTTTTGGGGTTAGTAATTCTTACGTTTAGGGGTTAGTAATTCTTACGTTTAGGGGTAAGATTTCTTACGTTTTGGGGTTAGTAATTCTTACGTTTTGGGGTTAGTAATTCTTACGTTTGGTGGTTACATTTCTTACGTTTTGGGGTTAGTAATTCTTACGTTTGGGGGTTAGTAATTCTTACGTTTAGGGGTAAGATTTCTTACGTTTTGGGGTTAGTAATTCTTACGTTTTGGGGTTAGTAATTCTTACGTTTGGGGGTTAGTCATTCTTACGTTTGAAGGTAAGATTTCTTACGTCTTACGTTTGGGGGTTAGTAATTCTTACGTTTGGGGGTAATATTTCTTACGTTTTGGGGTTAGTAATTCTAATGCTTTGGGGGTTAGATTTCTTACGTTTTGGAGTTAGTAATTTTTACGTTTGGGGGTTAAATTTTTTTACGTTTTGGGGTTAGTTATTCTTACGTTTAGGGGTTAGTAATTCTTACGTTTGGGGGTTAGATTTCTTACGTTTGGGTGTTAGTAATTCTTTCGTTTGGGGGTTAGGTTTGTTACCTTTTGGGGTTAGTAATTCTTACGTTTGGGGGTTAGTAATTCTAACGTTTGGGGGTTAGTAATACTTACGTTTGGGGGTTAGATTTCTTACGTTTGGGGGTTAGTAATTCTTATGTTTGGGGGTTAGGTTTCTTACGTTTTGGGGTTAGTAATTCTTACGTTTGGGGGTTAGTAATTCTAACGTTTGGGGGTTAGATTTCTTAAGTTTTGGGGTTAGTAATTCTTACGTCTCGGGGTTAGTAATTCTTACGTTTGGAGGTTAGATTTCTTACGTTTTGGGGTTAGTAATTCTTACGTTTGGGGGTTAGTAATTCTAACGTTTGGGGGTTAGATTTCTTAAGTTTTGGGGTTAGTAATTCTTACGTCTCGGGGTTAGTAATTCTTACGTTTGGAGGTTAGATTTCTTACGTTTGGGGGTTAGTAATTCTTAGGTTTCGCGGTTAGATTTCTAACGTTTTGGGGTTAGTAATTCTTACGTTTGGGGTTAGTAATTCTTACGTTTGGCGGTTAGATTTCTTAAATTTTTTGGTTAGTAATTCTTACGTTGAGGGGTTAGTAATTCTTACGTTTAGGGGTTAGATTTTTACGTTTTGGGGTTAGTAATTCTTACATTTGGGGGTTAGTAATTTTTACGTTTGGGGGTTAGATTTCTTACGTTTGGGGGTTAGTAATTCTTACGTTTAGGGGTTATAATTCTTACGTTTGGTGGTTAGAAATTCATACGTTTGGGGGTTAGATTTCTTACGTTTTGGGGTTAGTAATTCTTACTTTTGGGGGTTAGTAATACTTACGTGTGGGGGTAAGATTTCTTACGTTTTTGGGTTAGTAATTCTTACGTTTGGGGGTTAGATTTCTTACGTTTTGGGGTTAGTAATACTTACGTTTGGGGGTTAGTATTTCTTACGTTTGGGGGTTAGTAATTCTTACGTTTGGGGGTTAGATTTCTTACGTTTTGGGGTTAGTAATTCTTACGTTTGGGGGTTAGTAATTCTAACGTTTGGGGGTTAGATTTCTTAAGTTTTGGGGTTAGTAATTCTTACGTCTCGGGGTTAGTAATTCTTACGTTTGGAGGTTAGATTTCTTACGTTTGGGGGTTAGTAATTCTTAGGTTTCGCGGTTAGATTTCTAACGTTTTGGGGTTAGTAATTCTTACGTTTGGGGTTAGTAATTCTTACGTTTGGCGGTTAGATTTCTTAAATTTTTTGGTTAGTAATTCTTACGTTGAGGGGTTAGTAATTCTTACGTTTAGGGGTTAGATTTTTACGTTTTGGGGTTAGTAATTCTTACATTTGGGGGTTAGTAATTTTTACGTTTGGGGGTTAGATTTCTTACGTTTGGGGGTTAGTAATTCTTACGTTTAGGGGTTATAATTCTTACGTTTGGTGGTTAGAAATTCATACGTTTGGGGGTTAGATTTCTTACGTTTTGGGGTTAGTAATTCTTACTTTTGGGGGTTAGTAATACTTACGTGTGGGGGTAAGATTTCTTACGTTTTTGGGTTAGTAATTCTTACGTTTGGGGGTTAGATTTCTTACGTTTTGGGGTTAGTAATACTTACGTTTGGGGGTTAGTATTTCTTACGTTTGGGGGTTAGTAATTCTTACGTTTGGGGGTTAGATTTCTGACGTTTGGGGGTTAGTAATTCTTACGTTTGGGGGTTAGTAATTCTTACGTTTAGGGTTTATATTTCTTACGTTTTGGGGTGAGTAATTCTTACGTTTGGGGGTAAGATTGCTTACGTTTTGGGGTTAGTAATTCTTACGTTTGGGGGTAAGATTGGTTACGTTTTGGGGCTAGTTATTCTTACGTTTGGGGGTTAAATATCTTACGTTTTGGGGTAAGTAATTGTTACGTTTGGGGGTTAGTAATTCTTACGTTTGGGGGTTAGATTTCTTACGTTTGGGGGTTAGTTTACTCTTACGTTTGGGGGTTAGGTTTGTTACGTTTTGGGGTTAGTAATTCTTACCTTTGGGGGTTAGTAATTCTTACGTTTCGGGGTTAGATTTCTTACGTTTTGGGGTCAGTAATTCTTACGTTTGGGGGTTTGTAATTCTTACGTTTGTTGATTTTAATTTTTTTTCGTTTTTGATTTAGTAATTCTTACTTTTGGGGGTTAGTAATTTTTACTTTTCGTGGTTAGATTTCTTACGGTTTTGGGTTAGTAATTCTTACGTTTAAGGGTTAGATTTCTTATGTTTTGGGATTAGTAATTCTTACGTTTGGGGGTTAGTAATTGTTACGTTTGGGGGTAAGATTTCTTACGTTTTGGTGTTAGTAATTTTTACGTTTGGGGTTAGTAATTCTTCCGTTTGGGGGTTAGATTTCTTACGTTTTGGGGTTAGTAATAGTTACGTTGGGGGGTTAGTAATTCTTACGTTTGTTGGTTAAATTTCTTCCGTTTTGCATTTAGTAATTCTTACGTTTGGGGGTTAGTAATTTTTACGTTTGGGGGTTAGATTTCTTACGTTTAAGGGTTAGTAATTCTTACGTTTAAGGGTTAGTAATTCTTACGTTTGGGGTTTAGTATTCTTACGTTTTGGGGTTAGTAATTCTTACGTTTGGTGTTTGTAATTCTTACGTTTGAGGGTTAGTAATTCTTACGTTTGGGGATTAGGTTTCTTACGTTTTGGGGTTAGTAATTCTTACGTTTGGGGATTAGGTTTCTTACGTTTTGGGGTTAATAATTCTTACGTTTGGGGGTTAGTAATTCTAACGTTTGGGGGTTAGATTTCTTAAGTTTTGGGGTTAGTAATTCTTACGTCTCGGGGTTAGTAATTCTTACGTTTGGAGGTTAGATTTCTTACATTTTGGGGTTAGTAATTCTTACGTTTGGTAGTTAGATTTCTTACCATTTGGAGTTATTAATTCTTACGTTTGGGGGTTAGTAATTCTTAGGTTTGGCGGTTAGATTTCTTACGTTTTGGGGTTAGTAATTCTTACGTTTGGGGGTTAGTAATTCTTACGTTTGGCGGTTAGATTTCTTACATTTTTGGGTTAGTAATTCTTACGTTTAGGGGTTAGTAATTCTTACGTTTGGGGGTTAGATTTTTACGTTTTGGGGTTAGTAATTCTTACGTTTGGGGGTTAGTAATTTTTACGTTTGGGGGTATCTGTAATTCTTACGTTTGGGGGTTAAATTTCTTACGTTTTGGGGTTAGTAATTCTTACGTTTGGGGGTTAGTAAATTCTTACGTTTGGGGGTTAAAATTCTTAATTTTTAGGGTTAGTAATTCTTACGTTTGGGGGTTAGAAATTCATACGTTTGGGGGTTAGATTTCTTATGTTTTGGGATTAGTAATTCTTACGTTTGGGGGTTAGTGATTGTTACGTTTGGGGTAAAGATTTCTTACGTTTTGGTGTTAGTAATTCTTACGTTTGGGGTTAGTAATTCTTACGTTTGGGGGTTAGTAATTCTTACGTTTTGGGGTTAGATTTCTTACGTTTTGGGGTTAGTAATTCTTACGTTTGGGTGTTAGATTTCTTACGTTTTAGGGTTAGTACTTCTTATGTTTGGGGGTTAGTAATTCTTACGTTTGGTTGTTAGATTTCTTACGTTTGGGGGTTAGTAATTCTTACGTTTGAGGATTAGATTTCTTACGTTTTCGGGTTAGTAATTCTTACGTTCAGGGGTTAGTAATTCTTACGTTTGGGGGTTAGATATCTTACGTTTTAGGGTTAGTAATTCTTACGTTTGGAGGTTAGGGAATTCTTACGTTTTGGGGTTAGAATTCTTACTTATTGGGGTTAGTAATTCTTACGTTGGGGGGTTAGTAATTCATACGTTTGGGTGTTAGATTTCTTAGATCTTGCGATTAGTAATTCTTACGTTTGTGGGTTAGTAATTGTTGCGTTTGGGGGTAAGATTTCTTACGTTTTGGGGTTAGTAATTTATACTTTTGGGGGTTAGTAATTCTTACGTTTGGGGGTTAGATTTCTTACGTTTTGGGGTTAGTAATTTTTACGTTTGGGGGTTAGTAATTCTTACGTTTGTTGGTTAAATTTCTTACGGTTTGTAGTTAGTAATTCTTACGTTTGGGGGTTAGTAATTTTTACGTTTTGGGGTTAGATTTCTTACGTTTTTAGGTTAGTAATTCTTACGTTTCAGGGTTAGATTTCATACGTTTTGGGGTTAGTAATTCTTACGTTTGGGGGTTAGATTTCTTACGTTTTGAGGTTAGTAATTCTTATTTTACAGAGTTAGTAATTCTTACGTTTGGGGGTTAGATTTTTACGTTTTGGGGTTAGTAATTCTTACGTTTAAGGTATAGTTATTCTTACGTTTGGGGTTTAGATTTCTTACGTTTTGGGGTTAGTAATTCTTACGTTTGGGGGTTAGATTTCTGACGTTTTAGGGTTAGTAATTCTTACGTTTGGGGGTTAAATTTCTTACGTTTTGGGGTTAGTAATTCTTACGTTTGGGGGTTAAATTTCTTAAGTTTTGGGGTTAGTAATTCTTACGTTTGGGGGTTAGTAATTCTTACGTTTGGTGGTTAGATTTCTTGCGTTTTTGGGTTAGTAATTCTTACGTTTGGGCGTTAGTAATTCTTACGTTTGTTGGTTAAATTTCTTACGTTTTGGAGTTAGTAATTCTTACGTTTGGGGTTTAGTAATTCTTACGTTTGGGGGTTAGATTTCTTACGTTTTTGGGTTAGTAATTCTTACGTTTGGGGGTTAGATTTCTTACGTTTTAGGGTTAGTAATTCTTACGTTTGGGGTTAAATTTCTTACGTTTTGGGGTTAGTAATTCTTACGTTTGGGGGTTTGTAAATCTTACGTTTGGGGGTTTGTAAATCTTACGTTTGGGGGTTAGATTTCTTACGTTTGGGGGTTAGTAATTCTTACGTTTAGGGTTAGATTTCTTATGTTTTGGGGTTAGTAATCCTTACGTTTGGCGGTTAGTAATTCTTACTTTAGGGGTTAGATTTCTAACGTTTTGGGGTTAGTAAATCTTACTTTTCGGGGTTAGTAATTCTTACGTTTTGGGGTTAGATTTTTTACGTTTTGGGGTTAGTAATTCTTACGTTTGTAGGTTAGATTTCTGACGATTTGGAGTTAGTAATTCTTACGTTTGGGGGTTAGTAATTCTTACGTTTGGCGGTTAGATTTCTAACGTTTTGGGGTTAGTAATTCTTACGTTTGGGGGTTAGTAATTCTTACGTATGGGGGTTAGATTTCTTACGTTTTGGGGTTAGTAATTCTAACGTTTGGGGGTTAGATTTCTTACGTTTGGGGGTTAGTAATTCTTACGTTTGAGGATTAGATTTCTTACGTTTTCGGGTTAGTAATTCTTTCGTTGGGGGGTTAGTAATTCATACGTTTGGGGGTTTGATTCCTTAGGTTTTGGGATTAGTAATTCTTACGTTTGTGGGTTAGTAATTGTTACGTTTGGGAGTAAGATTTCTTACGTTTTGGGGTTAGTAATTCTTACGTTTGGGGGTTAGGGAATTGTTACGTTTTGGGGTTAGAATTCTTACTTTTTGGGGTTAGTAATTCTTACGTTGGGGGGTTAGTAATTCTTACGTTTGGGGGTTAGATTTCCTACGTTTTGGGGTTAGTAATTTTTACGTTTGGGGGTTAGTAATTCTTACGTTTGTTGGTTAAATTTCTTACGTTTTGGAGTTAGTAATTCTTACGTTTGTGGTTTAGTAATCCTTACATTTGGGGGGTTTGATTTCTTACGTTTTTGGGTTAGTAATTCTTACGTTTGAGGGTTAGATTTCTTACGTTTGGGGGTTAGTAATTCATACGTTTGGGGGTTAGATTTCTTACGTTTTAGGGTTAGTAATTCTTACGTTTGGGGTTAAATTTCTTACGTTTTGGGGTTAGTAATTGTTACGTTTGGGGGTTTGTAAATCTTACGTTTGGAGGTTAGATTTCTTACGTTTGGGGGTTAGTAATTCTTACGTTTAGGGTTAGATTTCTTATGTTTTGGGGTTAGTAATCCTTACGTTTGGGGGTTAGTAATTCTTACTTTGGGGGTTAGATTTCCTACGTTTTGGGGTTAGTAAATCTTACGTTTCGGGGTTAGTTATTCTTACGTTTTGGGGTTAGATTTTTTACGTTTTGGGGTTAGTAATTCTTACGTTTCTAGGTTAGATTTCTTACGATTTGGAGTTAGTAATTCTTACGTTTGGGGGTTAGTAATTCTTATGTTTGGCGGTTAGATTTCTAACGTTTTGGGGTTAGTAATTCTTACGTTTGGGGGTTAGTAATTCTTACGTATGGGGGTTAGATTTCTTACGTTTTGGGGTTAGTAATTCTAACGTTTCGGGGTTAGATTTCTTACGTTTGGAGGGTTAGTAATTCTTACGTTTGAGGATTAGATTTCTTACGTTTTCGGGTTAGTAATTCTTACGTTGGGGGGTTAGTAATTCATACGTTTGGGGGTTAGATTTCTTAGGTTTTGGGATTAGTAATTCTTACGTTTGTGGGTTAGTAATTGTTACGTTTGGGGGTAAGATTTCTTACGTTTTGGGGTTAGTAATTCTTACGTTTGGGGGTTAGGGAATTGTTACGTTTTGGGGTTAGAATTCTTACTTTTTGGGGTTAGTAATTCTTACGTTGGGGGGTTAGTAATTCTTACGTTTGGGGGTAAGTAATTATTACGTTTGGGGGTTAGTAATTCTTACGTTTGTTGGTTAAATTTCTTACGTTTTGGAGTTAGTAATTCTTACGTTTGGGGTTTTGTAATTCTTACGTTTGGGGGGTTAGATTTCTTACGTTTTTGGGTTAGTAATTCTTACGTTTTTGGGTTAGTAATTCTTACGTTTGAGGGTTAGATTTCTTACGTTTTCGGGTTAGTAATTCTTACGTTTTGGGGGGTTAGATTTCTTACGTTTTTGGGTTAGTAATTCTTACGTTTGAGGGTTAGATTTCTTACGTTTGGGGGTTAGTAATTCTTACGTTTGGGGGTTAGATTTCTTACGTTTTAGGGTTAGTAATTCTTACGTTTGGGGTTAAATTTCTTACGTTTTGGGGTTAGTAATTCTTACGTTTGGGGGTTTGTAAATCTCACGTTTGGGGGTTAGATTTCTTACGTTTGGGGGTTAGTAATTCTTACGTTTAGGGTTAGATTTCTTATGTTTTGGGGTTAGTAATCCTTACGTTTGGGGGTTAGTAATTCTTACTTTGGGGGTTAGATTTCTTACGTTTTGGGGTTAGTAAATCTTACGTTTCGGGATTAGTAATTCTTACGTTTGAGGGCTAGATTTTTTACGTTTTGGGGTTAGTAATTCTTACGTTTGTAGGTTAGATTTCTTACGATTTGGAGTTAGTAATTCTTACGTTTCGGGGTTAGTAATTCTTACGTTTGGCGGTTAGATTTTTAACGTTTTGGGGTTATTAATTCTTACGTTTGGGGGTTAGTAATTCTTACGTATGGGGGTTAGATTTCTTCCGTTTTGGGGTTAGTAATTCTTACGTTTGAGGGTTACATTTCTTACGATTTGGGGTTAGTAATTCTTACGTATGGGGGTTAGATTTCTTGCGTTTTGGGGTTAGTAATTCTTACGTTTGGGAGTTAGTAAATTCTTACGTTTAGGGGTTAGAATTCTTACTTTTTGGGGTTAGTAATTCTTAGGTTTGGGGGTTAGTAATTCATACGTTTGGGGGTTAGATTTCTTATGTTTTGGGATTAGTAATTCTTACGTTTGGGGGTTAGTAATTGTTACGTTTGGGGGTGAGTAATTCTTACGTTTGGGGGTTACATTTCTTACGTTTTCGGGTTAGTAATTCTTACGTTTTGGGGTTAGTAATTTTTACGTTTGGGGGTTAGATTTCTTACGTTTTTGGGTTAGTAATTCATACGTTTGGGTGTTAGATTTGTTACGTTTTGGGGTTAGTAATTCTTACGTTTCGGGGTTAGTAATTCTTACGTTTGGGGGTTAGATTTCTTACGTTTTGGGGTTAGTAATTCTTACGTTTAAAGGTTAGCAATTCTTACGTTTGGGGTTGAGATTTCTTACGTTTTGGGGTTAGTAATCCTTACGTTTAAGGGTTAGTAATTCTTACTTTGGTGGTTAAATTTCTTACGTTTTGGGGTTAGTAAATCTTACGTTTCGGGGTTAGTAATTCTTACGTTTGGTGGTTAGATTTTTTACGTTTTGGGGTTAGTAATTCTTACGTTTGTAGGTTAGATTTCTTACGATTTGAAGGTAGTAATTCTTACGTTTGGGGGTTAGTAATTCTTACGTTTGGCGGTTAGATTTCTTACGTTTTGGGGTTAGTAATTCTTACGTTTGGTTGTTAGATTTCTTACGATTTGGAGTTATAAATTCTTACCTTTGGGGGTTAGTAATTCTTATTTTTCGCGGTTAGATTTCTTACGTTTTGGGGTTACTAATTCTTACGTTAGGGGGTTAGTAATTCTTACGTTTGGGGGTAAGATTTCTTACGTTTGGGGGTTAGTAATTCTTACGTTTAAGGATTAGATTTCTTACGTTTTTGGGTTAGTAATTCTTATGTGTAGGGGTTAGTAATTCTTACATTTAGGGGTTAGATTTCTTACGTTTTGGGGTTAGTAATTCTTACGTTTGGGGGTTAGTAATTCTTACGTTTAGGGGTTAGTAATTCTTACCTTTGGGGTTGAGATTTCTTACGTTTTGGGGTTAGTAATTCTCACGTTTGGTGGTTAGTAATTCTTACGTTTGGGGGTGACATTTCTTACGTTTTGGGGTTAGTAATTCTTACGTTTGGGGGTTAGTAATTCTTACGTTTGGGGGTAAGATTTCTTACGTTTTGGGGTTAGTAATTCTTACGTTTGAGGGTTAGTAATTCTTACGTTTGGGGGTTAGATTTCTTAAGTTTTGGGGTTAGTAATTCTTACGTCTCGCGATTAGTAATTCTTACGTTTGGGGGTTATATTTCTTACGTTTTGGGGTTAGTAATTCTTACGTTTGGAGGTTAGATTTTTGACGTTTTGGGGTTAGTAACTCTTACGTTTGGGGGTTAGTAATTCTTACGTTTAGGGGTTATATTTCTTACCTTTTGGGGTTAGTAATTCTTACGTTTGGGGGTAAGATTTCTTACGTTTTGGGGTTAGTAATTCTTACGTTTAGGGGTTATATTTCTTACCTTTTGGGGTTTGTATTTCTTACGTTTGGGGGTTAGATTTCTTACGTTTTGGGGTTAGTAATTCTTACGTTTAGGGGTTAAATTTCTTACGTTTTGGGGTTAGTAATTCTTACGTTTGGGGGTTAGATTTCTTACGATTTGGAGTTATAAATTCTTACCTTTGGGGGTTAGTAATTCTTATTTTTGGTGGTTAGATTTCTTACGTTTTGGGGTTATTAAATCTTACGTTTCGGGGTTAGTAATTCTTACGTTTGGTGGTTAGATTTTTTACGTTTTGGGGTTAGTAATTCTTACGTTTGTAGGTTAGATTTCTTACGATTTGAAGGTAGTAATTCTTACGTTTGGGGGTTAGTAATTCTTACGTTTGGCGGTTAGATTTCTTACGTTTTGGGGTTAGTAATTCTTACGTTTGGTTGTTAGATTTCTTACGATTTGGAGTTATAAATTCTTACCTTTGGGGGTTAGTAATTCTTATTTTTCGCGGTTAGATTTCTTACGTTTTGGGGTTACTAATTCTTACGTTAGGGGGTTAGTAATTCTTACGTTTGGGGGTAAGATTTCTTACGTTTGGGGGTTAGTAATTCTTACGTTTAAGGATTAGATCTCTTACGTTTTTGGTTTAGTAATTCTTATGTGTAGGGGTTAGTAATTCTTACGTTTAGGGGTTAGATTTCTTACGTTTTGGGGTTAGTAATTCTTACGTTTGGGGGTTAGTAATTCGTACATTTAGGGGTTACTAATTCTTACGTTTGGGGTTGAGATTTCTTGCGTTTTGGGGTTAGTAATTCTTACGTTTGGTGGGTAGTAATTCTGACGTTTGGGGGTTACATTTCTTACGTTTTGGGGTTAGTAATTCTTACGTTTGGGGGTTAGAAATTCTTACGTTTGGGGGTAAGATTTCTTATGTTTTGGGGTTAGTAATTCTTACGTTTGAGGGTTAGTAAATCTTACGTTTGGGGGTTAGATTTCTTAAGTTTTGGGGTTAGTAATTCTTACGTCTCGCGATTAGTAATTCTTACGTTTGGGGCTTATATTTCTTACGTTTTGTAGTTAGTAATTCTTACGTTTGGGGGTTAGATTTCTGACGTTTTGGGGTTAGTAATTCTTACGTTTGGGGGTTAGTAATTCTTACGTTCAGGGGTTATATTTCTTACGTTTTGGGGTTAGTAATTCTTACGTTTGGGGGTTAGTAATTCTTACGTTTGGAGGTAAGATTTCTTACGTTTTGGGGTTAGTAATTGTTACGTTTGGGGGTTAGTAATTCTTACGTTTGGGGGTTAGATTTCTTACGTTTTCGGGTTAGTAATTCTTACGTTTTGGGGTTAGTAATTTTTACGTTTGGGGATTAGATTTCTTACGTTTTTGGGTTAGTAATTCATACGTTTGGGTGTTAGATTTGTTACGTTTTGGGGTTAGTAATTCTTACGTTTCGGGGTTAGTAATTCTTACGTTTGGGGGTTAGATTTCTTACGTTTTGGGGTTAGTAATTCTTACGTTTAAAGGTTAGCAATTCTTACGTTTGGGGTTGAGATTTCTTACGTTTTGGGGTTAGTAATCCTTACGTTTAGGGGTTAGTAATTCTTACGTTTGGTGGTTAGATTTTTTACGTTTTGGGGTTAGTAATTCTTACGTTTGTAGGTTAGATTTCTTACGATTTGAAGGTAGTAATTCTTACGTTTGGGGGTTAGTAATTCTTACGTTTGGCGGTTAGATTTCTTACGTTTTGGGGTTAGTAATTCTTACGTTTGGTTGTTAGATTTCTTACGATTTGGAGTTATAAATTCTTACCTTTGGGGGTTAGTAATTCTTATTTTTCGCGGTTAGATTTCTTACGTTTTGGGGTTACTAATTCTTACGTTAGGGGGTTAGTAATTCTTACGTTTGGGGGTAAGATTTCTTACGTTTGGGGGTTAGTAATTCTTACGTTTAAGGATTAGATTTCTTACGTTTTTGGGTTAGTAATTCTTATGTGTAGGGGTTAGTAATTCTTACATTTAGGGGTTAGATTTCTTACGTTTTGGGGTTAGTAATTCTTACGTTTGGGGGTTAGTAATTCTTACGTTTAGGGGTTAGTAATTCTTACCTTTGGGGTTGAGATTTCTTACGTTTTGGGGTTAGTAATTCTTACGTTTGGTGGTTAGTAATTCTTACGTTTGGGGGTGACATTTCTTACGTTTTGGGGTTAGTAATTCTTACGTTTGGGGGTTAGTAATTCTTACGTTTGGGGGTAAGATTTCTTACGTTTTGGGGTTAGTAATTCTTACGTTTGAGGGTTAGTAATTCTTACGTTTGGGGGTTAGATTTCTTAAGTTTTGGGGTTAGTAATTCTTACGTCTCGCGATTAGTAATTCTTACGTTTGGGGGTTATATTTCTTACGTTTTGGGGTTAGTAATTCTTACGTTTGGGGGTTAGATTTTTGACGTTTTGGGGTTAGTAATTCTTACGTTTGGGGGTTAGTAATTCTTACGTTTAGGGGTTATATTTCTTACCTTTTGGGGTTAGTAATTCTTACGTTTGGGGGTAAGATTTCTTACGTTTTGGGGTTAGTAATTCTTACGATTGGGGGTTTGTATTTCTTACGTTTGGGGGTTAGATTTCTTACGTTTTGGGGTTAGTAATTCTTACGTTTAGGGGTTAAATTTCTTACGTTTTGGGGTTAGTAATTCTTACGTTTGGGGGTTAGATTTCTTACGATTTGGAGTTATAAATTCTTACCTTTGGGGGTTAGTAATTCTTATTTTTGGCGGTTAGATTTCTTACGTTTTGGGGTTACTAATGCTTACGTTAGGGGGTTAGTAATTCTTACGTTTGGGGGTAAGATTTCTTACGTTTGGGGGTTAGTAATTCTTACGTTTAAGGATTAGATCTCTTACGTTTTTGGTTTAGTAATTCTTATGTGTAGGGGTTAGTAATTCTTACGTTTAGGGGTTAGATTTCTTACGTTTTGGGGTTAGTAATTCTTACGTTTGGGGGTTAGTAATTCTTACATTTAGGGGTTACTAATTCTTACGTTTGGGGTTGAGATTTCTTGCGTTTTGGGGTTAGTAATTCTTACGTTTGGTGGGTAGTAATTCTGACGTTTGGGGGTTACATTTCTTACGTTTTGGGGTTAGTAATTCTTACGTTTGGGGGTTAGTAATTCTTACGTTTGGGGGTAAGATTTCTTATGTTTTGGGGTTAGTAATTCTTACGTTTGAGGGTTAGTAATTCTTACGTTTGGGGGTTAGATTTCTTAAGTTTTGGGGTTAGTAATTCTTACGTCTCGCGATTAGTAATTCTTACGTTTGGGGCTTATATTTCTTACGTTTTGGGGTTAGTAATTCTTACGTTTGGGGGTTAGATTTCTGACGTTTTGGGGTTAGTAATTCTTACGTTTGGGGGTTAGTAATTCTTACGTTTAGGGGTTATATTTCTTACGTTTTGGGGTTAGTAATTGTTACGTTTGGGAGTTAGTAAATTCTTACGTTTGGGGGTTAGAATTCTTACTTTTCGGGGTTAGTAATTCTTACGTTTGGGGGTTAGTAATTCAACGTTTGGGGGTTAGATTTCTTATGTTTTGGGATTAGTAATTCTTACGTTTGGGGGTTAGTAATTGTTACGTTTCGGGGTTAGTAATTCTTACTTTTGGGGGTTAAATTTCTTACGTTTTGGGGTTAGTAATTCTTAGGTTTGGGGGTTAGTAATTCTTACGTTTGTTGGTTAAATTTCTTACGTTTTGGAGTTAGTAATTCTTAGGTTTGGGGGTTAGTAATTTTTTTTGTTTTGGCGTTAGATTTCTTACGTTTTGGGGTTAGTAATTCTTATTTTACGGGGTTAGTAATTTTTACGTTTGGGGGTTAAATTTCTTACGTTTTAAGGTTAGTAATTCTTACGTTTGGGGTTTACATTTCTTACGTTTTGGGGTTAGTAATTCTTACGTTTCGTGGTTAATTCTTACGTTTGGGGGTTAGTAATTCTTATGTTTGGGGGTAAGATTTCTTAATATTTTGGGGTTAGTAATTCTTACGATTGGGGGTTTGTAATTCTTACGTTTGGGGGTTAGATTTCTTACGTTTTGGGGTTAGTAATTCTTACGTTTAGGGGTTAGTAATTCTTAAGTTTTGGGGTTAGATTTCTTACGTTTTGGGGTTAGTAATTCTTACGTTTGGGGGTTAGTAATTCTTACGTTTAGGGGTTAGTAATTCTTACGTTCGGGGGTTAAATTTCTTACGTTTTGGGGTTAGTAATTCTTACGTTTGGGGGTTAGTAATTTATACGTTTGGGAGTTAGTTTTCTTATATTTTGGGATTAGTAATTCTTACGTTTGGGGGTTAGTAATTCTTACGTTTGTTGGTTAAATGTCTTACGTTTTGGAGTTAGTAATTCTTACGTTTTGGGGTTAGTAATTCTTACGTTTGGGGGTTAGATTTCTTACGTTTTTGGGTTAGTAATTCTTACGTTTGGGGGTTAAATTTCTTACGTTTTGGGGTTAGCAATTCTTACGTTTTGGGGGTTAGTAATTGTTACGTTTAGGGGTTAGATTTCTTACGTTTTCGGGTTAGTAATTTTTACGTTTGGGGGTTAGTAATTCTTACGTTTGTTGGTTAAATGTCTTACGTTTTGGAGTTAGTAATTCTTACGTTTTGGGGTTAGTAATTTTTACGTTTGGGGGTTAGATTTCTTACGTTTTTGGGTTAGTAATTCTTACGTTTGGGGGTTAGATTTCTTACGTTTTGGGGTTAGTAATTCTTACGTTTGGGGGTTAGATTTCTTACCTTTTGAAGTTAGTAATTCTTTTTTTTGCGGGGTTAGTAATTTTTACGTTTGGGGGTTAGATTTCTTACGTTTTGGGGTTAGTAATTCTTACGTTTGGTGGATGGTAATTCTTAAGTTTGGGGGTTACATTTCTTACGTTTTGGGGTTACTAATTCTAACGTTTGGAGGTTAGATTTCTTAAGTTTTGGGGTTAGTAATTCTTACGTCTTGTAATTAGTAATTCTTACGTTTGGGGGTTATATTTCGTACGTTTTGGGGTTAGTAATTCTTACGTTTGGGGGTTAGATTTCTGACGTTTTGGGGTTAGTAATTCTTACGTTTGGGGGTTAGTAATTCTTACGTTTGGGGGTTAGATTTCTTACGTTTGGGGGTTAGTAATTCTTACGTTGAAGGATTAGTAATTCTTACGTTTGGGGGTTAGATTTCTTACGTTTTGGGGTTAGTAATTCTTACGTTTGGGGGTTAAATTTCTTACGTTTTGGGGTTAGTAATTCTTACGTTTGGGAGTTAGTAAATTCTTACGTTTCGGGGCTAGAATTCTTACTTTTCGGGATTAGTAATTCTTACGTTTGGGGGTTAGTAATTCATACGTTTGGGGGTTAGATTTCTTATGTTTTGGGATTAGTAATTCTTACGTTTGGGGGTTTGTAATTGTTACGTCTGGGGGTTAGTAATTCTTACTTTTGGGGGTTAGATTTCTTACGTTTTGGGGTTAGTAATTCTTACGTTTGGGGGTTAGTAATTTTTACGTTTGGGGGTTAGATTTCTTACGTTTTTGGGTTAGTAATTCTTACGTTTGGGGGTTAGATTTCTTACGTTTTTGGGGTTAGTAATTCTTACGTTTGTAGGTTAGATTTCTTACGATTTGAAGTTAGTAATTCTTACGTTTGGGGGTTAGTAATTTTTAGTTTGGCGGTTAGTTTTCTTACGTTTGGGGGTTAGTAATTCTTACGTTTGGGGGTTAGATATCTTACGTTTTGGGGTTAGTAATTCTTACGTTTCTGGGTTAGTAATTCTTACGTTTGAGGATTAGATTTCTTATGTTTTGGGGTTAGTAATTCTTACGTTTCGGGGCTTAAATTTCTTACGTTTTAGGGTTAGTAATTCTTACGTTTGGGGGTTAGTAATTCTTACGTTTGGGGGTTAGATTTCTTACGTTTGGGGGTTAGTAATTCTTACGTTTAAGGATTAAATTTCTTACGTTTTTGGGTTAGTAATTCTTACGTTTAGGGGTTAGTAATTCTTAAGTTTGGGGGTTAGATTTCTTACGTTTTGGGGTTAGTAATTCTTACGTTTGGGGGTTAGTAATTCTTACGTTTGGGGGTTAGTAATTCTTACGTTCGGGGGTTAAATTTCTTACGTTTTGGGGTTAGTAATTCTTACGTTTGGGGGTTAGTAATTTATACGTTTGGGAGTTAGTTTTCTTATATTTTGGGATTAGTAATTCTTACGTTTGGGGGTTAGTAATTGTTACGTTTGGGGGTTAGTAATTCTTACGTTTGTTGGTTAAATGTCTTACGTTTTGGACTTAGTAATTCTTACGTTTTGGGGTTAGTAATTCTTACGTTTGGGGGTTAGATTTCTTACGTTTGGGGGTTAGTAATTCTTCCGTTTAACGATTAGATTTCTTACGTTTTTGGGTTAGTAATTCTTACGTTTGTGGGTTAAATTTCTTACGTTTTGGGGTTAGTAATTCTTACGTTTTGGGGGTTAGTAATTGTTACGTTTAGGGGTTAGATTTCTTACGTTTTCGGGTTAGTAATTTTTACGTTTGGGGGTTAGTAATTCTTACGTTTGTTGGTTAAATGTCTTACGTTTTGGAGTTAGTAATTCTTACGTTTTGGGGTTAGTAATTTTTACGTTTGGGGGTTAGATTTCTTACGTTTTTGGGTTAGTAATTCTTACGTTTGGGGGTTAGATTTCTTACGTTTTGGGGTTAGTAATTCTTACGTTTGGGGGTTAGATTTCTTACCTTTTGAAGTTAGTAATTCTTTTTTTTAAGGGGTTAGTAATTTTTACGTTTGGGGGTTAGATTTCTTACGTTTTGGGGTTAGTAATTCTTACGTTTGGTGGTTGGTAATTCTTAAGTTTGGGGGTTACATTTCTTACGTTTTGGGGTTACTAATTCTAACGTTTGGAGCTTAGATTTCTTAAGTTTTGGGGTTAGTAATTCTTATGTCTTGCAATTAGTAATTCTTACGTTTGGGGGTTATATTTCGTACGTTTTGGGGTTAGTAATTCTTACGTTTGGGGGTTAAATTTCTGACGTTTTGGGGTTAGTAATTCTTACGTTTGGGGGTTAGTAATTCTTACGTTTGGGGGTTAGATTTCTTACGTTTGGGGGTTAGTAATTCTTACGTTGAAGGATTAGTAATTCTTACGTTTGGGGTTTAGATTTCTTACGTTTTGGGGTTAGTAATTCTTACGTTTGGGGGTTAAATTTCTTACGTTTTGGGGTTAGTAATTCTTACGTTAGGGAGTTAGTAAATTCTTACGTTTCGGGGTTAGAATTCTTACTTTTCGGGGTTAGTAATTCTTACGTTTGGGGGTTAGTAATTCATACGTTTGGGGGTTAGATTTCTTATGTTTTGGGATTAGTAATTCTTACGTTTGGGGGTTAGTAATTGTTACGTTTTAGGGTTAGTAATTCTTACGTTCGGGGGTTAGTAATTCTTAAGTTTGAGGATTAGATTTCTTACGTTTTGGGGTTAGTAATTCTTACGTTTAAGGGTTCAATCTCTCACGTTTGGGGGTTAGTAATTCTTACGTTTGGGGGTTACCAATTCTTACGTTTGAGGATTAGATTTCTTACGTTTTATGGTTAGAAATTCTTACGCTTGGGGGTTAGTAATTCCTACGTTTAGGGGTTATATTTCTTACGTTTTGGGGTTAGTAATTCTAACGTTTAGGGTTATATTTCTTACGTTTTGGGGTTAGTAATTCTTACGTTTAAGGGTTATATTTCTTACGTTTTGGGATTAGTAATTCTTACGTTTCGGGGTTAAATTTCTCACCTTTGGGGGTTAGTAATTCTTACGTTTTGGGGGTTAGCAATTCTTACGTTTGAGGATTAGATTTCTTACGTTTTGGGGTTAGTAATTCTTACGTTTGGGGGTTAGTAATTCTTACGTTTGGGGTTAGATTTCTTACGTTTTCGGGTTAGTAATTCTTACGTTTGGGGGTTAGTAATTCTTACGTTTGGGGGTTAGATTTCTTACGTTTTGGGGTTAGTAATTCTTACGTTTCGGGGTTAGTAATTCTTACGTTTGAGGATTAGATTTCTTACGTTTTGGGGTTAGTAATTCTTACGTTTAGGGGTTAGTAATTCTTACGTTTAGGGGTTACATTTCTTACGTTTTGGGGTTAGTAATTCGTACGTTTGGGGGTTAGTAATTTTTACGTTTGAGGGTTTGATTTCTTACGTTTTGGGGTTAGTAATTCTTACGATTAGGGGTTATATTTCTTATTTTTTGGGGTTAGTAATTCTTACGTTTGGGGGTTAGTAATTCTTACGTTTGAGGGTTTGATTTCTTACGTTTTGGGGTTAGTAATTCTTACGTTTAGGGGTTGTATTTCTTATGTTTTGGGGTTAGTAATTCTTACGTTTAGGGGTTAGTAATTCTTACGTTTGGGGGTTAGATTTCTTACGTTTTGGGGTTAGTAATTCTTACGTTTGGGGGTTAGTAATTCTTACGTTTAGAGGTTATATTTCTTACGTTGTGGGGTTAGTAATTCTTACGTTTGGGGGTTAGTAATTCTTACGTTTGAGGATTAGATTTCTTACGTTTTGGGGTTAGTAATTCTTACGTTTAGGGTTTAGTATTTCTTACGTTTGGGGGTTAGATTTCTTACGTTTTGGGGTTAGTAATTCTTACGTTTGGGGGTTAGTAATTCTTACGTTTAAAGGTTATATTTCTTATGTTTTGCGGTTAGTAATTCTTACGTTTGGAGGTTAAATTTCTCACGTTCGGGGGTTAGTAATTCTTACGTTTGGGGGTTAGCAATTCTTACGTTTGAGGATTAGATTTCTTACGTTTTATGGTTAGTAATTCTTACGCTTGGGGGTTAGTAATTCTTACGTTTAGGGGTTACATTTCTTACGTTTTGGGGTTAGTAATTCTTACGTTTGGGGGTTGAATTTCTCACGTTTGAGGGTTAGTAATTCTTACGTTTGGGGGTTAGCAATTCTTACGTTTGAGGATTAGATTTCTTACGTTTTGGGGTTAATAATTCTTACGTTTAGGGGTTAGTAATTCTTACGTTTGGGGGTTAGATTTCTTATGTTTTATGGTTAGTAATTCTTACGTTTGGGGGTTAGTAATTCTTACGTTTAGGGGTTATATTTCTTATGTTTTGGGGTTAGTAATTCTTACGTTTGGGGGTTAAATTTCTCACGTTCGGGGGTTAGTAATTCTTACGTTTGGGGGTTAGCAATTCTTACGTTTGAGGATTAGATTTCTTACGTTTTATGGTTAGTAATTGTTACGCTTGGGGGTTAGTACTTCTTACGTTTAGGGGTTATATTTCTTACCTTTTGGGGTTAGTAATTCTTACGTTTGGGGGTTGAATTTCTCACGTTTGAGGGTTAGTAATTCTTACGTTTGGGGGCTAGTAATTCTTACGTTTGGGGGTTAGTAATTCTTACGTTTGGGGTTTAGATTTCTTACGTTTTGTTGTTAGTCATTCTTACGTTTGGGGGTTAAATTTCTTAGGTTTTGGGTTTAGTAATTCTTACGTTTGGGGGTTAGTAATTTTTACGTTTGGGGGTTAGATTTCTTCCGTTTGGGGGTTAGTAATTCTTAAGTTTGGGGTTAGATTTCTTACGTTTTATGGTTAGTAATTCTTACGTTCGGGGGTTAGTAATTCTTACGTTTGGGGATTAGATTTCTTACGTTTTGGGGTTAGTAATTCTTACTTTTAGGGGTTAGTAATTCTTACGTTTCAGGGTTACATTTCTTACGTTTTGGGGTTAGTAATTCTTACGTTTGGGGGTTAGTAATTCTTACGTTTGGGGTTAGATTTCTTACGTTTGGGGGTTAGTAATTCTTACGTTTGGGGGTTAGTAATTCTTACGTTTAGGGGTTATATTCCTTACGTTTTGGGGTTAGTAATTCTTACGTTTGGTGATAGATTTCTTACGTTTTGGGGTTATTAATTCTTACGTTTGGGGGTTAGTGATTCTTACGTTTGGGGGTTAGATTTCTTACGTTTTGGGGTTAGTAATTCTTACGTTTCGGGGCTAGTAATTCTTACGTTTGGGGGTTAGATTTCTTACGTTTTGGGGTTAGTAATTCTTACGTTTGTAGGTTAGATTTCTTACGATTTGGAGTTAGTAATTCCTACGTGTGGGGGTTAGTAATTCTTACGTTTGGCGGTTAGATTTCTTACGTTTTGGGGTTAGTAATTCTTACGTTTTGGGGTTAGATTTCTTACGTTTTGGGGTTAGTAATTCTTACGTTTCGGGGTTAGTAATTCTTACGTTTAAGAAAGAGATTTGTTACGTTTTGGGGTTAGTAATTCTTACGCTTAGGGGTTAGTAATTCTTACGTTTGGGTGTTAGATTTCTTACGTTTTGGCGTTAGTAATTCTTACGTTTGGGAGTTAGTAATTCTTACGTTTGGTGGTTAAATTTTTTTACGTTTTGGGGTTAGTAATTCTTACGTTTGAAGGTTAGTAATTCTTACGTTTGGGGGTAAGATTTCTTACGTTTTCGGGTTAGTAATTCTTACGTTTGGGGGTTAGTAATTCTTACGTTTGTAGGTTAGATTTCTTACGATTTGGAGTTAGTAATTCTTACGTTTGGGGGTTAGTGATTCTTACGTTTGGCGGTTAGATTTCTTATGTTTTGGGGTTAGTAATTCTTACGTTTGGGGGTTAGATTTCTTACGTTTTGGGGTTAGTAATTCTTAAGTTTCGGGGTTAGTAATTCTTACGTTTAAGAATTAGATTTCTTACGTTTTCGGGTTAGTAATTCTTACGTTTAGGGGTTAGTAATTCTTACGTTTGGGGGTTAGATTTCTTACGTCTTGGGGTTAGTAATTCTTACGTTTGGGGGTTAAATTTCCTACGTTTTGGGGTTACTAATTCTTACGTTTTGGGGTTAGTAATTCTTACGTTTGGGGGTAAGATTCCTTACGTTTTGGGGTTGGTAATTCTTACGTTTGGGGGTTAGTAATTCTTACGTTTGGGGTTTCGATTTCTTACGTTTTTGGGTTAGTAATTCTTACGTTTCGGGGTTAGATTTCTTACGTTTTGGGGTTAGTAATTCTTACGTTTGGGGGTTAGATTTCTTACCTTTTGAAGTTAGTAATTCTTTTTTTTAAGGGGTTAGTAATTTTTACGTTTGGGGGTTAGATTTCTTACGTTTTGGGGTTAGTAATTCTTACGTTTGGTGGTTGGTAATTCTTAAGTTTGGGGGTTACATTTCTTACGTTTTGGGGTTACTAATTCTAACGTTTGGAGCTTAGATTTCTTAAGTTTTGGGGTTAGTAATTCTTATGTCTTGCAATTAGTAATTCTTACGTTTGGGGGTTATATTTCGTACGTTTTGGGGTTAGTAATTCTTACGTTTGGGGGTTAAATTTCTGACGTTTTGGGGTTAGTAATTCTTACGTTTGGGGGTTAGTAATTCTTACGTTTGGGGGTTAGATTTCTTACGTTTGGGGGTTAGTAATTCTTACGTTGAAGGATTAGTAATTCTTACGTTTGGGGTTTAGATTTCTTACGTTTTGGGGTTAGTAATTCTTACGTTTGGGGGTTAAATTTCTTACGTTTTGGGGTTAGTAATTCTTACGTTAGGGAGTTAGGAAATTCTTACGTTTCGGGGTTAGAATTCTTACTTTTCGGGGTTAGTAATTCTTACGTTTGGGGGTTAGTAATTCATACGTTTGGGGGTTAGATTTCTTATGTTTTGGGATTAGTAATTCTTACGTTTGGGGGTTAGTAATTGTTACGTTTTAGGGTTAGTAATTCTTACGTTCGGGGGTTAGTAATTCTTAAGTTTGAGGATTAGATTTCTTACGTTTTGGGGTTAGTAATTCTTACGTTTAAGGGTTCAATCTCTCACGTTTGGGGGTTAGTAATTCTTACGTTTGGGGGTTACCAATTCTTACGTTTGAGGATTAGATTTCTTACGTTTTATGGTTAGAAATTCTTACGCTTGGGGGTTAGTAATTCCTACGTTTAGGGGTTATATTTCTTACGTTTTGGGGTTAGTAATTCTAACGTTTAGGGTTATATTTCTTACGTTTTGGGGTTAGTAATTCTTACGTTTAAGGGTTATATTTCTTACGTTTTGGGATTAGTAATTCTTACGTTTCGGGGTTAAATTTCTCACCTTTGGGGGTTAGTAATTCTTACGTTTTGGGGGTTAGCAATTCTTACGTTTGGGGGTTAGTAATTCTTACGTTTAAGGGTTATATTTCTTACGTTTTGGGATTAGTAATTCTTACGTTTCGGGGTTAAATTTCTCACCTTTGGGGGTTAATAATTCTTACGTTTTGGGGTTAGTAATTCTTACGTTTGGGGGTTAGTAATTCTTACGTTTGGGGTTAGATTTCTTACGTTTTCGGGTTAGTAATTCTTACGTTTGGGGGTTAGTAATTCTTACGTTTGGGGGTTAGATTTCGTACGTTTTGGGGTTAGTAATTCTTACGTTTCGGGGTTAGTAATTCTTACGTTTGAGGATTAGATTTCTTACGTTTTGGGGTTAGTAATTCTTACGTTTAGGGGTTAGTAATTCTTACGTTTAGGGGTTACATTTCTTACGTTTTGGGGTTAGTAATTCGTACGTTTGGGGGTTAGTAATTTTTACGTTTGAGGGTTTGATTTGTTACGTTTTGGGGTTAGTAATTCTTACGATTAGGGGTTATATTTCTTATTTTTTGGGGTTAGTAATTCTTACGTTTGGGGGTTAGTAATTCTTACGTTTGAGGGTTTGATTTCTTACGTTTTGGGGTTAGTAATTCTTACGTTTAGGGGTTGTATTTCTTATGTTTTGGGGTTAGTAATTCTTACGTTTAGGGGTTAGTAATTCTTACGTTTGGGGGTTAGATTTCTTACGTTTTGGGGTTAGTAATTCTTACGTTTGGGGGTTAGTAATTCTTACGTTTAGAGGTTATATTTCTTACGTTGTGGGGTTAGTAATTCTTACGTTTGGGGGTTAGTAATTCTTACGTTTGAGGATTAGATTTCTTACGTTTTGGGGTTAGTAATTGTTACGTTTAGGGTTTAGTATTTCTTACGTTTGGGGGTTAGATTTCTTACGTTTTGGGGTTAGTAATTCTTACGTTTGGGGGTTAGTAATTCTTACGTTTAAAGGTTATATTTCTTATGTTTTGCGGTTAGTAATTCTTACGTTTGGAGGTTAAATTTCTCACGTTCGGGGGTTAGTAATTCTTACGTTTGGGGGTTAGCAATTCTTACGTTTGAGGATTAGATTTCTTACGTTTTATGGTTAGTAATTCTTACGCTTGGGGGTTAGTAATTCTTACGTTTAGGGGTTACATTTCTTACGTTTTGGGGTTAGTAATTCTTACGTTTGGGGGTTGAATTTCTCACGTTTGAGGGTTAGTAATTCTTACGTTTGGGGGTTAGCAATTCTTACGTTTGAGGATTAGATTTCTTACGTTTTGGGGTTAATAATTCTTACGTTTAGGGGTTAGTAATTCTTACGTTTGGGGGTTAGATTTCTTATGTTTTATGGTTAGTAATTCTTACGTTTGGGGGTTAGTAATTCTTACGTTTGTAGGTTAGATTTCTTACGATTTGGAGTTAGTAATTCTTACGTTTGGGGGTTAGTGATTCTTACGTTTGGCGGTTAGATTTCTTATGTTTTGGGGTTAGTAATTCTTACGTTTGGGGGTTAGATTTCTTACGTTTTGGGGTTAGTAATTCTTAAGTTTCGGGGTTAGTAATTCTTACGTTTAAGAATTAGATTTCTTACGTTTTCGGGTTAGTAATTCTTACGTTTAGGGGTTAGTAATTCTTACGTTTGGGGGTTAGATTTCTTACGTCTTGGGGTTAGTAATTCTTACGTTTGGGGGTTAAATTTCCTACGTTTTGGGGTTACTAATTCTTACGTTTTGGGGTTAGTAATTCTTACGTTTGGGGGTAAGATTCCTTACGTTTTGGGGTTGGTAATTCTTACGTTTGGGGGTTAGTAATTCTTACGTTTGGGGTTTCGATTTCTTACGTTTTTGGGTTAGTAATTCTTACGTTTCGGGGTTAGATTTCTTACGTTTTGGGGTTAGTAATTCTTACGTTTGGGGGTTAGATTTCTTACCTTTTGAAGTTAGTAATTCTTTTTTTTAAGGGGTTAGTAATTTTTACGTTTGGGGGTTAGATTTCTTACGTTTTGGGGTTAGTAATTCTTACGTTTGGTGGTTGGTAATTCTTAAGTTTGGGGGTTACATTTCTTACGTTTTGGGGTTACTAATTCTAACGTTTGGAGCTTAGATTTCTTAAGTTTTGGGGTTAGTAATTCTTATGTCTTGCAATTAGTAATTCTTACGTTTGGGGGTTATATTTCGTACGTTTTGGGGTTAGTAATTCTTACGTTTGGGGGTTAAATTTCTGACGTTTTGGGGTTAGTAATTCTTACGTTTGGGGGTTAGTAATTCTTACGTTTGGGGGTTAGATTTCTTACGTTTGGGGGTTAGTAATTCTTACGTTGAAGGATTAGTAATTCTTACGTTTGGGGTTTAGATTTCTTACGTTTTGGGGTTAGTAATTCTTACGTTTGGGGGTTAAATTTCTTACGTTTTGGGGTTAGTAATTCTTACGTTAGGGAGTTAGGAAATTCTTACGTTTCGGGGTTAGAATTCTTACTTTTCGGGGTTAGTAATTCTTACGTTTGGGGGTTAGTAATTCATACGTTTGGGGGTTAGATTTCTTATGTTTTGGGATTAGTAATTCTTACGTTTGGGGGTTAGTAATTGTTACGTTTTAGGGTTAGTAATTCTTACGTTCGGGGGTTAGTAATTCTTAAGTTTGAGGATTAGATTTCTTACGTTTTGGGGTTAGTAATTCTTACGTTTAAGGGTTCAATCTCTCACGTTTGGGGGTTAGTAATTCTTACGTTTGGGGGTTACCAATTCTTACGTTTGAGGATTAGATTTCTTACGTTTTATGGTTAGAAATTCTTACGCTTGGGGGTTAGTAATTCCTACGTTTAGGGGTTATATTTCTTACGTTTTGGGGTTAGTAATTCTAACGTTTAGGGTTATATTTCTTACGTTTTGGGGTTAGTAATTCTTACGTTTAAGGGTTATATTTCTTACGTTTTGGGATTAGTAATTCTTACGTTTCGGGGTTAAATTTCTCACCTTTGGGGGTTAGTAATTCTTACGTTTTGGGGGTTAGCAATTCTTACGTTTGGGGGTTAGTAATTCTTACGTTTAAGGGTTATATTTCTTACGTTTTGGGATTAGTAATTCTTACGTTTCGGGGTTAAATTTCTCACCTTTGGGGGTTAATAATTCTTACGTTTTGGGGTTAGTAATTCTTACGTTTGGGGGTTAGTAATTCTTACGTTTGGGGTTAGATTTCTTACGTTTTCGGGTTAGTAATTCTTACGTTTGGGGGTTAGTAATTCTTACGTTTGGGGGTTAGATTTCGTACGTTTTGGGGTTAGTAATTCTTACGTTTCGGGGTTAGTAATTCTTACGTTTGAGGATTAGATTTCTTACGTTTTGGGGTTAGTAATTCTTACGTTTAGGGGTTAGTAATTCTTACGTTTAGGGGTTACATTTCTTACGTTTTGGGGTTAGTAATTCGTACGTTTGGGGGTTAGTAATTTTTACGTTTGAGGGTTTGATTTGTTACGTTTTGGGGTTAGTAATTCTTACGATTAGGGGTTATATTTCTTATTTTTTGGGGTTAGTAATTCTTACGTTTGGGGGTTAGTAATTCTTACGTTTGAGGGTTTGATTTCTTACGTTTTGGGGTTAGTAATTCTTACGTTTAGGGGTTGTATTTCTTATGTTTTGGGGTTAGTAATTCTTACGTTTAGGGGTTAGTAATTCTTACGTTTGGGGGTTAGATTTCTTACGTTTTGGGGTTAGTAATTCTTACGTTTGGGGGTTAGTAATTCTTACGTTTAGAGGTTATATTTCTTACGTTGTGGGGTTAGTAATTCTTACGTTTGGGGGTTAGTAATTCTTACGTTTGAGGATTAGATTTCTTACGTTTTGGGGTTAGTAATTGTTACGTTTAGGGTTTAGTATTTCTTACGTTTGGGGGTTAGATTTCTTACGTTTTGGGGTTAGTAATTCTTACGTTTGGGGGTTAGTAATTCTTACGTTTAAAGGTTATATTTCTTATGTTTTGCGGTTAGTAATTCTTACGTTTGGAGGTTAAATTTCTCACGTTCGGGGGTTAGTAATTCTTACGTTTGGGGGTTAGCAATTCTTACGTTTGAGGATTAGATTTCTTACGTTTTATGGTTAGTAATTCTTACGCTTGGGGGTTAGTAATTCTTACGTTTAGGGGTTACATTTCTTACGTTTTGGGGTTAGTAATTCTTACGTTTGGGGGTTGAATTTCTCACGTTTGAGGGTTAGTAATTCTTACGTTTGGGGGTTAGCAATTCTTACGTTTGAGGATTAGATTTCTTACGTTTTGGGGTTAATAATTCTTACGTTTAGGGGTTAGTAATTCTTACGTTTGGGGGTTAGATTTCTTATGTTTTATGGTTAGTAATTCTTACGTTTGGGGGTTAGTAATTCTTACGTTTAGGGGTTATATTTCTTATGTTTTGGGGTTAGTAATTCTTACGTTTGGGGGTTAAATTTCTCACGTTCGGGGGTTAGTAATTCTTACGTTTGGGGGTTAGCAATTCTTACGTTTGAGGATTAGATTTCTTACGTTTTATGGTTAGTAATTGTTACGCTTGGGGGTTAGTACTTCTTACGTTTAGGGGTTATATTTCTTACCTTTTGGGGTTAGTAATTCTTACGTTTGGGGGTTGAATTTCTCACGTTTGAGGGTTAGTAATTCTTACGTTTGGGGGCTAGTAATTCTTACGTTTGGGGGTTAGTAATTCTTACGTTTGGGGTTTAGATTTCTTACGTTTTGTTGTTAGTCATTCTTACGTTTGGGGGTTAAATTTCTTACGTTTTGGGTTTAGTAATTCTTACGTTTGGGGGTTAGTAATTTTTACGTTTGGGGGTTAGATTTCTTCCGTTTGGGGGTTAGTAATTCTTAAGTTTGGGGTTAGATTTCTTACGTTTTATGGTTAGTAATTCTTACGTTCGGGGGTTAGTAATTCTTACGTTTGGGGATTAGATTTCTTACGTTTTGGGGTTAGTAATTCTTACTTTTAGGGGTTAGTAATTCTAACGTTTCGGGGTTACATTTCTTACTTTTTGGGGTTAGTAATTTTTACGTTTGGGGGTTAGTAATTCTTACGTTTGGGGTTAGATTTCTTACGTTTGGGGGTTAGTAATTCTTACGTTTGGGGGTTAGTAATTCTTACGTTTAGGGGTTATATTCCTTACGTTTTGGGGTTAGTAATTCTTACGTTTGGTGATAGATTTCTTACGTTTTGGGGTTATTAATTCTTACGTTTGGGGGTTAGTGATTCTTACGTTTGGGGGTTAGATTTCTTACGTTTTGGGGTTAGTAATTCTTACGTTTCGGGGCTAGTAATTCTTACGTTTGGGGGTTAGATTTCTTACGTTTTGGGGTTAGTAATTCTTACGTTTGTAGGTTAGATTTCTTACGATTTGGAGTTAGTAATTCCTACGTGTGGGGGTTAGTAATTCTTACGTTTGGCGGTTAGATTTCTTACGTTTTGGGGTTAGTAATTCTTACGTTTGGGGGTTAGTAATTCTTACGTTTTGGGGTTAGATTTCTTACGTTTTGGGGTTAGTAATTCTTACGTTTCGGGGTTAGTAATTCTTACGTTTAAGAAAGAGATTTGTTACGTTTTGGGGTTAGTAATTCTTACGCTTAGGGGTTAGTAATTCTTACGTTTGGGTGTTAGATTTCTTACGTTTTGGCGTTAGTAATTCTTACGTTTGGGAGTTAGTAATTCTTACGTTTGGTGGTTAAATTTTTTTACGTTTTGGGGTTAGTAATTCTTACGTTTGAAGGTTAGTAATTCTTACTTTCTGGGGTAAGATTTCTTACGTTTTCGGGTTAGTAATTCTTACGTTTGGGGGTTAGTAATTCTTACGTTTGTAGGTTAGATTTCTTACGATTTGGAGTTAGTAATTCTTACGTTTGGGGGTTAGTGATTCTTACGTTTGGCGGTTAGATTTCTTATGTTTTGGGGTTAGTAATTCTTACGTTTGGGGGTTAGATTTCTTACGTTTTGGGGTTAGTAATTCTTAAGTTTCGGGGTTAGTAATTCTTACGTTTAAGAATTAGATTTCTTACGTTTTCGGGTTAGTAATTCTTACGTTTAGGGGTTAGTAATTCTTACGTTTGGGGGTTAGATTTCTTACGTCTTGGGGTTAGTAATTCTTACGTTTGGGGGTTAAATTTCCTACGTTTTGGGGTTACTAATTCTTACGTTTTGGGGTTAGTAATTCTTACGTTTGGGGGTAAGATTCCTTACGTTTTGGGGTTGGTAATTCTTACGTTTGGGGGTTAGTAATTCTTACGTTTGGGGTTTCGATTTCTTACGTTTTGTTGTTAGTCATTCTTACGTTTGGGGGTTAAATTTCTTACGTTTTGGGTTTAGTAATTCTTACGTTTGGGGGTTAGTAATTTTTACGTTTGGGGGTTAGATTTCTTCCGTTTGGGGGTTAGTAATTCTTACGTTTGGGGTTAGATTTCTTACGTTTTGGGGTTAGTAATTCTTACTTTTAGGGGTTAGTAATTCTTACGTTTCGGGGTTACATTTCTTACGTTTTGGGGTTAGTAATTCTTACGTTTGGGGGTTAGTAATTGTTACGTTTGGGGTTAGATTTCTAACGTTTGGGGGTTAGTAATTCTTACGTTTGGGGGTTAGTAATTCTTACGTTTAGGGGTTATATTCCTTACGTTTTGGGGTTAGTAATTCTTACGTTTGGTGATAGATTTCTTACGTTTTGGGGTTATTAATTCTTACGTTTGGGGGTTAGTGATTCTTACGTTTTGGGGTTAGATTTCTTACGTTTTTGGGTTAGTAATTCTTACGTTTGTAGGTTAGATTTCTTACGATTTGGAGTTAGTAATTCTTACGTGTGGGGGTTAGTAAATCTTACGTTTGGCGGTTAGATTTCTTACGTTTTGGGGTTAGTAATTCTTACGTTTGGGGGTTAGTAATTCTTACGTTTTGGGGTTAGATTTCTTACGTTTTGGGGTTAGTAATTCTTACGTTTTGGGGTTAGTAATTCTTACGTTTAAGAAAGAGATTTGTTACGTTTTGGGGTTAGTAATTCTTACGCTTAGGGGTTAGTAATTCTTACGTTTGGGTGTTAGATTTCTTACGTTTTGGCGTTAGTAATTCTTACGTTTGGGAGTTAGTAATTCTTACGTTTGGTGGTTAAATTTTTTTACGTTTTGGGGTTAGTAATTCTTACGTTTGAAGGTTAGTAATTCTTAAGTTTGGGGGTAAGATTTCTTACGTTTTCGGGTTAGTAATTCTCACGTTTGGGGGTTAGTAATTCTTACGTTTTGGGGTTAGATTTCTTACGTTTTGGGGTTAGTAATTCTTACGTTTGGGGGTTAGATTTCTGACGTTTTGGGGTTAGTAATTCTTACGTTTGGGGGTTAGTAATTCTTACGTTTAGGGGTTATATTTCTTACGTTTTGGGGTTAGTAATTCTTACGTTTGGGGGTTAGTATTTCTTACGTTTGGGGGTTAGATTTCTTACGTTTTGGGGTTAGTAATTCTTACGTTTCGGGGTTAGTAATTCTTACGTTTAAGAATTAGATTTTTGACGTTTTGGGGTTAGTAATTCTTACGTTTAGGGGTTAGTAGTTCTTACGTTTGGGGGTTAGATTTCTTACTTTTTGGGGTTAGTAATTCTTCCGTTTAGGAGTTAGTAATTCTTACGTTTGGGGGTTAAATTTTTTACGTTTTGGGGTTAGTAATTCTTACGTTTGGGGGTTAGTAATTCTTACGTTTGGGGGTAAGATTTCTTACGCTTTGGGGTTAGTAATTCTTACGTTTGGGGGGTAGTAATTCTTACGTTTGGGGGTTTTGATTTCTTACGTTTTGGGGTTAGTAATTCTTAAGTTTGAGGGTTAAATTTCTTACGTTTTGCGGTTAGTTATTCTTACGTTTGGGGGTTAGTAGATTTTACGTTTGGGGGTTAGTAATTCTTACGTTTGGGGTTAGATTTCTTACGTTTTGGGTTTAGTAATTCTTACGTTTGGGGGTTAGTAATTCTTACGTTTGGTGGTTAGATTTCTAACGTTTTGGGGTTAGTAATTCTTACGTTTGGGGGTTAAATTTCCTACGTTTTGGGGTTACTAATTCTTTCGTTTGGGGGTTAGTAATTCTTACGTTTGGGGTTTAGATATCTTATGTTTTGGGGTTAGTAATTCTCACGTTTGGGGGTTAGTATATCTTACGTTTGGGAGTTAGATTTCTTACGTTTTGGGGTTAGTAATTCTTACGTTTGTAGGTTAGATTTCTTACGATTTGGAGTTAGTAATTCCTACGTTTGGGGGTTAGTAATTCTTACGTTTGGGGGTAAGATTTCTTACGTTTTGGGGTTGGTAATTCTTACGTTTGGGGGTTAGTAATTCTTACGTTTGGGGGTTTTGATTTCTTACGTTTTGGGGTTAGTAATTCTTACGTTTGAGGGTTAAATTTCTTACGTTTTCTGGTTAGTTATTCTTACGTTTGGGGGTTAGTAGATTTTACGTTTGGGGGTTAGTAATTCTTACGTTTGAGGGTTAAATTTCTTACGTTTTCTGGTTAGTTATTCTTACGTTTGGGGGTTAGTAGATTTTACGTTTTGGGTTTGGTAATTCTTACGTTTGGGGGTTAGTAATTCTTACGTTTGGTGGTTAGATTTCTTACGTTTTGGGGTTAGTAATTCTTACGTTTGTGGGTTAAATTTCCTACGTTTTGGGGTTACTAATTCTTACGTTTCGGGGTTAGTAATTCTTACGTTTGGGGGTAAGATTTCTTACGTTTTGGGGTTGGTAATTCTTACGTTTGGGGGTTAGTAATTCTTACGTTTGGGGTTTAGATTTCTTACGTTTTGGGGTTAGTAATTCTTACGTTTGGGGGTTAGTATATCTTACGTTTGGGAGTTAGATTTCTTACGTTTTGGGGTTAGTAATTCTTACGTTTGTAGGTTAGATTTCTTACGATTTGGAGTTAGTAATTCGTACGTTTGGGGGTTAGTAATTCTTACGTTTGGGGGTAAGATTTCTTACGTTTTGGGGTTGATAATTCTTACGTTTGGGGGTTAGTATTTCTTACGCTTGGGTGTTAGATTTCTTACGTTTTCGGGTTAGTAATTCTTACGTTTCGGGGTTAGTAATTCTTACGTTTGAGGATTAGATATCTTACGTTTTGGGGTTAGTAATTCTTACGTTTAGGGGTTAGTAATTCTTACGTTTAGGGGTTACATTTCTTACGTTTTGGGGTTAGTAATTCTTACGTTTGGGGGTTAGTAATTCTTACGTTTGGGGGTTAAATTTCTTACGTTTTAGGGTTAGTAATTCTTACGTTTGGGGGTTAGTAATTCTTACGTTTGAGGGTTAGATTTCTTACGTTTTGGGGTTAGTAATTCTTACGTTTGGGGGTTAAATTTCTCACGTTCGGGGGTTAGCAATTCTTACGTTTGGGGGTTAGCAATTCTTACGTTTGAGGATTAGATTTCTTACGTTTTATGGTGAGTAATTTTTACGTTTGGGGGTTAGTAATTCTTACGTTTAGGGGTTATATTTCTTACGTTTTGGGGTTAGTAATTCTTACGTTTGGGGGTTAAATTTCTCACGTTTGAATATTAGATTTCTTACGTTTTGGGGTTAGCAATTCTTACGTTTAGGGGTTAGTAATTCTTACGTTTGGGGGTTAGATTTCTTAAGTTTTGGGGTTTGTAATTCTTACGTTTGGGGGTTAGTAATTCTTACGTTTAGGGGTTATATTTCTTATGTTTTGGGGTTAGTTTTTCTTACGTTTGGGGGTTAAATTTCTCACGTTCGGGGGTTAATAATTCTTACGTTTGGGGGTTAGCAATTCTTACGTTTGAGGATTAGATTTCTTACGTTTTGGGGTTAGTAATTCTTTCGTTTAGGGGTTAGTAATTCTTACGTTTGGGGGTTAGATTTCTTACGTTTTGGGGTTAGTAATTCTTACGTTTGGGGGTTAGTAATTCTTACGTTTAGGGGTTATATTTCTTATGTTTTGGGGTTAGTAATTCTTACGTTTGGGGGTTAAATTTCTCACGTTTGGGGGTTAGTAATTCTTACGTTTGGGGGTTAGCAATTCTTACGTTTGAGGATTAGATTTCTTACGTTTTATGGTTAGTAATTCTTACGCTTGGGGGTTAGTAATTCTTACGTTTAGGGGTTATATTTCTTACGTTTTGGGGTTAGTAATTCTAACGTTTAGGGTTATATTTCTTACGTTTTGGGGTTAGTAATTCTTACGTTTAAGGGTTATATTTCTTACGTTTTGGGGTTAGTTATTCTTACATTTCGGGGTTAAATTTCTCACGTTTGGGGGTTAGTAATTCTTACGTTTTGGGGGTTAGCAATTCTTACGTTTGAGGATTAGATTTCTTACGTTTTGGGGTTAGTAATTCTTACGTTTGGGGGTTAGTAATTCTTACGTTTGGTGTTATATTTCTTACGTTTTGGGGTTAGTAATTCTTACGTTTGGGGGTTAGATTTCTTACGTTTTGGGGCTAGTAATTCTTACGTTTCGGGGTTAGTAATTCTTACGTTTGAGGATTAGATTTCTTACGTTTTGGGGTTAGTAATTCTTACGTTTAGGGGTTAGTAATTCTTACGTTGAGGGGTTACATTTCTTACGTTTTGGGGTTAGTAATTCTTACGTTTGGGGGTTAGTAATTATTACGTTTGGGGGTTAAATTTCTTACGTTTTAGGGTTAGTAATTCTTACGTTTGGGGGTTAGTAATTCTTACGTTTGAGGGTTTGATTTCTTACGTTTTGGGGTTAGTAATTCTTACGTTTAGGGGTTATATTTCTTACGTTTTGGGGTTAGTAATTCTTACGTTTGGGGGTTAAATTTCTCACGTTCGGGGGTTAGGAATTCTTACGTTTGGGGGTTAGCAATTCTTACGTTTGAGGATTAGATTTCTTACGTTTTCTGGTTAGTAATTTTTACGTTTGGGGGTTAGTAATTCTTACGTTTAGGGGTTATATTTCTTACGTTTTGGGGTTAGTAATTCTTACGTTTATGGGTTAGTAATTCTTACGTTTGGGGGTTAGATTTCTTACGTTTTGGGGTTAGTAATTCTTACGTTTGGGGGTTAGTAATTCTTACGTTTAGAGGTTATATTTCTTACGTTTTGGGGTTAGTAATTCTTACGTTTGGGGGTTAGTAATTCTTACGTTTGAGGATTAGATTTCTTACGTTTTGGGGTTAGTAATTCTTAAGTTTAGGGGTTAGTAATTCTTACGTTTGGGGGTTAGATTTCTTACGTTTTGGGGTTAGTAATTCTTACGTTTGGTGGTTAGTAATTCTTACGTTTAGGGGTTATATTTCTTATGTTTTGGGGTTAGTAATTCTTACGTTTGGGGGTTAAATTTCTCACGTTCGGGGGTTAGTAATTCTTACGTTTGGGGGTTAGCAATTCTTACGTTTGAGGATTAGATTTCTTACGTTTTATGGTTAGTAATTCTTACGCTTGGGGGTTAGTAATTCTTACGTTTAGGAGTTATATTTCTTACGTTTTGGGGTTAGTAATTCTTACGTTTGGGGGTTAAATTTCTCACGTTTGGGGGTTAGTAATTCTTACGTTTGGTGGTTAGCAATTCTTACGTTTGAGGATTACATTTCTTACGTTTTGGGGTTAATAATTCATACGTTTAGGGGTTAGTAATTCTTACGTTTGGGGGTTAGATTTCTTACGTTTTGGGGTTAGGAATTGTTACGTTTGGGGGTTAGTAATTTTTACGTTTAGGGGTTATATTTCTTATGTTTTGGGCTTAGTAATTCTTACGTTTGGGGGTTAAATTTCTCACGTTCGGGGGTTTGTAATTCTTACGTTTGGGGGTTAGCAATTCTTACGTTTGAGGATTAGATTTCTTACGTTTTATGGTTAGTAATTCTTACGCTTGGGGGTTAGTACTTCTTACGTTTAGGGGTTATATTTTTTACCTTTTGGGGTTAGTAATTCTAACGTTTGGGGGTTAAATTTCTCACGTTTGGGGGTTAGTAATTCTTACGTTTGGGGGTTAGCAATTCTTACGTTTGAGGATTAGATTTCTTACGTTTTGGAGTTAGTAATTCTTACGTTTAGGGGTTAGTAATTCTTACGTTTGGGCGTTAGATTTCTTACGTTTTGGGGTTAGTAATTCTTACGTTAGGGGGTTAGTAATTCTTACGTTTAGGGGTTATATTTCTTACGTTTTGGGGTTAGTAATTCTAACGTTTAGGGTTATATTTCTTACGTTTTGGGGTTAGTAATTCTTACGTTTAAGGGTTATATTTCTTACGTTTTGGGGTTAGTTATTCTTACATTTCGGGGTTAAATTTCTCACGTTTGGGGGTTAGTAATTCTTACGTTTTGGGGGTTAGCAATTCTTACGTTTGAGGATTAGATTTCTTACGTTTTGGGGTTAGTAATTCTTACGTTTGGGGGTTAGTAATTCTTACGTTTGGTGTTAGATTTCTTACGTTTTGGGGTTAGTAATTCTTACGTTTAGGGGTTATATTTCTTACGTTTTGGGGTTAGTAATTCTTACGTTTGGGGGTTAAATTTCTCACGTTCGGGGGTTAGGAATTCTTACGTTTGGGGGTTAGCAATTCTTACGTTTGAGGATTAGATTTCTTACGTTTTCTGGTTAGTAATTTTTACGTTTGGGGGTTAGTAATTCTTACGTTTAGGGGTTATATTTCTTACGTTTTGGGGTTAGGAATTCTTACGTTTATGGGTTAGTAATTCTTACGTTTGGGGGTTAGATTTCTTACGTTTTGGGGTTAGTAATTCTTACGTTTAGGGGTTAGTAATTCTTACGTTTGGGGGTTAGATTTCTTACGTTTTGGGGTTAGTAATTCTTACGTTTGGTTGTTAGTAATTCTTACGTTTAGGGGTTATATTTCTTATGTTTTGGGGTTAGTAATTCTTACGTTTGGGGGTTAAATTTCTCTCGTTCGGGGGTTAGTAATTCTTACGTTTGGGGGTTAGCAATTCTTACGTTTGAGGATTAGATTTCTTACGTTTTATGGTTCGTAATTCTTACGCTTGGGGGTTAGTAATTCTTACGTTTAGGGGTTATATTTCTTACGTTTTGGGGTTAGTAATTCTTACGTTTGGGGGTTAAATTTCTCACGTTTGGGGGTTAGTAATTCTTACGTTTGGGGGTTAGCAAATCTTACGTTTGAGGTTTAGATTTCTTACGTTTTGGGGTTAATAATTCATACGTTTAGGGGTTAGTAATTCTTACGTTTGGGGGTTAGATTTCTTACGTTTTGGGGTTAGTAATTCTTACGTTTGGGGGTTAGTAATTCTTACGTTTAGGGGTTATATTTCTTATGTTTTGGGCTTAGTAATTCTTACGTTTGGGGGTTAAATTTCTCACGTTTGGGGGTTTGTAATTCTTACGTTTGGGGGTTAGCAATTTTTACGTTTGAGGATTAGATTTCTTACGTTTTATGGTTAGTAATTCTTACGCTTGGGGGTTAGTACTTTTTACGTTTAGGGGTTATATTTTTTACCTTTTGGGGTTAGTAATTCTAACGTTTGGGGGTTAAATTTCTCACGTTTGGGGGTTAGTAATTCTTACGTTTGGGGGTTAGCAATTCTTACGTTTGAGGATTAGATTTCTTACGTTTTGTAGTTAGTAATTCTTACGTTTAGGGGTTAGTAATTCTTACGTTTGGGCGTTAGATTTCTTACGTTTTGGGCTTAGTAATTCTTACGTTAGGGGGTTAGTAATTCTTACGTTAAGAGGTTATATTTCTTACGTTTTGGGGTTAGTAATTCTTACGTTTGGGGTTAGATTTCTTACGTTTTGGGGTTAGTAATTCTTACGTTTAGGGGTTAGTAAATCTTACGCTTGGGGGTTAGATTTCTTACGTTTTGGGGTTAGTAATTCTTACGTTTCTTGGTTAGTATATCTTACCTTTGGGGGTTAGTAATTCTTACGTTTGGGGGTTAGCAATTCTTACGTTTGAGGATTAGATTTCTTACGATTTGGAGTTAGTAATTCTTACGTTTGGGGGTTAGTAATTCTTACCTTTGGCGGTTAGATTTCTTACGTTTTGGGGTTAGTAATTCTTACGTTTGGGGGTTAGTAATTCTTACGTTTGGGGGTTAGATTTCTTACGTTTTGGGGTTAGTAATTCTTAAGTTTCGCGGTTAGTAATTCTTACGTTTAAAAATTAGATTTCTTACGTTTTGGGGTTAGTAATTCTTACGTTTAGGGGTTAGTAACTCTTACATTTGCGGGTTAGATTTCTTACGTTTTGGGGTTAGTAATTCTTACGTTTCGGGGCTAGTAATTCTTACGTTTAAGAATCAGATTTCTTACGTTTTGGGGTTAGTAATTCTTACGTTTAGGGGTTAGTAGTTCTTACGTTTGGGGGTTAGATTTTTTACTTTTTGGGGTTAGTAATTCTTCCGTTTAGGAGTTAGTAATTCTTACGTTTGGGGGTTAGTAATTCTTACGTTTGGGGGTAAGATTTCTTACGTTTTGGGGTTAGTAATTCTTACGTTTTGGGGTTAGTAATTCTTCCGTTTAGGAGTTAGTAATTCTTACGTTTGGGGGTTAGTAATTCTTACGTTTGGGGGTTTTGATTTCTTACGTTTTGGGGTTAGTAATTCTTACGTTTGAAGGATAAATTTCTTACGTTTTCGGGTTAGTTATTCTTACGTTTCGGGGTTAGTAGATTTTACGTTTGGGGTTAGATTTCTTACGTTTTGGGTTTAGTAATTCTTACGTTTGGGGGTTAGTAATTCTTACGTTTGGTGGTTAGATTTCTTACGTTTTGGGGTTAGTAATTCTTACGTTTGGGGGTTAGTAATTCTTACGTTTGGGGGTAAGATTTTTTACGTTTTGGGGTTGGTAATTCTTTCGTTTGGGGGTTAGTAATTCTTACGTTTGGGGTTTAGATTTCTTACGTTTTGGGGTTAGTAATTCTTACGTTTGGGGGTTAGTATATCTTACGTTTGGGAGTTAGATTTCTTACGTTTTTTGGGTTACGTTTTTACGTTTTCTTACTTTTTGGGGTTAGTAATTCTTCCGTTTAGGAGTTAGTAATTCTTACGTTTGGGGGTTAGTAATTCTTACGTTTGGGGGTAAGATTTCTTACGTTTTGGGGTTAGTAATTCTTACGTTTGGGGGTTTTGATTTCTTACGTTTTGGGGTTAGTAATTCTTACGTTTGAAGGATAAATTTCTTACGTTTTCGGGTTAGTTATTCTTACGTTTGGGGGTTAGTAGATTTTACGTTTGGGGGTTAGTAATTCTTACGTTTGGGGTTAGATTTCTTACGTTTTGGGTTTAGTAATTCTTACGTTTGGGGGTTAGTAATTCTTACGTTTGGTGGTTAGATTTCTTACGTTTTGGGGTTAGTAATTCTTACGTTTGGGGGTTAAATTTCCTCCTTTTTGGGGTTACTAATTCTTACGTTTGGGGGTTAGTAATTCTTACGTTTGGGGGTAAGATTTCTTACGTTTTGGGGTTGGTAATTCTTACGTTTGGGGGTTAGTAATTCTTACGTTTGGGGTTTAGATTTCTTACGTTTTGGGGTTAGTAATTCTTACGTTTGGGGGTTAGTATGTCTTACGTTTGGGAGTTAGATTTCTTACGTTTTGGGGTTAGTAATTCTTACGTTTGGGGGTTAGTAATTCTTACGTTTGGGGGTAAGATTTCTTACGTTTTGGGGTTGGTAATTCTTACGTTTGGGGGTTAGTAATTCTTACGTTTGGGGTTTAGATTTCTTACGTTTTGGGGTTAGTAATTCTTACGTTTGGGGGTTAGTATATCTTACGCTTGGGAGTTAGATTTCTTACGTTTTTTGGGTTACGTTTTTACGTTTTCTTACTTTTTGGGGTTAGTAATTCTTCCGTTTAGGAGTTAGTAATTCTTACGTTTGGGGGTTAGTAATTCTTACGTTTGGGGGTAAGATTTCTTACGTTTTGGGGTTAGTAATTCTTACGTTTGGGGGTTGGTAATTCTTACGTTTGGGGGTTTTGATTTCTTACGTTTTGGGGTTAGTAATTCTTACGTTTGAAGGATAAATTTCTTACGTTTTCGGGTTAGTTATTCTTACGTTTGGGGGTTAGTAGATTTTACGTTTGGGGGTTAGTAATTCTTACGTTTGGGGTTAGATTTCTTACGTTTTGGGGTTAGTAATTTTTCCGTTTTTAGGGTAGATTTCTTACGTTTTGGGGATAGTAATTCTTACGTTTTGGGCTTAGTAATTCTTACGTTTGGGGGTTAGATTTCTTACGTTAGGGGGTTAGTAATTCTTACGTTTGGGGTTAGATTTCTTACGTTTTGGGGTTATTAATTCTTACGTTTTGGGGGTGAGTAATTCTTACGCTTAGGGGTTAGTAATTCTTACGTTTGGGGGTTAGATATCTTACGTTTTGGGGTTAGAAATTCTTACGTTTGGGAGTTAGTAATTCTTACGTTTGGGGGTTAAATTTTTTTACGTTTTCGGATTAGTAATTCTTTCGTTTGAGGGTTAGTAATTCTTACGTTTGGGGGTAAGATTTCTTACGTTTTCGGGTTAGTAATTCTTACGTTTGGGGGTTAGTAATTTTTACGTTTGGGGGTTAAATTTCTTACGTTTGGGGGTTAGTAATTCTTACGTTTGGGGGTTAGTATTTCTTACGTTTGGGGGTTTGATTTCTTACGTTTTGGGGTTAGTAATTCTTACGTTTGGGGCTAGTAATTCTTACGTTTAAGAATTAGATTTCTTACGTTTTGGGGTTAGTAATTCTTACGTTTAGGGGTTAGTAGTTCTTACGTTTGGGGGTTAGATTTCTTACTTTTTGGGGTTAGTAATTCTTACGTTTAGGAGTTAGTAATTCTTACGTTTGGGGGTTAAATTTCTTACGTTTTGGGGTTAGTAGTTCTTACGTTTGGGGGTTAGTAATTCTTACGTTTGGGGGTAAGATTTCTTACGTTTTGGGGTTAGTAATTCTTACGTTTGGGGGTTTTGATTTCTTACGTTTTGGCGTTAGTAATTCTTACGTTTTAGGGTTATATTTCTTACGTTTTGGGGTTAGTAATTCTTACGTTTGGGGGTTAGTAGATTTTACGTTTGGGGGTTAGTAATTCTTACGTTTGGGGGTTATATTTCTCACGTTTTGGGGTTAGTAATTCTTACTTTTCGGGGTTAGTAATTCTTACATTTGGGGGTTAGATTTCTTACGTTTTGGGGTTAGTAATTTTTCCGTTTGTAGGGTAGATTTCTTACGTTTTGGGGATAGTAATTCTTACGTTTTGGGCTTAGTAATTCTTACGTTTGGGGGTTAGATTTCTTACGTTAGGGGGTTAGTAATTCTTACGTTTGGGGTTAGATTTCTTACGTTTTGGGGTTATTAATTCTTACGTTTTGGGGGTGAGTAATTCTTACGTTTGGGGGTTAGATTTCTTACGTTTTGGGGTTAGTAATTCTTACGTTTCGGAGTTAGTAATTCTTACGTGTGAGGATTAGATTTCTTACGTTTTGGGGTTAGTAATTCTTACGTTTAGGGGTTAGTAATTCTTACATTTGGGGGTTACATTTCTTACGTTTTGGGGTTAGTAATTCTTACGTTTGGGGGTTAGATTTCTGACGTTTTGGGGTTAGTAATTCTTACGTCTCGGGGTTAGTAATTCTTACGTTTGAGGATTAGATTTTTTACGTTTTGGGCTTAGTAATTCTTACGTTTAGGGGTTAGTAATTCTTACGTTTGGGGGTTACATTTCTTACGTTTTGGGGTTAGTAATTCTTACGTTTGGGGGTTAGTAATTCTTACGTTTGGGGGTTAAATTTCTTACGTTTTAGGGTTAGTAATTCTTACGTTTCGGGGTTAGTTAATCTTACGTTTGGGGGTTAGATTTCTTGCGTTTTGGGGTTAGTAATTCTTACGTTTAAAGGTTAGTAATTCTTACGTTTGGGAGTTACATTTCTTACGTTTTTGGGTTATTAATTCTTACGTTTGGGGGTTAGTGATTCTTACGTTTGGGGGTTAGATTTCTTACGTTTTGGGGTTAGTAATTCTTACTTTTCGGGGTTAGTAATTCTTACTTTTGGGGGTTAGTATTTCTTACGTTTGGGGGTTAGATTTCTTACGTTTTGGGGTTAGTAATTCTTACGTTTCGGGGCTAGTAATTCTTACGTTTAAGAATTAGATTTCTTACGTTTTGGGGTTAGTAATTCTTACGTTTGGGGGTTAGACTTCTTACTTTTTGGGGTTAGTAATTCTTACGTTTAGGAGTTAGTAATTCTTACGTTTGAGGGTTAAATTTCTTACGTTTTGGGGTTAGTAATTCTTACGTTTGGGTGTTAGTAATTCTTACGTTTGGGGGTAAGATTTCTTACGTTTTGGGGTTAGTAATTCTTACGTTTGGGGGTTAGTAATTCTTACGTTTGGGGGTTTTGATTTCTTACGTTTTGGTGTTAGTAATTCTTACGTTTGAGGGTTAAATTTCTTATGTTTTGGGGTTAGTAATTCTTACGTTTGGGGGTTAGTAATTTTTACGTTTGGGGGTTAGATTTCTTACGTTTGGGGGTTAGTAATTCTTACGTTTGGGAGTTAGATTTTTTTACGTTTTGGGGTTAGTAATTCTTACGTTTGGGGGTTAAATTTCTTACGTTTTTGGGGTTAGTAATTCCTACGTTTGGGGGTTAGTAATTTTTACGTTTGGGGGTTAGATTTCTTCCGTTTGGGGGTTAGTAATTCTTACGTTTGGGGTGAGATTTCTTACTTTTGGGGTTAGTAATTCTTACGTTTCTAGGTTAGTAATTCTTCCGTTTGAGGATTAGATTTCATACGTTTTGGGGTTAGTAATTCTTACTTTTAGGGGTTAGTAATTGTTACGTTTGGGGGTTACATTTCTTACGTTTTGGGGTTAGTAATTCTTACGTTTGGGGGTTAGTAATTCTTACGTTTGGGGGTTAAATTTCTTACGTTTTAGGGTTAGTAATTCTTACGTTTCGGGGTTAGTTAATCTTACGTTTGAGGGTTAAATTTCTTATGTTTTGGGGTTAGTAATTCTTACGTTTGGGGGTTAGTAATTTCTACGTTTGGGGGTTAGATTTCTTACGTTTGGGGGTTAGTAATTCTTAAGTTTGGGGTTAGATTTCTTACGTTTTGGGGTTAGTAATTCTTACGTTTGGGGGTTAGTAATTCTTACGTTTGGGGTTAGATTTCTTACGTTTTGGGGTTAGTAATTTTTAAGTTTAGGGGTTAGTAATTCTTACGTTTGGAGGTTAGATTTGTTACGTTTTGGGATTAGTAATTCTTAGGTTTGGGGGTTAGTAATTCTTACGTTTAGAGGTTATATTTCTTACGTTTTGGGGTTAGTAATTCGTACGTTTGGGGTTAGATTTCTTACGTTTTGGGGTTAGTAATTCTTACGCTTGGGGGTTAGATTTCTTACGTTTTGGGGTTAGTAATTCTTACGTTTGTAGGTTAGATTTCTTACGATTTGGAGTTAGTAATTCTTACGTTTGGGGGTTAGTAAATCTTACGTTTGGCGGTTAGATTTCTTACGTTTTGGGGTTAGTAATTCTTACGTTTGGGGGTTAGTAATTCTTACGTTTGGGGGTTAAATTTCTTACGTTTTGGGGTTAGTAATTCTTAAGTTTCGGGGTTAGTAATTCTTACATTTAAGAATTAGATTTGTTACGTTTTGGGGTTAGTAATTCTTACGTTTAGGGGTTAGGAATTCTTACGTTTGGGGGTTAGATTTCTTACGTTTTGGGGTTAGTAATTCTGACGTTTGGGGGTTAGTAATTCTTACGTTTGAGGGTTAAATTTCTTAAGTTTTGGGGTTATTAATTCTTACGTTTGGGGTTTAGTAATTCTTACGTTTGGGGGTAAGATCTCTTACGTTTTGGGGTTAGTAATTCTTACATTTGGGGGTTAGTAAGTCTTACGTTTGGGGGTTAAATTTCTTACGTTTTGGGGTTAGTAATTCTTACGTTTGGGGGTTAGTAATTTTTACGTTTGGGGATTAGATTTCTTCCGTTTGGGGGTTAGTAATTCTTACGTTTGGGGGTTAGTAATTATTACGTTGAGGGGTTAGATTTCTTACGTTTTGGGGTTAGCAATTCTTACGTTTCGGGGTTAGTAATTCTTACGTTTGAGGATTAGATTTCATACGTTTTGGGGTTAGGAATTCTTACTTTTAGGGGTTAGTAATTCTTACGTTTGGGGGTTACATTTCTTACGTTTTGGGGTTAGTAATTCTTACGTTTGGGGGTTAGATTTCTTACGTTTTGGGGTTAGTATTTCTTACGGTTGGGGGTTGGTAATTCTTACGTTTGGGGGTTAAATTTCTTACGTTTTGGGGTTATTAATTCTTTCGTTTGGGGGTTAGTAATTCTTACGTTTGGGGGTAAGATTTCTTACGTTTGGGGGTTAGATTTTTTTACGTTTTGGGGTTAGTAATTCTTACGTTTGGGGGTTAAATTTCTTACGTTTTGGGGTTAGTAATTCTTACGTTTGGGGGTTAGTAATTTTTACGTTTGGGGGTTAGATTTCTTCCGTTTGGGGGTTAGTAATTCTTACGTTTGGGGTGAGATTTCTTACGTTTTGGGGTTAGTAATTCTTACGTTTGGGGGTTAGTAATTCTTACGTTTGGGGGTTAAATTTCTTACGTTTTGGGGTTATTAATTGTTACGTTTGGGGGTTAGTAATTCTTACGTTTGGGGGTAAGATTTCTTACGTTTTGGGGTTAGTAATTCTTACGTTTGGGGGTTAGATTTTTTTACGTTTTGGGGTTAGTAATTCTTACGTTTGGGGGTTAAATTTCTTACGTTTTGGGGTTAGTAATTCTTACGTTTGGGGGTTAGTAATTTTTACGTTTGGGGGTTAGATTTCTTCCGTTTGGGGGTTAGTAATTCTTACGTTTCGGGTGAGATTTCTTACGTTTTGGGGTTAGTAATTCTTACGTTTGGGGGTTAGTAATTCTTACGTTTAGGGGTTAGATTTCTTACGTTTTGGGGTTAGTAATTCTTACGTTTCGGGGTTAGTAATTCTTACGTTTGAGGATTAGATTTCATACGTTTTGGGGTTAGGAATTCTTACTTTTAGGGGTTAGTAATTCTTACGTTTGGGGGTTACATTTCTTACGTTTTGGGGTTAGTAATTCTTACGTTTGGGGGTTAGTAATTCTTACGTTTTGGGGTTAGATTTCTTACGTTTTGGGGTTAGTAATTCTTACGTTTGGGGGTTAAATCTCTTACGTTTTGGGGTTATTAATTCTTACGTTTGGGGGTTAGTAATTCTTACGTTTGGGGGTAAGATTTCTTACGTTTTGGGGTTAGTAATTCTTACGTTTGGGGGTTAGATTTTTTTACGTTTTGGGGTTAGTAATTCTTACGTTTGGGGGTTAAATTTCTTACGTTTTTGGGGTTAGTAATTCCTACGTTTGGGGGTTAGTAATTTTTACGTTTGGGGGTTAGATTTCTTCCGTTTGGGGGTTAGTAATTCTTACGTTTGGGGTGAGATTTCTTACGTTTTGGGGTTAGTAATTCTTACGTTTCGGGGTTAGTAATTCTTACGTTTGAGGATTAGATTTCATACGTTTTGGGGTTAGTAATTCTTACTTTTAGGGGTTAGTTATTGTTACGTTTGGGGGTTACATTTCTTACGTTTTGGGGTTAGTAATTCTTACGTTTGGGGGTTAGTAATTCTTACGTTTGGGGGTTAAATTTCTTACGTTTTAGGGTTAGTAATTCTTACTTTTGGGGGTTTGTAATTCTTACGTTTGAGGATTAGATTTCTTACGTTTTGGGGTTAGTAATTCTTAAGTTTAGGGGTTATATTTCTTACGTTTTGGGGTTAGTAATTCTTACGTTTTGGGGGTTAAATTTCTCACGTTCGGGGGTTAGTAATTCTTACGTTTGTTGGTTAGGAATTCTTACGTTTGAGGATTAGATTTCTTTCGTTTTAGGGTTAGTAATTCTTACGTTTAGGGGTTAGTAATTCTTACGTTTGGGGGTTAGATTTCTTACGTCTTGGGGTTAGTAATTCTTACGTTTGGGGGTTAGTAATTCTTACGTTTAGGGGTTATATTTCTTACGTTTTGGGGTTAGTAATTCTTACGTTTGGGGGTTAAATTTCTCACGTTTGGGGGTTAGTATTTCTTACGTTTGGGGGTTAGCAATTCTTACGTTTGAGGATTAGATTTCTTTCGTTTTAGGGTTAGTAATTCTTACGTTTAGGGGTTAGTAATTGTTACGTTTGGGGGTTAGATTTCTTACGTTTTGGGGTTAGTAATTCTTACGTTTGGGGGTTAGTAATTCTTACGCTTGGGGGTTAGATTTCTTACGTTTTAGGGTTAGTAATTCTTACATTTCGGGGTTAGTATATCTTACGTTTGGGAGTTAGATTTCTTACGTTTTGGGGTTAGTAATTCTTACGTTTGTAGGTTAGATTTCTTACGATTTGGAGTTAGTAATTCTTACGTTTGGGGGCTAGTAATTCTTACGTTTGGCGGTTAGATTTCTTACGTTTTGGGGTTAGTAATTCTTACGTTTGGGGGTTAGTAATTCTTACGTTTGGGGGTTAGATTTCTTTCGTGTTGGGGTTAGTAATTCTTAAGTTTCGGGGTTAGTAATTCTTACGTTTAAGAATTAGATTTCTTACGTTTTGGGGTTAGTAATTCTTACGTTTAGGGGTTAGTAATTCTTAGGTTTGGGGGTTAGATTTCTTACGTTTTGGGGTTAGTAATTCTTACGTTTGGGGGTTAGTAATTCTTACGTTTGGGGGTTAAATTTCTTACGTTTCGGGGTTATTAATTCTTACGTTTGGGGGTTAGTAATTCTTACGTTTGGGGGTAAGATTTCTTACGTTTTAGGGTTAGTAATTCTTATGTTTGGGGGTTAGTAATTCTTACGTTTGAGGGTTAGATTTTTTTACGTTTTGGGGTTAGTAATTCTTACGTTTTGGGGTTAAATTTCTTACGTTTTGGGGTTAGTAATTCTTACGTTTGGGGGTTAGTAATTTTTACGTTTGGGGGTTAGATTTCTTCCTTTTGGGGGTTAGTAATTCTTACGTTTAGGGTTAGATCTCTTACGTTTTAAGGTTAGTAATTCTTACGTTTGGGGGTTAGTAATTCTTACGTTTAGGGGTTAGATTTCTTACTTTTTAGGGTTAGTAATTCTTACGTTTCGGGGTTAGTAATTCTTACGTTTGAGGATTAGATTTCATACGTTTTGGGGTTAGGAATTCTTACTTTTAGGGGTTAGTAATTCTTACGTTTGGGGGTTACATTTCTTACGTTTTGGGGTTAGTAATTCTTACGTTTGGGGGTTAGTAATTCTTACGTTTGGGGGTTAAATTTCTTACGTTTTAGGGTTAGTAATTCTTACGTTTCGGGGTTAGTAATTCTTACGTTTGAGGATTAGATTTCTTACGTTTTTGGGTTAGTAATTCTCACGTTTGTGGGTTAGTAATTCTTACGTTTGGGGGTAGATCTCTTACGTTTGGGGGTTAGTAATTGTTACGTTTCGGGGTTAGTAATTCTTACGTTTGAGGATTAGATTTCTTACGTTTTTGGGTTAGTAATTCTCACGTTTGGGGGTTAGTAATTCTTACGTTTGGGGGTTAGATCTCTTACGTTTTGGGGTTAGTAATTCTTACGTTTCGGGGTTAGTAATTCTTACGTTTGAGGATTAGATTTCTTACGTTTTGGGGTTAGTAATTCTTACGTTTATGGATTAGTAATTCTTACGTTTGGGGGTTACATTTCTTACCTTTTGGGGTTAGTAATTCTTACGTTTGGGGGTTAGGAATTCTTACGTTTGGGGGTTAAATTTCTTACCTCTTAGGGTTAGTAATTCTTATGTTTGAGGATTAGATATCTTACGTTTTGGGGTTATTAACTCTTACGTTTAGGGGTTATATTTCTTACGTTTTGGGGTTAGTAATTCTTACGTTTGAGGGTTAGTAATTCTTACGTTTAGGGGTTATATTTCTTACGTTTTGGGGTTAGTAATTCTTACGTTTGGGGGTTAAATTTCTCACGGTTTTGGGTTAGTAATTCTTACGTTTGGGGGTTAGCAATTCTTACGTTTGAGGATTAGATTTCTTACGTTTTGGGGTTAGTAATTCCTACGTTTAGGGGTTAGTAATTCTTACGTTTGGGGGTTAGATTTCTTACGTTCTGGGGTTAGTAATTCTTACGTTTGGGGGTTAGTAATTCTTACGTTTAGGGGTTATATATCTTACGTTTTAGGGTTAGTTATTCATACGTTTGGGGGTTAAATTTCTCACGGTTTTGGGTTAGTAATTCTTACGTTTGAGGATTAGATTTCTTACGTTTTGGGGTTAGTAATTCTTACGTTTATGGATTAGTAATTCTTACGTTTGGGGGTTACATTTCTTACCTTTTGGGGTTAGTAATTCTTACGTTTGGGGGTTAGGAATTCTTACGTTTGGGGGTTAAATTTCTTACCTCTTAGGGTTAGTAATTCTTATGTTTGAGGATTAGATATCTTACGTTTTGGGGTTATTAATTCTTACGTTTAGGGGTTATATTTCTTACATTTTGGGGTTAGTAATTCTTACGTTTGAGGGTTAGTAATTCTTACGTTTAGGGGTTATATTTCTTACGTTTTGGGGTTAGTAATTCTTACGTTTGGGGGTTAAATTTCTCACGGTTTTGCGTTAGTAATTCTTACGTTTGGGGGTTAGTAATTCTTACGTTTGAGGATTAGAGTTCTTACGTTTTGGGGTTAGTAATTCCTACGTTTAGGGGTTAGTAATTCTTACGTTTAAGGGTTAGATTTCTTACGTTCTGGGGTTAGTAATTCTTACGTTTGGGGGTTAGTAATTCTTAAGTTTAGGGGTTATATTTCTTACGTTTTGGGGTTAGTTATTCTTACGTTTGGGGGTTAAATTTCTCACGGTTTTGGGTTTGTAATTCTTACGTTTGAGCGTTAGTAATTCTTACGTTTAGGGGTTATATTTCTTACGTTTTGGGGTTAGTAATTCTTACGTTTGGGGGTTAAATTTCTCACGGTTTTGGGTTAGTAATTCTTACGTTTGAGGGTTAGCAATTCTTACGTTTGAGGATTAGATTTCTTACGTTTTGGGGTTAGTAATTCCTACGTTTAAGGGTTGGTAATTCTTACGTTTGGGGGTTAGATTTCTTACGTTCTGGGGTTAGTAATTCTTACGTTTGGGGGTTAGTAATTCTTACGTTTAGGGGTTATATTTCTTACGTTTTGGGGTTAGTTATTCTTACGTTTGGGGTTAGATTTCTTACGTTTTGGGGTTAGTTATTCTGAGATTTGGGGGTTAGTAATTCTTACGTTTGGGGGTTAGATTTCTTACCTTTTGGGGTTAGTAATTCTTACCTCTCGGCGTTAGATTTCTTACGTTTTACGGGTTAGTAATTCTTACGTTTGTAGGTTAGATTTCTTACGATTTGGAGTTAGTAATTCTTACGTTTGGGGATTAGTAATTCTTACGTTTGGCGGTTAGATTTCTTACGTTTTAGGGTTAGTAATTCTTATGTTTGGGGGTTAGTAATTCTTACGTTTGGGGGTTACATTTCTTACGTTTTGGGGTTAGTAATTCTTACGTTTCGGGGTTAGTAATTCTTAAGTTTAAGAATTAGATATCTTACGTTTTGGGGTTAGTAATTCTTACGTTTAGGGGTTAGTAATTCTTACGTTTGGGGGTTAGATTTCTTACGTTTTGGTGTTGGTAATTCTTACCTTTGGGGGTTAAATTTCTTACGTTTTGGGGTGAGTAATTCTTACGTTTGGCGGTTAGTAATTCTTACGTTTGGGGGTAAGATTTCTTCCGTTTTGGGGCTAGTAATTCTTACGTTTGGGGGGTAGTATTTCTTACGTTTGGGGGTTAGATTTCTTACGTTTTGGGGTTAGTAATTCTTACATTTGGTGGTTAGTAATTTTTACGTTTGGGGGTTAGATTTCTTACGTTTGGGGGTTAGTAATTCTTACGTTTGGGGGTAAGATTTCTTCCGTTTTGGGGTTAGTAATTCTTACATTTGGTTGTTAGTAATTTTTACGTTTGGGGGTTAGATTTCTTACGTTTGGGGGTTAGTAATTCTTACGTTTGGGGTTAGATTTCTTACGTTTTGGGGTTAGTAATTCTTACGTTTAGGGGTTAGTAATTTTTAGGTTTGGGGGTTAGATTTCTTACGTTTTGGGGTTAGTAATTCTTATGTTTGTAGGTTAGATTTCTTACGATTTGGACTTAGTAATTCTTACGTTTGGGGGTTCGATTTCTTACGTTTTGCGGTTAGTAATTTTTACGTTTCGGGGTTAGTAATTTTTACGTTTAAGAATTATAATTCTTACGTTTTGGGGTTAGTAATGCTTACGTTTAGGGGTTAGTAATTCTTACGTTTGGGGGTTATTTTCTTACGTTTCGGGGTTAGTAATTCTTACGTTTGGGGGTTGAATTTCTTACGTTTTGGGGTTAGTAATTCTTACGTTTGGGGGTTAGTAATTCTTACGTTTGGGGGTAATATTTCTTACGTTTTAAGGTTAGTAATTCTTACGTTTGGGGGTTAGTAATTCTTACGTTTGGGGGTTAGATTTCCTACCTTTTGGGGTTAGTAATTCTTACGTTTGGGGGTTAGTAATTTTTACGTTTGGGGGTTAGATTTCTTACGTTTCGGGGTTAGTAATTCTTACGTTTGGCGTTAGATTTCTTACGTTTTGGGGTTAGTAATTCTTACGTTTGGGGGTTAGTAATTCTTACCTTTGGGGTTTAGATTTCTTACGTTTTGGAGTTAGTAATTGTTACGTTTCGGGGTTAGTAATTTTTACGTTTGGGGGTTAGATTTCTTACGTTTCGGGGTTAGTAATTCTTACGTTTGGGGGTTAGTAATTTTTACGTTTGGGGGTTAGATTTCTTACGTTTCGTGGTTAGTAATTATTACGTTTGGCGTTAGATTTCTTACGTTTTGGGGTTAGTAATTCTTACGTGTGGGGGTTAGTAATTCTTACCTTTGGGGTTTAGGTTTCTTACGTTTTGGAGTTAGTAATTCTTACGTTTCGGAGTTAGTAATTTTTACGTTTGGGGGTTAGATTTCTTACGTTTTGGGGTTAGTAATTCTTACTTTTGTAGGTTAGATTTCTTACGATTTGAAGTTAGTAATTCTTACGTTTAGGGGTTAGTAATTCTTATGTTTGGCGGTTGGCTTTCTTACGTTTTGGGGTTAGTAATTCTTACGTTTGGGGGTTAGTAATTCTTACGTTTGGGGGTTACATTTCTTACGTTTTGGGGTTAGTAATTCTTACGTTTCGGGGTTAGTAATTCTTACGTTTGAAGATTAGATTTCTTACGTTTTGGGGTTAGTAATTCTTACGTTTAGGGGTTAGTAATTCTTACGTTTGGGGGTTAGATTTCTTACGTTTTGGGGTTAAAAATTCTTACGTTTGTAGTTTAGATTTCTTACGATTTGGAGTTAGTAATTCTTACGTTTGGGGGTTAGTAATTCTTACGTTTGCCGGTAAGATTTCTGACGTTTTGGGGTTAGTAATTCTTACGTTTGGGGGTTAGATTTCTTAGGTTTTGGGGTTAGTTATTCTTACGTTTCGGGGTTAGTAATTCTTACGTTTGAGGATTATATTTCTTACGTTTTGGGGTTAGTTATTCTTACGTTTGGGGGTTAGATTTCTTACGTTTTGGGGTTAGTAATTCTTACGTTTGGTGGTTAGTAATTCTTACGTTTGGGGGTTAGTAATTCTTACGTTTGAGGATCAGATTTTTTACGTTTTGGGGTTAGTAATTCTTACGTTTGAGGATTAGATTTTTTACGTTTGGGGGTTAGTAATTCTTACGTTTGAGGATTAGATTTTTACGTTTTGGGGTTAGTAATTCTTACGTTCAGTGGCTAGTAATTCTTACGTTTGGGGGTTAGATTTCTTACGTTTTGGGGTTAGTAATTCTTACGTTTGGGGGTTAGATTTCTTACGTTTTAAGGTTAGTAATTCTTACGTTTGGGGGTTAGTAATTCTTACGTTTGGGGGTTAGATTTCCTACCTTTTAGGGTTAGTAATTCTTACTTTTGGGGGTCTAATTTCTTACGTTTTGAGGTTAGTAATTCTTACGTTTGGGGGTTAGTAATTTTTACGTTTGGGGGTTAGATTTTTTACGTTTGGGGGTTAGTAATTCTTACGTTTGGCGTTAGATTTCTTACGTTTTGGGGTTAGTAATTCTTACGTTTGGGGGTTAGTAATTCTTGCGTTTGGGGGTTAGTAAGTCTTACGTTTAGGGGTTATATTTCTTACGTTTTGGGGTTAGTAATTCTTACGTTTGGGGTTAGATTTCTTACGTTTTGGGGTTAGTAATTCTTACGTTTGGGGGTTAGACTTCTTACGTTTTGGGGTTAGTAATTCTTACGTTTCGGGGTTAGTAATTCTTACGTTTGGGGGTTAGTAATTCTTACGTTTGGCGGTTGGATTTCTTACGTTTTGGGGTTAGTAAATCTTACGTTTATGGGTTAGATTTCTTACGTTTTGGGGTTAATAATTCTTACGTTTGTAGGTTAGATTTCTTACTATTTGAAGTTAGTTATTCTTACGTTTGGGGGTTAGTAATTCTTACGTTTGGCAGTTAGATTTCTTACGTTTTGGGGTTAGTAATTCTTACGTTTTGGGGTTAGTAACTCTTACGTTTGTGGGTTAGTAATTCTTACGTTTGGGGGTTAGATTTCTTACGTTTTAGGGTTGGTAATTCTTACGTTTGGGGGATAAATTTCTTACGTTTTGGGGTTAGTAATTCTTACGTTTGGGAGTTAGTAATTCTTACGTTTGGGGGTTAGATTTCTTACGTTTTGGGGTTAGTAATTCTTACGTTTGGGGTTAGATTTCTTGCTTTTTGGGGTGAGTAATTCTTACGTTTGGGGGTTAGATTTCTTACGTTGTGGGGTTAGTAATTCTTACCTTTGGGGGTTAGTAATTCTTACGTTTGGGGGTTAGATTTCTTACGTTTCGGGGTTAAAAATTCTTACGTTTGTAGTTTAGATTTCTTACGATTTGGAGTTAGTAATTCTTACGTTTGGGGGTTAGTAATTCTTACGTTTGCCGGTTAGATTTCTGACGTTTTGGGGTTAGTAATTCTTACGTTTGGGGATTAGATTTCTTAGGTTTTGGGGTTAGTTATTCTTACGTTTCGGGGTTAGTAATTCTTACGTTTGAAGATTATATTTCTTACGTTTTGGGGTTAGTAATTCTTACGTTTGGGGGTTAGATTTCTTACGTTTTGGGGTTAGTAATTCTTACGTTTGGTGGTTAGTAATTCTTACGTTTGGGGGTTAGATTTTTTAGGTTTTGGGGTTAGTAATTCTTACGTTTGAGGATTAGATTTTTTACGTTTGGGGGTTAGTAATTCTTACGTTTGGCGTAAGATTTCTTACGTTTTGGGGTTAGTAATTCTTACGTTTGGGGGTTTGTAATTCTTACCTTTGGGGTTTAGATTTCTTACGTTTTGGGGTTAGTAATTCTTACGTTTCGGGGTTAGTAATTCTTACGTTTGGGGGTTAGATTTCTTACGTTTTGGGGTTAGTAATTCTTACTTTTGTAAGTTAGATTTCTTACGATTTGAAGTTAGTAATTCTTACGTTTGGGGGTTAGTAATTCTTACGTTTGGGGGTTAGAATTCTTACGTTTTGGGGTTAATAATTCTTACGTTTCGGGGTTAGTAATTCTTACGTTTGAAGATTAGATTTCTTACGTTTTGGGGTTAGTAATTCTTGCGTTATGGGGTTACATTTCTTACGTTTTAAGGTTAGTAATTCTTACGTTTGGTGGTTAGTAATTCTTACGTTTGGGGGTTACTAATTCTTACGTTTGAGGATTAGATTTCTTACGTTTTGGGGTTAGTAATTCTTACGTTCAGGGGCTAGTAAATCTTACGTCTAGGGGTTATATTTCATACGTTTTATGGTTAGTAATTCATACGTTTGGGGGTTAAATTTCTGACGTTTGGGGGTTAGTAATTCTTACGTTTGGGGGTTAAATTTCTCACGTTTGGGGGTTAGTAATTCTTACGTTTGGGGGTTAGATCTCTTACGTTGTGGGGTTAGTAATTCTTACGTTTCGGGGTTAGTAATTCTTACGTTTGGGGGTTAGATTTCTTACGTTTTGGGGTTAATAATTCTTACGTTTGTAGGTTAGATTTCTTACTATTTGAAGTTAGTAATTCTTACGTTTTGGGGTTTGTAATTCTTACGTTTTGGGGTTAGTAACTCTTACGTTTGGGGGTTAGTAATTCTTACGTTTGGGGGTTAGATTTCTTACGTTTTGGGGTTAGTAATTCTTACGTTTGGGGGTTAGTAATTCTTACGTTTGGGGGTTAGATTTCTTACGTTTTGGGGTTAGTAATTCTTACGTTTGGGGGTTAGATTTCTTACGTTGTGGGGTTAGTAATTCTTACGTTTGGGGGTTAGATTTGTTACGTTTTGGGGTTAGTAATTCTTACGTTTGTAGTTTAGATTTCTTACGATTTGGAGTTAGTAATTCTTACGTTTGGGGGTTAGTAATTCTTACGTTTGCCGGTAAGATTTCTGACGTTTTGGGGTTAGTAATTCTTACGTTTGGGGGTTAGATTTCTTAGGTTTTGGGGTTAGTTATTCTTACGTTTCGGGGTTAGTAATTCTTACGTTTGAGGATTATATTTCTTACGTTTTGGGGTTAGTAATTCTTACGTTTGGGGGTTAGATTTCTTACGTTTTGAGGTTAGTAATTCTTACGTTTGGTGGTTAGTAATTCTTACGTTTGGGGGTTAGTAATTCTTACGTTTGAGGATCAGATTTTTTACGTTTTGGGGTTAGTAATTCTTACGTTTGAGGATTAGATTTTTTACGTTTGGGGGTTAGTAATTCTTACGTTTGAGGATTAGATTTTTACGTTTTGGGGTTAGTAATTCTTACGTTCAGTGGCTAGTAATTCTTACGTTTGGGGGTTAGATTTCTTACGTTTTGGGGTTAGTAATTCTTACGTTTGGGGGTTAGATTTCTTACGTTTTAAGGTTAGTAATTCTTACGTTTGGGGGTTAGTAATTCTTACGTTTGGGGGTTAGATTTCCTACCTTTTAGGGTTAGTAATTCTTACTTTTGGGGGTCTAATTTCTTACGTTTTGAGGTTAGTAATTCTTACGTTTGGGGGTTAGTAATTTTTACGTTTGGGGGTTAGATTTTTTACGTTTGGGGGTTAGTAATTCTTACGTTTGGCGTTAGATTTCTTACGTTTTGGGGTTAGTAATTCTTACGTTTGGGGGTTAGTAATTCTTGCGTTTGGGGGTTAGTAAGTCTTACGTTTAGGGGTTATATTTCTTACGTTTTGGGGTTAGTAATTCTTACGTTTGGGGTTAGATTTCTTACGTTTTGGGGTTAGTAATTCTTACGTTTGGGGGTTAGACTTCTTACGTTTTGGGGTTAGTAATTCTTACGTTTCGGGGTTAGTAATTCTTACGTTTGGGGGTTAGTAATTCTTACGTTTGGCGGTTGGATTTCTTACGTTTTGGGGTTAGTAAATCTTACGTTTATGGGTTAGATTTCTTACGTTTTGGGGTTAATAATTCTTACGTTTGTAGGTTAGATTTCTTACTATTTGAAGTTAGTTATTCTTACGTTTGGGGGTTAGTAATTCTTACGTTTGGCAGTTAGATTTCTTACGTTTTGGGGTTAGTAATTCTTACGTTTTGGGGTTAGTAACTCTTACGTTTGTGGGTTAGTAATTCTTACGTTTGGGGGTTAGATTTCTTACGTTTTAGGGTTGGTAATTCTTACGTTTGGGGGATAAATTTCTTACGTTTTGGGGTTAGTAATTCTTACGTTTGGGAGTTAGTAATTCTTACGTTTGGGGGTTAGATTTCTTACGTTTTGGGGTTAGTAATTCTTACGTTTGGGGTTAGATTTCTTGCTTTTTGGGGTGAGTAATTCTTACGTTTGGGGGTTAGATTTCTTACGTTGTGGGGTTAGTAATTCTTACCTTTGGGGGTTAGTAATTCTTACGTTTGGGGGTTAGATTTCTTACGTTTCGGGGTTAAAAATTCTTACGTTTGTAGTTTAGATTTCTTACGATTTGGAGTTAGTAATTCTTACGTTTGGGGGTTAGTAATTCTTACGTTTGCCGGTTAGATTTCTGACGTTTTGGGGTTAGTAATTCTTACGTTTGGGGATTAGATTTCTTAGGTTTTGGGGTTAGTTATTCTTACGTTTCGGGGTTAGTAATTCTTACGTTTGAAGATTATATTTCTTACGTTTTGGGGTTAGTAATTCTTACGTTTGGGGGTTAGATTTCTTACGTTTTGGGGTTAGTAATTCTTACGTTTGGTGGTTAGTAATTCTTACGTTTGGGGGTTAGATTTTTTAGGTTTTGGGGTTAGTAATTCTTACGTTTGAGGATTAGATTTTTTACGTTTGGGGGTTAGTAATTCTTACGTTTGGCGTAAGATTTCTTACGTTTTGGGGTTAGTAATTCTTACGTTTGGGGGTTAGTAATTCTTACCTTTGGGGTTTAGATTTCTTACGTTTTGGGGTTAGTAATTCTTACGTTTCGGGGTTAGTAATTCTTACGTTTGGGGGTTAGATTTCTTACGTTTTGGGGTTAGTAATTCTTACTTTTGTAAGTTAGATTTCTTACGATTTGAAGTTAGTAATTCTTACGTTTGGGGGTTAGTAATTCTTACGTTTGGGGGTTAGAATTCTTACGTTTTGGGGTTAATAATTCTTACGTTTCGGGGTTAGTAATTCTTACGTTTGAAGATTAGATTTCTTACGTTTTGGGGTTAGTAATTCTTGCGTTATGGGGTTACATTTCTTACGTTTTAAGGTTAGTAATTCTTACGTTTGGTGGTTAGTAATTCTTACGTTTGGGGGTTACTAATTCTTACGTTTGAGGATTAGATTTCTTACGTTTTGGGGTTAGTAATTCTTACGTTCAGGGGCTAGTAAATCTTACGTCTAGGGGTTATATTTCATACGTTTTATGGTTAGTAATTCATACGTTTGGGGGTTAAATTTCTGACGTTTGGGGGTTAGTAATTCTTACGTTTGGGGGTTAAATTTCTCACGTTTGGGGGTTAGTAATTCTTACGTTTGGGGGTTAGATCTCTTACGTTGTGGGGTTAGTAATTCTTACGTTTCGGGGTTAGTAATTCTTACGTTTGGGGGTTAGATTTCTTACGTTTTGGGGTTAATAATTCTTACGTTTGTAGGTTAGATTTCTTACTATTTGAAGTTAGTAATTCTTACGTTTTGGGGTTTGTAATTCTTACGTTTTGGGGTTAGTAACTCTTACGTTTGGGGGTTAGTAATTCTTACGTTTGGGGGTTAGATTTCTTACGTTTTGGGGTTAGTAATTCTTACGTTTGGGGGTTAGTAATTCTTACGTTTGGGGGTTAGATTTCTTACGTTTTGGGGTTAGTAATTCTTACGTTTGGGGGTTAGATTTCTTACGTTGTGGGGTTAGTAATTCTTACGTTTGGGGGTTAGATTTGTTACGTTTTGGGGTTAGTAATTCTTACGTTTGTAGTTTAGATTTCTTACGATTTGGAGTTAGTAATTCTTACGTTTGGGGGTTAGTAATTCTTACGTTTGGCGGTTAGATTTCTGACGTTTTGGGGTTAGTAATTCTTACGTTTGGGGGTTAGATTTCTTAGGTTTTGGGGTTAGTTATTCTTACGTTTCGGGGTTAGTAATTCTTACGTTTGAGGATTATATTTCTTACGTTTTGGGGTTAGTAATTCTTACGTTTGGGGGTTAGTAATTCTTACCTTTGGGGGTTAGATTTCTTACGTTTTGTGGTTAGTAATTCTTACGTTTGGGGGTTAGTAATTCTTACATTTAAGAATTAGATTTCTTACGTTTAGGTGTTAGTAATTCTTTCGTTTAGGAATTAGTAATTCTTACCTTTAGGGGTTAGATTTCTTACGTTTTGTGGTTAGTAATTCTTACGTTTGGGGGTTAGTAATTCTTACGTTTGGGGTTAAATTTCTTACGTTTTGGGGTTAGTAATTCTTACGTTTGGGGGTTAGTAATTCTTACGTTAGGGGGTAAGATTTCTTACGTTTTGGGGTTAGTAACTCTTACGTTTTGGGGTTAGTAATTCTTACGTTTGGGGGTTAGTAATTCTTACGTTAGGGGGTAAGATTTCTTACGTTTTGGGGTTAGTAACTCTTACGTTTAGGAGCTAGTAATTCTTACGTTTGGGAGTTAGACTTCTTACGTTTTGGGGCTAGTAATTCTTATGTTTGGGGGTTAGTAATTCTTACGTTTAGGGGTTATATTTCTTACGTTTGGGGGTTAAATTTCTCACGTTTGGGGGTTAGTAATTCTTTCGTTTGAGGGTTAGCAATTCTTACGTTTGAGGATTAGATTTCTTACGTTTTAAGGTTGGTAATTCTTACGTTTAGGGGTTAGTAATTCTTACGTTTAAGGGTTAGATTTCTTACGTTTCGGGGTTAGTAATTCTTACGTTTGGGGTTAGATTTCTTACCTTTTGGGGTTAGTAACTCTTACGTTTGAGGTTAGTAATTCTTACGTTTGGGGGTTAGATTTCTTACGTTGTGGGGTTAATAATTCTTACGTTTGGGGGTTAGTAATTCTTACGTTTGGGGGTTAGATGTCTTACTTTGTGGGGTTAGTAATTCTTACGTTTCGAGGTTAGTAATTCTTACGTTTGGGGGTTAGATTTCTTACGTTTTGGGGTTAATAATTCTTACGTTTGTAGGTTAGATTTCTTACGATTTGGAGTTAGTAATTCTTACGTTTGGGGGTTAGATTTCTTACGTTTTGGGGTTAGTAATTCTTACGTTTCGGGGTTAGTAATTCTTACGCTTGGGGGTTAGATTTCTTACGTTTTGGGGTTAGTATTTCTTACGTTTGTAGGTTAGATTTCTTACGATTTGGAGTTATTAAATTTTACGTTTGGGGGTTAGTAATTCTTACGTTTGGCGGTTAGATTTCTTACGTTTTGGGGTTAGTAATTCTTACGTTTGGGGGTTAGATTTCTTACGTTTTGGGGTTAGTAATTCTTACGTTTGAGGATTAGATTTTTTATACGTTTTGGGGTTAGTAATTCTTACGTTTAGGGGTTAGTAATTCTTACGTTTGGGCGTTACATTTCTTACGTTTTGGGGTTAGTTATTCTTACGTTTAGGAGCTAGTAATTCTTACGTTTGGGGGTTAGACTTCTTACGTTTTGGGGCTAGTAATTCTTATGTTTGGGGGTTAGTAATTCTTACGTTTAGGGGTTATATTTCTTACGTTTGGGGGTTAAATTTCTCACGTTTGGGGGTTAGTAATTCTTTCGTTTGAGAGTTAGCAATTCTTACGTTTGAGGATTAGATTTCTTACGTTTTAAGGTTGGTAATTCTTACGTTTAGGGGTTAGTAATTCTTACGTTTAAGGGTTAGATTTCTTACGTTTCGGGGTAAGTAATTCTTACGTTTGGGGTTAGATTTCTTACCTTTTGGGGTTAGTAATTCTTACGTTTGGGGTTAGTAATTCTTACGTTTGGGGGTTAGATTTCTTACGTTGTGGGGTTAATAATTCTTACGTTTGGGGGTTAGTAATTCTTACGTTTGGGGGTTAGATGTCTTACTTTGTGGGGTTAGTAATTCTTACGTTTTGGGGTTAGTAATTCTTACGTTTGGGGGTTAGATTTCTTACGTTTTGGGGTTAATAATTCTTACGTTTGTAGGTTAGATTTCTTACGATTTGGAGTTAGTATTTCTTACGTTTGGGGGTTAGTAATTCTTAACGTTTGGCGGTTAGATTTCTTACGTTTTGGGGTTAGTAATTCTTACGTTTGGGGTTTAGATTTCTTACGTTTTGGGGTTAGTAATTCTTACGTCTCGGGGTTAGTAATTCTTACGTTTGAGGATTAGATTTCTTACGTTTTGGGCTAGTAATTCTTACGTTTGGGGGTTAAATTTCTTACGTTTTGGGGTTATTAATTCTCACGTTTGGGGGTTAGTAATTCTTACGTTTAGGGGTTATATTTCTTACGTTTTGGGGTTAGTAATTCTTACGTTTGGGGGTAAAATTCCTTACGTTTGGAGGTTAGTAATTCTTACGTTTGGGGGTTAGCAATTCTTACGTTCAAGGATTCGATTTCTTACGTTTTGGGGTTAGAAATTCTTACGTTTAGGGGTTTGTAATTCTTACGTTTGGGGGATAGATTTCTTACGTTTTGGGGTTAGTAATTCTTGCCTTTGGGGGTTAGTAATTCTTACGTTTAGGGGTTATATTTCTTACGTTTTGGGGTTAGTAATTCTTACGTTTGGGGTTAGATTTCTTACGTTTTGGGGTTAGTAATTCTTACGTTTGGGGGTTAGATTTCTTACGTTTTGGGGTTAGTAATTCTTACGTTTCGGGGTTAGTAATTCTTACGTTTGGGGGTTAGTAATTCTTACGTTTGGCGGTTGGATTTCTTACGTTTTGGGGTTAGTAATTATTACGTTTGGGGGTTAGATTTCTTACGTTTTGGGGTTAGTAATTCTTACCTTTCGAGGTTAGTAATTCTTACGTTTGAGGATTAGATTTTTTACGTTTTGGGGTTAGTAATTCTTACGTTTAGGGGTTAGTAATTCTTACGTTTTGGGGTTAAATTTCTTACGTTTTGGGGTTAATAATTCTTACGTTTGGGGGTTAAATTTTTATTGCGTTTAGGGGTTAGTAATTCTTACGTTTAGGGGTTATATTTCTTACGTTTTGGGGTTAGTAATTCTTATGTTTGGGGGTTAGATTTCTGATGTTTAGGGGTTAGTAATTCTTACGTTTGGGGCTTAGACATTCTTACATTTACGGGTTATATTTTTTACGTTTTGAGGTTAGTAATTCTTCCGTTTGGAGGTTAACTTTCTTACGTTTGGGGGTTAGTAATTCTTACGTTTGGGGGTTAAATTTCTTACGTTTTGGGGTTAGCAATTCTTACGTTTGGGGGTTAGATTTCTTACGTTTTGGGGTCAGTAATTCTTACATTTGGTGGTTAGTAAATCTTACGTTTGGGGGTTAGATTTCTGACGTTTTGGGGTTAGTAATTCTTACGTTTGGGGGTTAGTAATTTTTACTTTTAGGGGTTATATTTCTTACGTTTTGGGGTTAGTCATTCTTACGTTTGGGGGTTAGATTTCTGATGTTTAGGGGTTAGTAATTCTTACGTTTAGGGGTTAGACAATCTTACGTTTAGGGGTTATATTTCTTACGTTTTGGGGTTAGTAATTCTTACGTTTGGGAGTTGGATTTCTTATGTTTTGGGGTTAGTAATTCTTACGTTTGGGGGTTAGATTTCCTACGTTTTGGGGTTAGTAATTCTTACGTTTAAGGGTTAGTAATTCTTACCTTTGGGGGTTAGATTTCTTACCTTTCGGGGTTAGTAATTCTTACGTTTGGGGGGTTGATTTCTTACGATTTGGAGTTAGTAATTCTTACGTTTGGGGGTTAGTAATTCTTACGTTTGGCGGTTAGCTTTCTTACGTTTTGGGGGTAGTAATTCTTACCTTTAGGGGTTAGATTTCTTGCCTTTTGGGGTTAGTAATTCTTACGTTTGGGGGTTTGATTTCTTACGATTTGGAGTTAGTAATTCTTACGTTTGGGAGTAAGTAATTCTTACGTTTGGCGGTTAGCTTTCTTACGTTTTGGGGTTACTAATTCTTACGTTTGGGGGTTAGATTTCTTACGTTTTGGGGTTAGTAATTCTTACGTTTCGGGGTTAGTTATTCTTACGTTTGAGGATTAAATTTCTTAGGTTTTGGGGTTAGTAATTCTTACGTTTGGGGGTTAGTAATTCTTACGTTTGGGGGTTAAATTTCTTTTGTTTTGGGGTTAGTAATTCTTACCTTTCGGGGTTAGTAATTCTTACGTTTGGGGGTTTGTACTTCTTACGTTTAGTGGTTAGATTTCTTACGTTTTGGGGTTAGTAATTCTTACGTTTAGGGGTTAGTAATTCTTACGTTTGGGGGTTACATTTCTTACGTTTTGGGGTTAGTAATTCTTACGTTTGGGGGTTAGTAATTCTTACGTTTGGGGGTTAAATGTCTTACGTTTTAGGGTTAGTATTTCTTACGTTTGGGGGTTAGTAATTCTTACGTTTGAGGATTAGTTTTCTTACGTTTTGGGGTTAGTAATTCTTACGTTTAGGGGTTAGTAATTCTTAGGTTTGGCGGTTAGCTTTCTTACGTTTTGGGGTTAGTAATTCTTACCTTTTGGGGTTAGTAATTCTTACGTTTGAGGGTTTGATTTCTTACGATTTGGAGTTAGTAATTCTTACGTTTGAGGGTTAGTAATTCTTACGTTAGGCGGTTAGCTTTCTTACGTTTTGGGGTTACTAATTCTTACGTTTGGGGGTTAGATCTCTTACGTTTTGGGGTGAGTAATTCTTACGTTTCGGGGTTAGTAATTCTTACGTTTCGGGGTTAAATTTCTTTTGTTTTGGGGTTAGTAAATCTTACCTTTCGGGGTTAGTAATTCTTACGTTTTGGGGGTTTGTACTTCTTACGTTTAGTGGTTAGATTTCTTACTTTTTGGGGTTAGTAATTCTTACGTTTAGGGGTTAGTAATTCTTACGTTTGGGGGTTACATTTCTTACGTTTTGGGGTTAGTAATTCTTACGTTTGGGGGTTAGTAATTCTTACGTTTGGGGGTTAAATGTCTTACGTTTTAGGGTAAGTATTTCTTACGTTTTGGGGTTAGTATTTCTTACGTTTGAGGATTAGTTTTCTGACGTTTTGGGGTTAGTAATTCTTACGTTTAGGGGTTAGTAATTCTTACGTTTGGGGGTTAGATTTCTTACGTTTTGGGGTTAGTAATTCTTACGTTTGCGGGTTAGTAATTCTTACGTTTGGCGGTTAGCTTTCTTACGTTTTGGGGTTACTAATTCTTACGTTTGGGGGTTAGATTTCTTACGTTTTGGGGTTAGTAATTCTTACGTTTGGGGGTTAGATTTCTTACGTTTTGGGGTTAGTAATTCTTACGTTTGGGGGTTAGTAATTCTTACGTTTGCCGGTTAGTTTTCTTACGTTTTGGGGTTAGTAATTCTTACGCTTAGGGGTTAGTAATTCTTACGTTTGGGGGTTAGATTTCTTACGTTTTGGGGTTAGTAATTCTTACCTTTGGGGGTTAGTAATTCTTACGTTTGCCGGTTAGCTTTCTTACGTTTTGGGGTTAGTAATTCTTACCTTTAGGGCTTAGATTTCTTACCTTTTGAGGTTAGTAATTCTTACGTTTGGGGGTTTGATTTCTTACGATTTGGAGTTAGTAATTCTTACGTTTGGGGGTTAGTAATTCTTACGTTTGGCGGTTAGCTTTCTTACCTTTTGGGGTTACTAATTCTTACGTTTGGGGGTTAGATTTCTTACGTTTTGGGGTTAGTAATTCTTACGTTTCGGGGTTAGTAATTCTTACGTTTGAGGATTAAATTTCTTACGTTTTGGGGTTAGTAATTCTTACGTTTGGGGGTTAGTAATTCTTACGTTTGGGGGTTAATTTTCTTTTGTTTTGGGGTTAGTAATTCTTACCTTTCGGGGTTAGTAATTCTTACGTTTGGGGGTTAGTAATTCTTACGTTTGGGGGTGACATTTCTTACGTTTTGGGGTTAGTAATTCTTACGTTTGGGGGTTAAATGTCTTACGTTTTAGGGTTAGTATTTCTTACGTTTGGGGGTTAGTAATTCTTACGTTTGAGGATTAGATTTATTACGTTTTGGGGTTAGTAATTCTTACGTTTAGGGGTTAGTAATTCTTACGTTTGGGGGTTAGATTTCTTTCGTTTTGGGGTTAGTAATTCTTACGTTTGGGGGTTAGTAATTCTTACGTATAGGGGTTATATTTCTTACGTTTTGGGGTTAGTAATTCTTACGTTTGGGGGTTAAATTTCTGACGCTTGGGGGTTAGTAATTCTTACGTTTGGGGGTTACCAATTCTTACGTTTGGGGGTTAGATTTCTTACGTTTTGGGGTTAGTAATTCTTACGTTTGGGGGTTAGTAATTCTTACTTTTAGGGGTTATATTTTTTACGTTTTGGGGTTAGTAATTCTTACGTTTGGGGTTAGATTTCTTACGTTTTGGGGTTAGTAATTCTTACTTTTGGGGGTTAGTAATTCTTACGTTTGGGGATTAGATTTCTTACGTTTTGGGTTAGTAATTCTTTCGTTTCGGTGTTAGTAATTCTTACGTTTGGTGGTTAGATTTCTTACGTGTTGGCGTTAATAATTCTTACGTTTGTAGGTTAGATTTCTTACGAATTGGAGTTAGTAATTGTTACGTTAGGGGGTTAGTAAATCTTACGTTTGGCGGTTGGATTTTTTACGTTTTGGGGTTAGTAATTCTTACGTTTGGGGGTTAGTTTTCTTACGTTTTGGGGTTAGTAATTCTTACCTTTTGGGGTTAGTAATTCTTACGTTTGAGGATTAGATTTCTTACGTTTTGGGGTTAGTAATTCTTACGTTTAGGGGTTAGTAATTCTTACGTTTGGGGGTTAAATTTCTTACGTTTTGGGGTTAGTAATTCTTACGTTTGGGGGTTAGTAATTCTTACGTTTGGGGGTTAAATTTCTTTTGTTTTGGGGTAAGTAATTCTTACCTTTCGGGGTTAGTAACTCTTACGTTTGGGGGTTTGTACTTCTTACGTTTAGTGGTTAGATTTCTTACGTTTTGGGGTTAGTAATTCTTCCGTTTGAGGATTAGTTTTCTTACGTTTTGGGGTTAGTAATTCTTACGTTTAGGGGTTAGTAATTCTTACGTTTGGGGGTTTGTAATTCTTACGTTTAGTGGTTAGATTTCTTACGTTTTGGGGTTAGTAATTCTTACGTTTGGGGGTTTGTAATTCTTACTTTTAGTGGTTATATTTCTTACGTTTTGGGGTTAAATTTCTCACGTTTGGGGGTTAGTAATTCTAATGTTTGGGGGTTAGCAATTCGTACGTTTAGGGGTTAGTAATTCTTACGTTTGGAGGTTCGTTTTCTTACGTTTTTGGGTTAGCAATTCTTACGTTTAGGGTTTTCAATTCTTACGTTTTGGGGTTAGTAATTCTCACGGTAGAAGGGTTAGATTTCTTACGTTATGGGGTTAGAAATTCTTACATTAGGGGTTAGTAATTCTTACGTTTGGGGGTTAGATTTCTTACGTTTTGGGGTTAGTAATTCCTACATTTGGGGGTTAGTAATTCTTACGTTTAAGGGTTAGATTTCTGACGTTTAAGGTTAGTAATTCTCACGTTTGGGGGTTAGTATTTCTTACGTTTGGGGGTTATATTTCTTACATTTTGGGGTTAGTAATTCTTACGTTTGGGGGTCAGATTTCTGACGTTTTTGGGTTAGTAATTCTTACTTTTGGGGTTTAGTAATTCTTACGTTTAGGTGTTATATTTCTTACGTTTTGGGGTTAGTATTTCTTACGTGTAAGGGTTAGTATTTCTCACGTTTGGGGGTTAGATTTCTTATGTTTTAGGGTTAGCAATTCTTACGTTTGGGGGTTAGTAATTTTTACTTTTAGGGGTTATATTTCTTACGTTTTGGGGTTAGTCATTCTTACGTTTGGGGGTTAGATTTCTGATGTTTAGGGGTTAGTAATTCTTACGTTTGGGGGTTAGTTTTCTTACGTTTTGGGGTTAGTAATTCTTACGTTTAAGGGTTAGTAATTCTTACGTTTGGGAGTTGGATTTCTTATGTTTTGGGGTTAGTAATTCTTACGTTTGGGGGTTAGTTTTCTTACGTTTTGGGGTTAGTAATTCTTACGTTTAAGGTTTAGTAATTCTTACCTTTGGGGGTTAGATTTCTTACCTTTTGGGGTTAGTATTTCTTACGTTTGGGGGTTAGTAATTCTTACGTTTGGCGGTTAGCTTTCTTACGTTTTGGGGTTAGTAATTCTTACCTTTGGGGGTTAGATTTCTGATGTTTAGGGGTTAGGAATTCTTACGTTTGGGGTTTAGACATTCTTCTGTTTACGGGTTATATTTCTTACGTTTTGGGGTTAGTAATTCTTACGTTTGGGGGATAAATTTCTTACGTTTGGGGGTTAGTTATTCTTACGTTTGGGGGTTAGAAATTCTTACGTTTAAGGGTTAGATTTCTTACGTTTTGGGGTTAGTAATTCTTATATTTGGGGGTTAGTAATTCTTACGTTTGGGGGTTAGATTTCTGACGTTTTGGGGTTAGTAATTCTTACGTTTGGGGGTTAGTAATTTTTACTTTTAGGGGTGATATTTCTTACGTTTTGGGGTTAGAAATTCTTACGTTTGGGGGTTAGACATTCTTACGTTTAGGGGTTATATTTCTTATGTTTTGGGGTTAGTAATTCTTACGTTGTGGAGTTGGATTTCTTATGTTTTGGGGTTAGTAATTCTTACGTTTTGGGGTTAGATTTCTTACGTTTTGGGGTTAGTAATTCTTACGTTTAAGGGTTAGTAATTCTTACCTTTGGGGGTTAGATTTCTTACATTTTGGGGTTAGTAATTCTTACGTTTGGGGGTTTGATTTCTTACGATTTGGAGTTAGTAATTCTTACGTTTGGGGGTTAGTAATTCTTACGTTTGGCGGTTAGCTTTCTTACGTTTTGGGGTTAGTAATTCTTACGTTTGGGGGTTTGATTTCTTACGATTTGGAGTTAGTAATTCTTATGTTTGCGGGTTAGTAATTCTTACGTTTGGCGGTTAGATTTTTGATGTTTAGGGGTTAGTAATTCTTACGTTTGGGGGTTAGACATTCTTACGTTTAGGGGTTATATTTCTTACGTTTTGGGGTTAGTAATTCTTACGTTTGGGAGTTGGATTTCTTATGTTTTGGGGTTAGTAATTCTTACGTTTGGCGGTTAGCTTTCTTACGTTTTGGTTTTAGTAATTCTTAAGTTTGAGGATTAAATTTCTTACGTTTTGGGCTTAGTAATTCTTACGTTTCAGGGTTAGTAATTCTTACGTTTAAGGATTAGATTTCGTAAGTTTTGGGGTTAGTAATTCTAACGTTTAGGGGTTAGTAATTCTTACGTTTGGGGGTTAGATTTCTTACGTTTTGGGGTTAGTAATTCTTACGTTTGGGGGTTAGGAATTCTTACGTTTAGGGGTTATATTTCTTACGTTTTGGGGTTAGTAATTCTTACGTTTGGGGGTTAAATTTCTTACGTTTGGGGGTAGTAATCTTACGTTTGGGGGTTAAATTTCTTACGTTTCGGGATTAGTAATTCTTACGTTTGAGGATTAGATTTCTTACGTTTTGGGGTTAGTAATTCTTACGTTTAGGGGTTAGTAATTCTTACGTTTGGGGGATACATTTCTTACGTTTTGGGGTTAGTAATTCTTGCGTTTGGGGGTTAGTAATTCTTACGTTTAGGGGTTATATTTCTTACGTTTTGGGGTTAGTAATTCTTACGTTTGGGGTTAGTAATTCTTACGTTTGGGGGTTAGATTTCTTACGTTTTGGGGTTAGCAATTCTTACATTTGGGGGTTAGTAATTCTTACGTTTGGGGGTTAGATTTCTGACGTTTTGGGGTTAGTAATTCTTACGTTTGGGGGTTAGTAATTTTTACTTTTAGGGGTTATATTTCTTACGTTTTGGGGTTAGTAATTCTTACGTTTGGGGGTTAGATTTCTGATGTTTAGGGGTTAGTAATTCTTACGTTTGGGGGTTAGACATTCTTACGTTTAGGGGTTATATTTCTTACGTTTTTGGGTTGGTAATTCTTACGTTTGGGAGTTGGATTTCTTATGTTTTGAGGTTAGTAATTCTTACGTTTGGGGGTTAGATTTCTTACGTTTTGGGGTTAGTAATTCTTACGTTTAAGGGTTAGTAATTCTTAATTTTGGGGGTTAAATTTCTTACGTTTTAGGGTTGGTATTTCTTACGTTTGGGGGTTAGTAATTCTTACGTTTCGGGGTTCGATTTCTTAAGTTTTGGGGTTAGCAATTCTTACGTTTGGGGGTAGTAATTATTACGTTTAGGGGTTAGATTTCTTACGTTTTGGGGTTAGTAATTCTTACGTTCAAGGGTTAGTAATTCTTACTTTTGGGGGTTAGATTTCTTACCTTTTGGGGTTGGTAATTCTTACGTTAGGGGGTTAGTAATTCTTCCGTTTCGGGGTTCGATTTCTTACGTTTTGGGGTTAGCAATTCTTACGTTTGGGGGTTAGTAATTCTTACGTTTGGGGGTTAGATTTCTTACGGTTTGGGGTTAGTAATTCTTACGTTTAAGGGTTAGTTATTCTTATCTTTTGAGGTTAGATTTCTTGTGTTTTGGGGTTAGTATTTCTTCAGTTTGGGGGTTAGTAATTCTCACGTTTGGAGGTTAGATTTCTGATGTTTTGGGGTTAGTAATTCTTACGTTTGGGGGTTATATTTCTGATGTTTAGGGGTTAGTAATTCTTACGTTTGGGGGTTAGACATTCTTACGTTTAGGGGTTATATTTCTTACGTTTTTGGGTTGGTAATTCTTACGTTCAAGGGTTAGTAATTCTTACGTTTGGGGGTTAGATTTCTTACGTTTTGGGGTTAGTAATTCTTACGTTTAAGGGTTAGTAATTCTTAATTTTGGGGGTTAAATTTCTTACGTTTTAGGGTTGGTAATTCTTACGTTTGCGGGTAAGATTTCTTACGTTTTGGGATTAATAATTCTTACGTTTGAGGGTAAGTAATTCTTACGTTTGGGGGTTAGATTTCTTACGTTTGGGGGTTTGATTTCTTACGATTTGGAGTTAGTAATTCTTACGTTTGGGGGTTAGTAATTCTTACGTTTGGCGGTTAGCTTTCTTACCTTTTGGGGTTACTAATTCTTACGTTTGGGGGTTAGATTTCTTACGTTTTGGGGTTAGTAATTCTTACGTTTCGGGGTTAGTAATTCTTACGTTTGAGGATTAAATTTCTTACGTTTTGGGGTTAGTAATTCTTCCGTTTGGGGGTTAGTAATTCTTACGTTTGGGGGTTAAATTTCTTTTGTTTTGGGGTTAGTAATTCTTACCTTTCGGGGTTAGTAATTCTTACGTTTGGGGGTTAGTAATTCTTACGTTTGGGGGTGACATTTCTTACGTTTTGGGGTTAGTAATTCTTACGTTTGGGGGTTAAATGTCTTACGTTTTAGGGTTAGTATTTCTTACGTTTGGGGGTTAGTAATTCTTACGTTTGAGGATTAGATTTATTACGTTTTGGGGTTAGTAATTCTTACGTTTAGGGGTTAGTAATTCTTACGTTTGGGGGTTAGATTTCTTTCGTTTTGGGGTTAGTAATTCTTACGTTTGGGGGTTAGTAATTCTTACGTATAGGGGTTATATTTCTTACGTTTTGGGGTTAGTAATTCTTACGTTTGGGGGTTAAATTTCTGACGCTTGGGGGTTAGTAATTCTTACGTTTGGGGGTTACCAATTCTTACGTTTGGGGGTTAGATTTCTTACGTTTTGGGGTTAGTAATTCTTACGTTTGGGGTTAGATTTCTTACGTTTTGGGGTTAGTAATTCTTACTTTTGGGGGTTAGTAATTCTTACGTTTGGGGATTAGATTTCTTACGTTTTGGGTTAGTAATTCTTACGTTTCGGGGTTAGTAATTCTTACGTTTGGTGGTTAGATTTCTTACGTGTTGGCGTTAATAATTCTTACGTTTGTAGGTTAGATTTCTTACGAATTGGAGTTAGTAATTGTTACGCTAGGGGGTTAGTAATTCTTACGTTTGGCGGTTGGATTTTTTACGTTTTGGGGTTAGTAATTCTTACGTTTGGGGATTAGTTTTCTTACGTTTTGGGGTTAGTAATTCTTACCTTTCGGGGTTAGTAATTCTTACGTTTGAGGATTAGATTTCTTACGTTTTGGGGTTAGTAATTCTTACGTTTAGGGGTTAGTAATTCTTACGTTTGGGGGTTAAATTTCTTACGTTTTGGGGTTAGTAATTCTTACGTTTGGGGGTTAGTAATTCTTACGTTTGGGGGTTAAATTTCTTTTGTTTTGGGGTTAGTAATTCTTACCTTTCGGGGTTAGTAACTCTTACGTTTGGGGGTTTGTACTTCTTACGTTTAGTGGTTAGATTTCTTACGTTTTGGGGTTAGTAATTCTTCCGTTTGAGGATTAGTTTTCTTACGTTTTGGGGTTAGTAATTCTTACGTTTAGGGGTTAGTAATTCTTACGTTTGGGGGTTTGTAATTCTTACGTTTAGTGGTTAGATTTCTTACGTTTTGGGGTTAGTAATTCTTACGTTTGGGGGTTTGTAATTCTTACTTTTAGTGGTTATATTTCTTACGTTTTGGGGTTAGTAATTCTTACGTTTGGGGTTAGATTTCTTACGTTTTGGGGTTAGTAATTCTTCCGTTTGAGGATTAGTTTTCTTACGTTTTGGGGTTAGTAATTCTTACGTTTAGGGGTTAGTAATTCTTACGTTTGGGGGTTTGTAATTCTTACGTTTAGTGGTTAGATTTCTTACGTTTTGGGGTTAGTAATTCTTACGTTTGGGGGTTTGTTTTCTTACGTTTTTGGGTTAGCAATTCTTACGTTTAGGGTTTTCAATTCTTACGTTTTGGGGTTAGTAATTCTCACGGTAAAAGGGTTAGATTTCTTACGTTATGGGGTTAGAAATTCTTACATTAGGGGTTAGTAATTCTTACGTTTGGGGGTTAGATTTCTTACGTTTTGGGGTTAGTAATTCCTACATTTGGAGGTTAGTAATTCTTACGTTTAAGGGTTAGATTTCTGACGTTTAAGGTTAGTAATTCTCACGTTTGGGGGTTAGTATTTCTTACGTTTGGGGGTTATATTTCTTACGTTTTGGGGTTAGTAATTCTTACGTTTGGGGGTCAGATTTCTGACGTTTTGGGGTTAGTAATTCTTACGTTTAGGGGTTAGTAATTCTTACGTTTGGGGGTTAGATTTCTTACGTTTTGGGGTTAGTAATTCTTACGTTTGCGGGTTAGTAATTCTTACGTTTGGCGGTTAGCTTTCTTACGTTTTGGGGTTACTAATTCTTACGTTTGGGGGTTAGATTTCTTACGTTTTGGGGTTAGTAATTCTTACGTTTGGGGGTTAGATTTCTTACGTTTTGGGGTTAGTAATTCTTACGTTTGGGGGTTAGTAATTCTTACGTTTGCCGGTTAGTTTTCTTACGTTTTGGGGTTAGTAATTCTTACGCTTAGGGGTTAGTAATTCTTACGTTTGGGGGTTAGATTTCTTACGTTTTGGGGTTAGTAATTCTTACCTTTGGGGGTTAGTAATTCTTACGTTTGCCGGTTAGCTTTCTTACGTTTTGGGGTTAGTAATTCTTACCTTTAGGGCTTAGATTTCTTACCTTTTGAGGTTAGTAATTCTTACGTTTGGGGGTTTGATTTCTTACGATTTGGAGTTAGTAATTCTTACGTTTGGGGGTTAGTAATTCTTACGTTTGGCGGTTAGCTTTCTTACCTTTTGGGGTTACTAATTCTTACGTTTGGGGGTTAGATTTCTTACGTTTTGGGGTTAGTAATTCTTACGTTTCGGGGTTAGTAATTCTTACGTTTGAGGATTAAATTTCTTACGTTTTGGGGTTAGTAATTCTTACGTTTGGGGGTTAGTAATTCTTACGTTTGGGGGTTAATTTTCTTTTGTTTTGGGGTTAGTAATTCTTACCTTTCGGGGTTAGTAATTCTTACGTTTGGGGGTTAGTAATTCTTACGTTTGGGGGTGACATTTCTTACGTTTTGGGGTTAGTAATTCTTACGTTTGGGGGTTAAATGTCTTACGTTTTAGGGTTAGTATTTCTTACGTTTGGGGGTTAGTAATTCTTACGTTTGAGGATTAGATTTATTACGTTTTGGGGTTAGTAATTCTTACGTTTAGGGGTTAGTAATTCTTACGTTTGGGGGTTAGATTTCTTTCGTTTTGGGGTTAGTAATTCTTACGTTTGGGGGTTAGTAATTCTTACGTATAGGGGTTATATTTCTTACGTTTTGGGGTTAGTAATTCTTACGTTTGGGGGTTAAATTTCTGACGCTTGGGGGTTAGTAATTCTTACGTTTGGGGGTTACCAATTCTTACGTTTGGGGGTTAGATTTCTTACGTTTTGGGGTTAGTAATTCTTACGTTTGGGGGTTAGTAATTCTTACTTTTAGGGGTTATATTTTTTACGTTTTGGGGTTAGTAATTCTTACGTTTGGGGTTAGATTTCTTACGTTTTGGGGTTAGTAATTCTTACTTTTGGGGGTTAGTAATTCTTACGTTTGGGGATTAGATTTCTTACGTTTTGGGTTAGTAATTCTTTCGTTTCGGTGTTAGTAATTCTTACGTTTGGTGGTTAGATTTCTTACGTGTTGGCGTTAATAATTCTTACGTTTGTAGGTTAGATTTCTTACGAATTGGAGTTAGTAATTGTTACGTTAGGGGGTTAGTAAATCTTACGTTTGGCGGTTGGATTTTTTACGTTTTGGGGTTAGTAATTCTTACGTTTGGGGGTTAGTTTTCTTACGTTTTGGGGTTAGTAATTCTTACCTTTTGGGGTTAGTAATTCTTACGTTTGAGGATTAGATTTCTTACGTTTTGGGGTTAGTAATTCTTACGTTTAGGGGTTAGTAATTCTTACGTTTGGGGGTTAAATTTCTTACGTTTTGGGGTTAGTAATTCTTACGTTTGGGGGTTAGTAATTCTTACGTTTGGGGGTTAAATTTCTTTTGTTTTGGGGTAAGTAATTCTTACCTTTCGGGGTTAGTAACTCTTACGTTTGGGGGTTTGTACTTCTTACGTTTAGTGGTTAGATTTCTTACGTTTTGGGGTTAGTAATTCTTCCGTTTGAGGATTAGTTTTCTTACGTTTTGGGGTTAGTAATTCTTACGTTTAGGGGTTAGTAATTCTTACGTTTGGGGGTTTGTAATTCTTACGTTTAGTGGTTAGATTTCTTACGTTTTGGGGTTAGTAATTCTTACGTTTGGGGGTTTGTAATTCTTACTTTTAGTGGTTATATTTCTTACGTTTTGGGGTTAAATTTCTCACGTTTGGGGGTTAGTAATTCTAATGTTTGGGGGTTAGCAATTCGTACGTTTAGGGGTTAGTAATTCTTACGTTTGGAGGTTCGTTTTCTTACGTTTTTGGGTTAGCAATTCTTACGTTTAGGGTTTTCAATTCTTACGTTTTGGGGTTAGTAATTCTCACGGTAGAAGGGTTAGATTTCTTACGTTATGGGGTTAGAAATTCTTACATTAGGGGTTAGTAATTCTTACGTTTGGGGGTTAGATTTCTTACGTTTTGGGGTTAGTAATTCCTACATTTGGGGGTTAGTAATTCTTACGTTTAAGGGTTAGATTTCTGACGTTTAAGGTTAGTAATTCTCACGTTTGGGGGTTAGTATTTCTTACGTTTGGGGGTTATATTTCTTACATTTTGGGGTTAGTAATTCTTACGTTTGGGGGTCAGATTTCTGACGTTTTTGGGTTAGTAATTCTTACTTTTGGGGTTTAGTAATTCTTACGTTTAGGTGTTATATTTCTTACGTTTTGGGGTTAGTATTTCTTACGTGTAAGGGTTAGTATTTCTCACGTTTGGGGGTTAGATTTCTTATGTTTTAGGGTTAGCAATTCTTACGTTTGGGGGTTAGTAATTTTTACTTTTAGGGGTTATATTTCTTACGTTTTGGGGTTAGTCATTCTTACGTTTGGGGGTTAGATTTCTGATGTTTAGGGGTTAGTAATTCTTACGTTTGGGGGTTAGTTTTCTTACGTTTTGGGGTTAGTAATTCTTACGTTTAAGGGTTAGTAATTCTTACGTTTGGGAGTTGGATTTCTTATGTTTTGGGGTTAGTAATTCTTACGTTTGGGGGTTAGTTTTCTTACGTTTTGGGGTTAGTAATTCTTACGTTTAAGGTTTAGTAATTCTTACCTTTGGGGGTTAGATTTCTTACCTTTTGGGGTTAGTATTTCTTACGTTTGGGGGTTAGTAATTCTTACGTTTGGCGGTTAGCTTTCTTACGTTTTGGGGTTAGTAATTCTTACCTTTGGGGGTTAGATTTCTGATGTTTAGGGGTTAGGAATTCTTACGTTTGGGGTTTAGACATTCTTCTGTTTACGGGTTATATTTCTTACGTTTTGGGGTTAGTAATTCTTACGTTTGGGGGATAAATTTCTTACGTTTGGGGGTTAGTTATTCTTACGTTTGGGGGTTAGAAATTCTTACGTTTAAGGGTTAGATTTCTTACGTTTTGGGGTTAGTAATTCTTATATTTGGGGGTTAGTAATTCTTACGTTTAGGGGTTAGATTTCTGACGTTTTGGGGTTAGTAATTCTTACGTTTGGGGGTTAGTAATTTTTACTTTTAGGGGTGATATTTCTTACGTTTTGGGGTTAGAAATTCTTACGTTTGGGGGTTAGACATTCTTACGTTTAGGGGTTATATTTCTTATGTTTTGGGGTTAGTAATTCTTACGTTGTGGAGTTGGATTTCTTATGTTTTGGGGTTAGTAATTCTTACGTTTTGGGGTTAGATTTCTTACGTTTTGGGGTTAGTAATTCTTACGTTTAAGGGTTAGTAATTCTTACCTTTGGGGGTTAGATTTCTTACATTTTGGGGTTAGTAATTCTTACGTTTGGGGGTTTGATTTCTTACGATTTGGAGTTAGTAATTCTTACGTTTGGGGGTTAGTAATTCTTACGTTTGGCGGTTAGCTTTCTTACGTTTTGGGGTTAGTAATTCTTACGTTTGGGGGTTTGATTTCTTACGATTTGGAGTTAGTAATTCTTATGTTTGCGGGTTAGTAATTCTTACGTTTGGCGGTTAGATTTTTGATGTTTAGGGGTTAGTAATTCTTACGTTTGGGGGTTAGACATTCTTACGTTTAGGGGTTATATTTCTTACGTTTTGGGGTTAGTAATTCTTACGTTTGGGAGTTGGATTTCTTATGTTTTGGGGTTAGTAATTCTTACGTTTGGCGGTTAGCTTTCTTACGTTTTGGTTTTAGTAATTCTTAAGTTTGAGGATTAAATTTCTTACGTTTTGGGCTTAGTAATTCTTACGTTTCAGGGTTAGTAATTCTTACGTTTAAGGATTAGATTTCGTAAGTTTTGGGGTTAGTAATTCTAACGTTTAGGGGTTAGTAATTCTTACGTTTGGGGGTTAGATTTCTTACGTTTTGGGGTTAGTAATTCTTACGTTTGGGGGTTAGGAATTCTTACGTTTAGGGGTTATATTTCTTACGTTTTGGGGTTAGTAATTCTTACGTTTGGGGGTTAAATTTCTTACGTTTGGGGGTAGTAATCTTACGTTTGGGGGTTAAATTTCTTACGTTTCGGGATTAGTAATTCTTACGTTTGAGGATTAGATTTCTTACGTTTTGGGGTTAGTAATTCTTACGTTTAGGGGTTAGTAATTCTTACGTTTGGGGGATACATTTCTTACGTTTTGGGGTTAGTAATTCTTGCGTTTGGGGGTTAGTAATTCTTACGTTTAGGGGTTATATTTCTTACGTTTTGGGGTTAGTAATTCTTACGTTTGGGGTTAGTAATTCTTACGTTTGGGGGTTAGATTTCTTACGTTTTGGGGTTAGCAATTCTTACATTTGGGGGTTAGTAATTCTTACGTTTGGGGGTTAGATTTCTGACGTTTTGGGGTTAGTAATTCTTACGTTTGGGGGTTAGTAATTTTTACTTTTAGGGGTTATATTTCTTACGTTTTGGGGTTAGTAATTCTTACGTTTGGGGGTTAGATTTCTGATGTTTAGGGGTTAGTAATTCTTACGTTTGGGGGTTAGACATTCTTACGTTTAGGGGTTATATTTCTTACGTTTTTGGGTTGGTAATTCTTACGTTTGGGAGTTGGATTTCTTATGTTTTGAGGTTAGTAATTCTTACGTTTGGGGGTTAGATTTCTTACGTTTTGGGGTTAGTAATTCTTACGTTTAAGGGTTAGTAATTCTTAATTTTGGGGGTTAAATTTCTTACGTTTTAGGGTTGGTATTTCTTACGTTTGGGGGTTAGTAATTCTTACGTTTCGGGGTTCGATTTCTTAAGTTTTGGGGTTAGCAATTCTTACGTTTGGGGGTAGTAATTATTACGTTTAGGGGTTAGATTTCTTACGTTTTGGGGTTAGTAATTCTTACGTTCAAGGGTTAGTAATTCTTACTTTTGGGGGTTAGATTTCTTACCTTTTGGGGTTGGTAATTCTTACGTTAGGGGGTTAGTAATTCTTCCGTTTCGGGGTTCGATTTCTTACGTTTTGGGGTTAGCAATTCTTACGTTTGGGGGTTAGTAATTCTTACGTTTGGGGGTTAGATTTCTTACGGTTTGGGGTTAGTAATTCTTACGTTTAAGGGTTAGTTATTCTTATCTTTTGAGGTTAGATTTCTTGTGTTTTGGGGTTAGTATTTCTTCAGTTTGGGGGTTAGTAATTCTCACGTTTGGAGGTTAGATTTCTGATGTTTTGGGGTTAGTAATTCTTACGTTTGGGGGTTATATTTCTGATGTTTAGGGGTTAGTAATTCTTACGTTTGGGGGTTAGACATTCTTACGTTTAGGGGTTATATTTCTTACGTTTTTGGGTTGGTAATTCTTACGTTCAAGGGTTAGTAATTCTTACGTTTGGGGGTTAGATTTCTTACGTTTTGGGGTTAGTAATTCTTACGTTTAAGGGTTAGTAATTCTTAATTTTGGGGGTTAAATTTCTTACGTTTTAGGGTTGGTAATTCTTACGTTTGCGGGTAAGATTTCTTACGTTTTGGGATTAATAATTCTTACGTTTGAGGGTAAGTAATTCTTACGTTTGGGGGTTAGATTTCTTACGTTTGGGGGTTTGATTTCTTACGATTTGGAGTTAGTAATTCTTACGTTTGGGGGTTAGTAATTCTTACGTTTGGCGGTTAGCTTTCTTACCTTTTGGGGTTACTAATTCTTACGTTTGGGGGTTAGATTTCTTACGTTTTGGGGTTAGTAATTCTTACGTTTCGGGGTTAGTAATTCTTACGTTTGAGGATTAAATTTCTTACGTTTTGGGGTTAGTAATTCTTCCGTTTGGGGGTTAGTAATTCTTACGTTTGGGGGTTAAATTTCTTTTGTTTTGGGGTTAGTAATTCTTACCTTTCGGGGTTAGTAATTCTTACGTTTGGGGGTTAGTAATTCTTACGTTTGGGGGTGACATTTCTTACGTTTTGGGGTTAGTAATTCTTACGTTTGGGGGTTAAATGTCTTACGTTTTAGGGTTAGTATTTCTTACGTTTGGGGGTTAGTAATTCTTACGTTTGAGGATTAGATTTATTACGTTTTGGGGTTAGTAATTCTTACGTTTAGGGGTTAGTAATTCTTACGTTTGGGGGTTAGATTTCTTTCGTTTTGGGGTTAGTAATTCTTACGTTTGGGGGTTAGTAATTCTTACGTATAGGGGTTATATTTCTTACGTTTTGGGGTTAGTAATTCTTACGTTTGGGGGTTAAATTTCTGACGCTTGGGGGTTAGTAATTCTTACGTTTGGGGGTTACCAATTCTTACGTTTGGGGGTTAGATTTCTTACGTTTTGGGGTTAGTAATTCTTACGTTTGGGGTTAGATTTCTTACGTTTTGGGGTTAGTAATTCTTACTTTTGGGGGTTAGTAATTCTTACGTTTGGGGATTAGATTTCTTACGTTTTGGGTTAGTAATTCTTACGTTTCGGGGTTAGTAATTCTTACGTTTGGTGGTTAGATTTCTTACGTGTTGGCGTTAATAATTCTTACGTTTGTAGGTTAGATTTCTTACGAATTGGAGTTAGTAATTGTTACGCTAGGGGGTTAGTAATTCTTACGTTTGGCGGTTGGATTTTTTACGTTTTGGGGTTAGTAATTCTTACGTTTGGGGGTTAGTTTTCTTACGTTTTGGGGTTAGTAATTCTTACCTTTCGGGGTTAGTAATTCTTACGTTTGAGGATTAGATTTCTTACGTTTTGGGGTTAGTAATTCTTACGTTTAGGGGTTAGTAATTCTTACGTTTGGGGGTTAAATTTCTTACGTTTTGGGGTTAGTAATTCTTACGTTTGGGGGTTAGTAATTCTTACGTTTGGGGGTTAAATTTCTTTTGTTTTGGGGTTAGTAATTCTTACCTTTCGGGGTTAGTAACTCTTACGTTTGGGGGTTTGTACTTCTTACGTTTAGTGGTTAGATTTCTTACGTTTTGGGGTTAGTAATTCTTCCGTTTGAGGATTAGTTTTCTTACGTTTTGGGGTTAGTAATTCTTACGTTTAGGGGTTAGTAATTCTTACGTTTGGGGGTTTGTAATTCTTACGTTTAGTGGTTAGATTTCTTACGTTTTGGGGTTAGTAATTCTTACGTTTGGGGGTTTGTAATTCTTACTTTTAGTGGTTATATTTCTTACGTTTTGGGGTTAAATTTCTCACGTTTGGGGGTTAGTAATTCTAATGTTTGGGGGTTAGCAATTCTTACGTTTGAGGATTAGATTTCTTACGTTTTGGGGTTAGTAATTCTTACGTTTAGGGGTTAGTAATTCTTACGTTTGGGGGTTTGTTTTCTTACGTTTTTGGGTTAGCAATTCTTACGTTTAGGGTTTTCAATTCTTACGTTTTGGGGTTAGTAATTCTCACGGTAAAAGGGTTAGATTTCTTACGTTATGGGGTTAGAAATTCTTACATTAGGGGTTAGTAATTCTTACGTTTGGGGGTTAGATTTCTTACGTTTTGGGGTTAGTAATTCCTACATTTGGAGGTTAGTAATTCTTACGTTTAAGGGTTAGATTTCTGACGTTTAAGGTTAGTAATTCTCACGTTTGGGGGTTAGTATTTCTTACGTTTGGGGGTTATATTTCTTACGTTTTGGGGTTAGTAATTCTTACGTTTGGGGGTCAGATTTCTGACGTTTTGGGGTTAGTAATTCTTACTTTTGGGGTTTAGTAATTCTTACGTTTAGGTGTTATATTTCTTACGTTTTGGGGTTAGTATTTCTTACGTGTAAGGGTTAGTATTTCTCACGTTTGGGGGTTAGATTTCTTATGTTTTAGGGTTAGCAATTCTTACGTTTGGGGGTTAGTAATTTTTACTTTTAGGGGTTATATTTCTTACGTTTTGGGGTTAGTCATTCTTACGTTTGGGGGTTAGATTTCTGATGTTTAGGGGTTAGTAATTCTTACGTTTGGGGGTTATTTTTCTTACGTTTTGGGGTTAGTAATTCTTACGTTTAAGGGTTAGTAATTCTTACGTTTGGGAGTTGGATTTCTTATGTTTTGGGGTTAGTAATTCTTACGTTTGGGGGTTAGTTTTCTTACGTTTTGGGGTTAGTAATTCTTACGTTTAAGGTTTAGTAATTCTTACCTTTGGGGGTTAGATTTCTTACCTTTTGGGGTTAGTATTTCTTACGTTTGGGGGTTAGTAATTCTTACGTTTGGCGGTTAGCTTTCTTACGTTTTGGGGTTAGTAATTCTTACCTTTGGGGGTTAGATTTCTGATGTTTAGGGGTTAGGAATTCTTACGTTTGGGGTTTAGACATTCTTCTGTTTACGGGTTATATTTCTTACGTTTTGGGGTTAGTAATTCTTACGTTTGGGGGATAAATTTCTTACGTTTGGGGGTTAGTTATTCTTACGTTTGGGGGTTAGAAATTCTTACGTTTAAGGGTTAGATTTCTTACGTTTTGGGGTTAGTAATTCTTATATTTGGGGGTTAGTAATTCTTACGTTTGGGGGTTAGATTTCTGACGTTTTGGGGTTAGTAATTCTTACGTTTGGGGGTTAGTAATTTTTTACTTTTAGGGGTTATATTTCTTACGTTTTGGGGTTAGTAATTCTTACGTTTGGGGGTTAGACATTCTTACGTTTAGGGGTTATATTTCTTATGTTTTGGGGTTAGTAATTCTTACGTTTGGGAGTTGGATTTCTTATGTTTTGGGGTTAGTAATTCTTACGTTTGGGGGTTAGATTTCTTACGTTTTGGGGTTAGTAATTCTTACGTTTAAGGGTTAGTAATTCTTACTTTTGGGGGTTAGATTTCTTACATTTTGGGGTTAGTAATTCTTACGTTTGGGGGTTTGATTTCTTACGATTTGGAGTTAGTAATTCTTACGTTTGGGGGTTAGTAATTCTTACGTTTGGCGGTTAGCTTTCTTACGTTTTGGGGTTAGTAATTCTTACGTTTGGGGGTTTGATTTCTTACGATTTGGAGTTAGTAATTCTTATGTTTGGGGGTTAGTAATTCTTACGTTTGGCGGTTAGATTTTTGATGTTTAGGGGTTAGTAATTCTTACGTTTGGGGGTTAGACATTCTTACGTTTAGGGGTTATATTTCTTACGTTTTGGGGTTAGTAATTCTTACGTTTGGGAGTTGGATTTCTTATGTTTTGGGGTTAGTAATTCTTACGTTTGGCGGTTAGCTTTCTTACGTTTTGGTTTTAGTAATTCTTAAGTTTGAGGATTAAATTTCTTACGTTTTGGGGTTAGTAATTCTTACGTTTCAGGGTTAGTAATTCTTACGTTTGAGGATTAGATTTCGTAAGTTTTGGGGTTAGTAATTCTAACGTTTAGGGGTTAGTAATTCTTACGTTTGGGGGTTAGATTTCTTACGTTTTGGGGTTAGTAATTCTTACGTTTGGGGGTTAGGAATTCTTACGTTTAGGGGTTATATTTCTTACGTTTTGGGGTTAGTAATTCTTACGTTTGGGGGTTAAATTTCGTACGTTTGGGGGTAGTAATCTTACGTTTGGGGGTTAAATTTCTTACGTTTGGGGTTAGTAATTCTTACGTTTGGGGGTTAAATTTCTTACGTTTGGGGTTAGTAATTCTTACGTTTGGGGGTTAGATTTCTTACGTTTTGGGGTTAGCAATTCTTACATTTGGGGGTTAGTAATTCTTACGTTTGGGGGTTAGATTTCTGACGTTTTGGGGTTAGTAATTCTTACGTTTGGGGGTTAGTAATTTTTACTTTTAGGGGTTATATTTCTTACGTTTTGGGGTTAGTAATTCTTACGTTTGGGGGTTAGATTTCTGATGTTTAGGGGTTAGTAATTCTTACGTTTGGGGGTTAGACATTCTTACGTTTAGGGGTTATATTTCTTACGTTTTTGGGTTGGTAATTCTTACGTTTGGGAGTTGGATTTCTTATGTTTTGAGGTTAGTAATTCTTACGTTTGGGGGTTAGATTTCTTACGTTTTGGGGTTAGTAATTCTTACGTTTAAGGGTTAGTAATTCTTAATTTTGGGGGTTAAATTTCTTACGTTTTAGGGTTGGTATTTCTTACGTTTGGGGGTTAGTAATTCTTACGTTTCGGGGTTCGATTTCTTAAGTTTTGGGGTTAGCAATTCTTACGTTTGGGGGTAGTAATTATTACGTTTAGGGGTTAGATTTCTTACGTTTTGGGGTTAGTAATTCTTACGTTCAAGGGTTAGTAATTCTTACTTTTGGGGGTTAGATTTCTTACCTTTTGGGGTTGGTAATTCTTACGTTAGGGGGTTAGTAATTCTTCCGTTTCGGGGTTCGATTTCTTACGTTTTGGGGTTAGCAATTCTTACGTTTGGGGGTTAGTAATTCTTACGTTTGGGGGTTAGATTTCTTACGGTTTGGGGTTAGTAATTCTTACGTTTAAGGGTTAGTTATTCTTATCTTTTGAGGTTAGATTTCTTGTGTTTTGGGGTTAGTATTTCTTCAGTTTGGGGGTTAGTAATTCTCACGTTTGGAGGTTAGATTTCTGATGTTTTGGGGTTAGTAATTCTTACGTTTGGGGGTTATATTTCTGATGTTTAGGGGTTAGTAATTCTTACGTTTGGGGGTTAGACATTCTTACGTTTAGGGGTTATATTTCTTACGTTTTTGGGTTGGTAATTCTTACGTTCAAGGGTTAGTAATTCTTACGTTTGGGGGTTAGATTTCTTACTTTTTGGGGTTAGTAATTCTTACGTTTAAGGGTTAGTAATTCTTAATTTTGGGGGTTAAATTTCTTACGTTTTAGGGTTGGTAATTCTTACGTTTGCGGGTAAGATTTCTTACGTTTTGGGATTAATAATTCTTACGTTTGGGGGTAAGTAATTCTTACGTTTGGGGGTTAGATTTCTTACGTTTTGGGGTTGGTAATTCTTACGTTTGGGGGTTAGTAACTCTTACGTTTGGGGGTTAGATTTCTTACGTTTTGGGGTTAGTAATTCTTACGTTTTTGGGGGTTAGATTTCTTACGTTTTGGGGTTAGTAATTCTTACGTTTGGGGGTTGGATTTGTTACGATTTGAAGTTATTAATTCTTACGTTTGGTTGTTTGTAATTCTTACGTTTGGGGGTTAGATTTCTGACGTTTTGGCGTTAGTAATTCTTACGTTTGGGGGTTAGTAATTCTTACGTTTGGGGGTTAGATTTCTGACGTTTTGGAGTTAGTAATTCTTACGTTTGGGGGTTAGTAATTGTTACGTTTAGGGGTTAGTAATTCTTACGTTTGAGGGTTAGTAATTCTTACGTTTAGGGGTTATATTTCTTACGTTTTGGGGTTAGTAATTCTTACGTTTCGGGGGTTAGATTTCTGACGTTTTCGGGTTAGTAATTCTTACGTTTGGGGGTTAGTAATTCTTACGTTTAAGGATTAGATTTCTTACGTTTTGGGGTTAGTAGTTCTTACGTTTAGGGGTTTTATTTCTTACGTTTGGGGGTTAGATTTTTTAGTTTTTGGGATAAGTAATTCTTACGTTTGGGGGTTAGTCATTTTTACGTTTGTGAGTTAAATTTCTTACGTTTTGCGGTTAGTAATTCTTACGTTTGGGGATTAGTAAATTCTTACGTTTGGGGGTTAGTAATTCATACGTTTGGGGGTTAGATTTCTTATGTTGTGGGGTTAGTAATTCTTACGTTTCGGGGTTTGTAATTCTTACGTTTGGGGTTTACATTTCTTAAGTTTTGGGGTAAGTATGTCTTACGTTTGGGGGTTAGTAATTGTTACGTTTAGGGGTTAGTAATTCTTACGTTTGAGGGTTAGTAATTCTTACGTTTAGGGGTTATATTTCTTACTTTTTGGGGTTAGTAATTCTTACGTTTCGGGGGTTAGATTTCTGACGTTTTCGGGTTAGTAATTCTTACGTTTGGGGGTTAGTAATTCTTACGTTTAAGGATTAGATTTCTTACGTTTTGGGGTTAGTAGTTCTTACGTTTAGGGGTTTTATTTCTTACGTTTGGGGGTTAGATTTTTTAGTTTTTGGGATAAGTAATTCTTACGTTTGGGGGTTAGTCATTTTTACGTTTGTGAGTTAAATTTCTTACGTTTTGCGGTTAGTAATTCTTACGTTTGGGGATTAGTAAATTCTTACGTTTGGGGGTTAGTAATTCATACGTTTGGGGGTTAGATTTCTTATGTTGTGGGGTTAGTAATTCTTACGTTTCGGGGTTTGTAATTCTTACGTTTGGGGTTTACATTTCTTAAGTTTTGGGGTAAGTATGTCTTACGTTTGGGGGTTAGTAATTCTTACGTTTAGGGGTTAGTAACTCTTACGTTTGGGGGTTAGATTTCTTAGTTTTTGGGGTAAGTAATTCTTACGTTTGGGGGTTAGTCATTTTTACGTTTGTGGGTTAAATTTCTTACGTTTTGCAATTAGTAATTCTTAAGTTTGGGGATTAGTAAATTCTTACGTTTGGGGGTTAGTAATTCATACGTTTGGGGGTTAGATTTCTTATGTTTTGGGGTTAGTAATTCTTACGTTTGGGGGTTTGTAATTCTTACGTTTGGGGCTTAAATTTCTTACGTTTTGGGGTTAGTATTTCTTACGTTTGGGGGTTAGTAATTCTTACGTTTGGGGGTAAGATTTCTTACGTTTTGGGGTTAGTATTTCTTACGTTTGGGGGTTAGATTTCTTACGTTTGGGGGTTTGTAATTCTTACGTTTGGGGGTTAGATTTCTTACGTTTTGGGGTTACTAATTCTTACGTCTCGGGATGAGTAATTCTTACGTTTTTGGGGGTTAGATTTCTTACGTTTTGGGGTTAGTAATTCTTACGTTTGGGGGTTGGATTTGTTACGATTTGAAGTTATTAATTCTTACGTTTGGTTGTTTGTAATTCTTACCTTTGGCGGTTAGATTTCTTACGTTTTGGGTTTAGTAATTCTTACGTTTGAGGGTTAGTAATTCTTACGTTTGGGGGTGAGATTTCTTACGTTTTGGGGTTAGTAATTCTTACGTTTGGGGGTTAGTAATTCTTACGTTTAAGGATTAGATTTCTTACGCTATGGGGTTAGTAATTTCTTACGTTTGGGGGTTAGTAATTCTTACGTTTGGGGGTTAGATTTCTTAGTTTTTGGGTTGGTAATTCTTACGTTTGGGGGTTAGTAATTCTTACGTTTGGGGGTTAGATTTCATACGTTTTGGGGTTAGTAATTCTTACGTTTAAGGATTAGTTTTCTTACATTTTGGTGTTAGTAGTTCGTTCGTTTAGGGGTTAGTAATTCTTACGTTTGGGGGTTAGATTTCTTACCTTTCGGGTAAGTAATTCTTACGTTTGGGGGTTAAATTTCTTACGTTTTGCGGTTAGTAATTCTTACGTTTAGGGGTTAGTAATTCATACGTTTGGGGGTTAGATTTCTTATGTTTTGGGGTTAGTTTTTCTTACGTTTGGGGGTTAGATTTTTTACGTTTTGGGGTTAGTAATTCTTACGTTTAAGGGTTAGGGTTAGGGTTAGGGTTAGTAATTTTTACGTTTAGGGGTTATCTTTCTTACGTTTTGGGGTTAGTAATTCTTACGTTTAGGGGTTAGATTTCTTACGTTTTTGGGATAGTAATTCTTACGTTCAAGGGGTAGTAATTCTTACGTTTGAAGGGTTAGATTACTTACGTTATGGGGTTAAAAAATTGTTACGTTTAAGGGTTAGTAATTCTTAACTTTGAAAGGTTAGATTTCTTACATTATGGGGTTAGAAATTGTCACGTTTGGGGGTTAGTAATTCTTACGTTTGGGGGTTAGATTTCTGACGTTTTGGCGTTAGTAATTCTTACGTTTGGGGGTTAGTAATTCTTACGTTTGGGGGTTAGATTTCTGACGTTTTGGAGTTAGTAATTCTTACGTTTGGGGGTTAGTAATTGTTACGTTTAGGGGTTAGTAATTCTTACGTTTGAGGGTTAGTAATTCTTACGTTTAGGGGTTATATTTCTTACGTTTTGGGGTTAGTATTTCTTACGTTTCGGGGGTTAGATTTCTGACGTTTTCGGGTTAGTAATTCTTACGTTTGGGGGTTAGTAATTCTTACGTTTAAGGATTAGATTTCTTACGTTTTGGGGTTAGTAGTTCTTACGTTTAGGGGTTTTATTTCTTACGTTTGGGGGTTAGATTTTTTAGTTTTTGGGATAAGTAATTCTTACGTTTGGGGGTTAGTCATTTTTACGTTTGTGAGTTAAATTTCTTACGTTTTGCGGTTAGTAATTCTTACGTTTGGGGATTAGTAAATTCTTACGTTTGGGGGTTAGTAATTCATACGTTTGGGGGTTAGATTTCTTATGTTGTGGGGTTAGTAATTCTTACGTTTCGGGGTTTGTAATTCTTACGTTTGGGGTTTACATTTCTTAAGTTTTGGGGTAAGTATGTCTTACGTTTGGGGGTTAGTAATTCTTACGTTTAGGGGTTAGTAACTCTTACGTTTGGGGGTTAGATTTCTTAGTTTTTGGGGTAAGTAATTCTTACGTTTGGGGGTTAGTCATTTTTACGTTTGTGGGTTAAATTTCTTACGTTTTGCAATTAGTAATTCTTAAGTTTGGGGATTAGTAAATTCTTACGTTTGGGGGTTAGTAATTCATACGTTTGGGGGTTAGATTTCTTATGTTTTGGGGTTAGTATTTCTTACGTTTGGGGGTTAGTAATTCTTACGTTTGGGGGTAAGATTTCTTACGTTTTGGGGTTAGTATTTCTTACGTTTGGGGGTTAGATTTCTTACGTTTGGGGGTTTGTAATTCTTACGTTTGGGGGTTAGATTTCGTACGTTTTGGGGTTACTAATTCTTACGTCTCGGGATGAGTAATTCTTACGTTTTTGGGGTTAGTAACTCTTACGTTTGGGGGTTAGATTTCTTATGTTTTGGGGTTAGTAATTCTTACGTTTGGGGGTTTGTAATTCTTACGTTTGGGGCTTAAATTTCTTACGTTTTGGGGTAAGTATTTCTTACGTTTGGGGGTTAGTAATTCTTACGTTTGGGGGTAAGATTTCTTACGTTTTGGGGTTAGTATTTCTTACGTTTGGGGGTTAGATTTCTTACGTGTGGGGGTTTGTAATTCTTACGTTTGGGGGTTAGATTTCTTACGTTTTGGGGTTACTAATTCTTACGTCTCGGGATGAGTAATTCTTACGTTTTTGGGGGTTAGATTTCTTACGTTTTGGGGTTAGTAATTCTTACGTTTGGGGGTTAGATTTTTGACGTTTTGGCGTTAGTAATTCTTACGTTTGGGGGTTACTAATTCTTACCTTTGGGTGTTAGATTTCTGACGTTTTGGCGTTAGTAATTCTTACGTTTGGGGGTTAGTAATTGTTACGTTTTGGGGTTATATTTCTTACGTTTTGGGGTTAGTAATTCTTACGTTTTGGGCTTGGATTTCTTATATTTTGGGTTTAGTAATTCTTACGTTTGGGGGTTAGTAATTCTTACGTTTGGGGGTTAGTAATTCTTACGTTTTGGGGTTAGATTTCTTATGTTTTCGGGTTAGTAATTCTTACGTTTAAGGGTTAGTAATTCTTACTTTTGGGGGTTAGATTTCTTACGTTTTGGGGTTAGTAATTCTTACGTTTGGGGGTTAGTAATTCTTACGTTTTGGGGTTCGATTTCTTACGTTTTGGGGTAACCAATTCTTACGTTTGGGGGTTAGTAATTCTTACGTTTGGGGGTTAGATTTCTTACGGTGTGGGGTTAGTAATTCTTACGTTTAATGTTAGTTATTCTTACCTTTGGAGGTTAGATTTCTTGCGTTTTTGGGATAGTAATTCTTCAGTTCTGGGGTTAATAATTCTCACGTTTGGAGGTTAGATTTCTTACGTTTTGGGGTTAGTAATTCTTACGTTTGGGGGTAAGATTTCTTACGTTTTGGGGTTAGTAATTCTTACGTTTGGAAGTAAGTAATTCGTACGTTTGGGGGTTAGGTTTCTTACGTTTTGAGGTTAGTTTTTCTTACGTTTGTGGGTTAGATTTCTTACGTTTTGGGGTTAGTAATTCTTACGTTTAAGGGTTAGGGTTAGGGTTAGGGTTAGTAATTCTAACGTTTAGGGGTTATATTTCTTACGTTTTGGGGTTAGTAATTCTTACGTTTGGGGGTTACATTTCTTACGGTTTTGGGTTAGGAACTATTAGGTTTGGGGGTTAGTAATTCTTACGTTTAAGGGTTAGTAATTCTTACGTTTGAAGGGTTAGATTTCTTACGTTATGGGGTAAGAAAGTGTTACGTTTGGGGGTTAGTAATTCTTACGTTTGGGGATTAGATTTCTAACGTTTTGGCGTTAGTAATTCTTACGTTTGGGGGTTAGTAATTCTTACGTTTGGGGGTTAGATTTCTGACATTTTGGCGTTAGTATTTCTTACGTTTGGGGGTTAGTAATTGTTACGTTTAGGGGTTAGTAATTCTTACGTTTGAGGGTTAGTAATTCTTACGTTTAGGGGTTATATTTCTTACGTTTTGGGGTTAGTAATTCTTACGTTTGGGGGTTAGATTTCTGACGTTTTGGGGTTAGTAATTCTTACGTTTGGGGGTTAGGAATTCTTACGTTTAGGGGTTATATTTCTTACGTTTTGGGGTTAGTAATTCTTACGTTTGGGGGTTACATTTCTTACGTTTTTGGGTTAGTAATTCTTACGTTTGTGGGTTAGTAATTCTTACGTTTGGGGGTTAGATTTCTTACGTTTTGGGGTTAGTAATTCTTACGTTTAAGGGTTAGTAATTCTTACGTTTGGGGGTTAGATTTCTTACGTTTTAGGGTTAGTAATTCTTACGTTTGGGGGTTACATTTCTTACGTTTTTGGGTTAGTAATTCTTACGTATGTGGGTTAGTAATTCTTACGTTTGGGGGTTAGATTTCTTACGTTTTGGGGTTAGTAATTCTTACGTTTAAGGGTTAGTAATTCTTACGTTTGGGGGTTACATTTCTTACGTTTTAGGGTTAGTAAATCTTACGTTTGGGGGTTAGTAATTCTTAATCTTTGGGGTTTCATTTCTTACGTTTTGGGGTTAGCAATTCTTACGTTTGGGGGTTAGTAATTCTTACGTTTGGGGGTTAGATATCTTACGTTTTGGGGTTAGTAATTCTTACGTTTGGAGGTTAGTTTTCGTATGTTTTGGGGTTAGTAATTCTTACGTTTGAGGGTTAGTAATTCTTACGTTTAAGGGTTAGTAATTCTTACGTTTGGGGGTTAGTAATTCTTATTCTTTGGGGTTTCATTTCTTACGTTTTGGGGTTAGCAATTCTTACGTTTGGGGGTTAGTAATTCTTACGTTTGGGGGTTCGATTTCTTACGTTTTGGCGTTAGGAATACTTACGTTTGGGGGTTAGTAATTCTTATGTTTAAGGGTTAGTAATTCTTACGTTTGGGGGTTAGATTTGTTAGGTTTTGGGGTTTGTAATTCTTACGTGTGGAAGTTAGTAATTCTTACGTTTGGGGGTAAGATTTCTTACGTTCTAGGGTTAGTAATTCTTACGTTTAGGGGTTAGATTTCTTACGTTTTGGGGCTAGTAATTCCTACGTTTGAGGGTTAGTAATTCTTACGTTTGGGGGTTAGTAATTCTTACGTTTGGGGGTTAGATTTCTGACGTTTGGGGGTTAATAATTCTTACCTTTGGGGCTTAGTAATTCTTACGTTTAGGGGTTTTATTTCTTACGTTTTGGGTTTAGTAATTCTTACGTTTGAGGGTTAGATTTCTTACGTTTTGGGGTTAGTAATTCTTACGTTTGGGGGTTAATAATTCTTACGTTTAGGGGTTATATTTCTTACGTTTTTGGGGTTAGTAATTCTTACGTTTGGGGGTTAGATTTCCTACGTTTTGCGGTTAGCAATTCTTACGTTTGTGGTTTGTAATTCTTACGTTTGGGGGTTACATTTCTTTCGTTTTGAGGTTAGTAATTCTTACGTTTGGGGGTTAATAATTCTTACGTTTAGGGGTTATATTTCTTACGTTTTTGGGGTTAGTAATTCTTACGTTTGGGGGTTAGATTTCCTACGTTTTGCGGTTAGCAATTCTTACGTTTGTGGTTTGTAATTCTTACGTTTGGGGGTTACATTTCTTTCGTTTTGAGGTTAGTAATTCTTACGTTTGGGGTTAGATTTCTTAAGTTTTGCGGTTAGCAATTCTTACGTTTGGGCGTTAGGTTTCTTACGTTTTGGGGATAGTAATTCTTACGTTTGGGGGTTAGTAATTTTTACGTTTGGGGGTTAGATTTCTTACGTTTGGGGGTTAGTAATTCTTACGTTTGGCGTTAGATTTCTTACGTTTTGGGGTTAGTAATTCTTACGTTTGGGGTTTAGATTTCTTACGTTTTGCGGTTAGCAATTCTTACGTTTGGGGTTTTTAATTCTTACGTTTGGGGGTTACATTTCTTTCGTTTTGGGGTTAGTAATTCTTACGTTTGGGGGTAAGATTTTGTACGTTTTGGGGTTAGTAATTCTTACGTTTGGGGTTAGATATCTTAAGTTTTGCGGTTAGCAATTCTTACGTTTGGGGGTTAGATTTCTTACGTTTTGGGGATAGTAATTCTTACGTTTGGGGGTTAGTAATTCTTACGTTTGGGGTTTAGATTTGTTACGTTTTGGGGTTAGCAATTCTTACGTTTGGGATTTGTAATTCTTACGTTTGGGGGTAAGATTTCTTACGTTTTGGGGTTAGTAATTCTTACGTTTGGGGGTTAGATTTCTTACGTTTTGGGGTTAGTAGTTCTTACGTTTGGGGGTTAAATTTCTTACGATTTGGGGATAGTAATTCTTACGTTTAGGGGTTAGATTTCCTACGTTTTTGGGTTAGTAATTCTTACGTTTGGGGATTAGTAATTCTTACGTTTGGGGGTTAGATTTGTGACGTTTTGGGGTTAGTAATTCTCACGTTTGGGGGTTAGTAATTTTTACGTTTGGGGGTTAGATTTCTAACGTTTTTGGGTTAGTAATTGTTACGTTTGGGGGTTAGATTTCTTACGTTTTGGGGTTAGTAATTCTTACGTTTAGGGGTTAGTAATTCTTACGTCTGGGGGTTAGATTTTTTACGTTTTGGGGTTAGTAATTGTTACCTTTTGGGGTTAGTAATTCTTACGTTTTGGGGTAAGATTTCTTACGTTTTGGGGTTAGTAATTCTTACGTTTGGGGATTAGATTTCTTAAGTTTTGGTGTTAGTAATTGTTACGTTTGGGGGTAAGATTTCTTTCGTTTTTTGGTTAATAATTCTTACGTTTGGGGGTTAGATTTCTTACGTTTTGGGGTTAGTAATTCTTACGTTTTTTGGTTAATAATTCTTACGTTTGGGGGTTAGATTTCTTACGTTTTGGGGTTAGTAATTCTTACGTTTGGGGGTTAGTATTTCTACGTTTAGGGGTTAGATTTCTTACGTTTTTGGGGTTAGTAATTCTTACGTTTGGGGGTTAGATTTCCTACGTTTTGCGGTTAGCAATTCTTACGTTTGTGGTTTGTAATTCTTACGTTTGGGGGTTACATTTCTTTCGTTTTGAGGTTAGTAATTCTTACGTTTGGGGGTTAATAATTCTTACGTTTAGGGGTTATATTTCTTACGTTTTTGGGGTTAGTAATTCTTACGTTTGGGGGTTAGATTTCCTACGTTTTGCGGTTAGCAATTCTTACGTTTGTGGTTTGTAATTCTTACGTTTGGGGGTTACATTTCTTTCGTTTTGAGGTTAGTAATTCTTACGTTTGGGGTTAGATTTCTTAAGTTTTGCGGTTAGCAATTCTTACGTTTGGGCGTTAGGTTTCTTACGTTTTGGGGATAGTAATTCTTACGTTTGGGGGTTAGTAATTTTTACGTTTGGGGGTTAGATTTCTTACGTTTGGGGGTTAGTAATTCTTACGTTTGGCGTTAGATTTCTTACGTTTTGGGGTTAGTAATTCTTACGTTTGGGGTTTAGATTTCTTACGTTTTGCGGTTAGCAATTCTTACGTTTGGGGTTTTTAATTCTTACGTTTGGGGGTTACATTTCTTTCGTTTTGGGGTTAGTAATTCTTACGTTTGGGGGTAAGATTTTGTACGTTTTGGGGTTAGTAATTCTTACGTTTGGGGTTAGATATCTTAAGTTTTGCGGTTAGCAATTCTTACGTTTGGGGGTTAGATTTCTTACGTTTTGGGGATAGTAATTCTTACGTTTGGGGGTTAGTAATTCTTACGTTTGGGGTTTAGATTTGTTACGTTTTGGGGTTAGCAATTCTTACGTTTGGGATTTGTAATTCTTACGTTTGGGGGTAAGATTTCTTACGTTTTGGGGTTAGTAATTCTTACGTTTGGGGGTTAGATTTCTTACGTTTTGGGGTTAGTAGTTCTTACGTTTGGGGGTTAAATTTCTTACGATTTGGGGATAGTAATTCTTACGTTTAGGGGTTAGATTTCCTACGTTTTTGGGTTAGTAATTCTTACGTTTGGGGATTAGTAATTCTTACGTTTGGGGGTTAGATTTGTGACGTTTTGGGGTTAGTAATTCTCACGTTTGGGGGTTAGTAATTTTTACGTTTGGGGGTTAGATTTCTAACGTTTTTGGGTTAGTAATTGTTACGTTTGGGGGTTAGATTTCTTACGTTTTGGGGTTAGTAATTCTTACGTTTAGGGGTTAGTAATTCTTACGTCTGGGGGTTAGATTTTTTACGTTTTGGGGTTAGTAATTGTTACCTTTTGGGGTTAGTAATTCTTACGTTTTGGGGTAAGATTTCTTACGTTTTGGGGTTAGTAATTCTTACGTTTGGGGATTAGATTTCTTAAGTTTTGGTGTTAGTAATTGTTACGTTTGGGGGTAAGATTTCTTTCGTTTTTTGGTTAATAATTCTTACGTTTGGGGGTTAGATTTCTTACGTTTTGGGGTTAGTAATTCTTACGTTTGGGGGTTAGTATTTCTACGTTTAGGGGTTAGATTTCTTACGTTTTGGGGTTAGTAATTCTTACGTTTAAGGGTTAGTAATTTTTATGTTTGAAGGGTTAGATTTCTTACGTTATGGGGTAAGAAATTGTTACGTTTGGGGATTAGTAATTCTTACGTTTGGGGATTAGATTTCTGACGTTTTGGCGTTAGTAATTCTTACGTTTGGGGGTTAGTAAATCTTACGTTTGGGGGTTAGATTTCTGACGTTTTGGCGTTAGTAATTCTTACGTTTGGGGGTTAGTAATTCTTACGTTTAGGGGTTAGTAATTCTTACGTTTAAGGGTTAGTAATTCTTACGTTTGGGGGTTAGGAATTCTTACGTTTAGGGGTTATATTTCTTACGTTTTGGGGTTAGTAATTCTTACGTTTGGGGGTTACATTTCTTACGTTTTTGGGTTAGTAATTCTTACGTTTGGGGGTTACATTTCTTACTTTTTGGGGTTAGTAATTCTTACGTTTGGGGGTTAGATTTCTGACGTTTTGGCGTTAGTAATTCTTACGTTTGGGGGTTAGTAATTCTTACGTTTAGGGGTTAGTAATTCTTACGTTTGAGGGTTAGTAATTCTTACGTTTAGGGGTTATATTTCTTACGGTTTGGGGTTAGTAATTCTTACATTTGGGGGTTAGTAATTCTTACGTTTAGGGGTTATATTTCTTACGTTTTGGGGTTAGTAATTCTTACGTTTGGGGGTTAAATTTCTTACGTTTTTGTGTTAGTAATTCTTACGTTTGTGGGTTAGTAATTCTTACGTTTGGGGGTTAGATTTCTTACGTTTTGTGGTTAGTAATTCTTACGTTTAAGGGTTAGTAATTCTTACGTTTGGGGGTTAGATTTCTTACGTTTTAGGGTTAGTAATTCTTACGTTTGGGGGTTAGTAATTCTTAATCTTTGGGGTTTCTTTTCTTACGTTTTGGGGTTAGCAATTCTTACGTTTGGGGGTTAGTAATTCTTACGTTTTGGGGTTAGATTTCTTACGTTTTGGGGTTAGTAATTCTTACGTTTGGGGGTTAGATTTCTTATGTTTTGGGGTTAGTAATTCTTACGTTTGGGGGTTAGATTTCTTTCGTTTTATGGTTAGTAATTCTTACATTTAGGGGTTAGTAATTCTTACGTTTGGGGTTTAGATTTCTTACGTTTGGGGTTTGTAATTCTTACGTTTGGGGGTTAGATTTCTTACGTTTTGGGGTTAGTAATTCTTACGTTTGGGGGTTAGTAATTCTTATTTTTGGGGGTAAGATTTCTTACGTTTTGGGGTTAGTAATTCTTAATCTTTGGGGTTTCATTTCTTACATTTTAGGGTTAGCAATTCTTAAGTTTGGGGGTTAGATTTCTTACGTTTTGGGGTTAGTAATTCTTACGTTTGGGAGTTAGATTTCTTACGTTATGGGGTTAGGAAATCTTACGTTTCGGGGTTAGTAATTCTTACGTTTGAGGTTCAGATTTCTTACGTTTTGGGGTTAGTAATTCTTACGTTTAAGGGTTATTAATTCTTACGTTTGGGTGTAAGATTTCTTCCGTTTTAGGGTTAGTAATTCTTACGTTTGGGGGTTAGTAATTCTTAATCTTTGGGGTTTCATTTCTTACGTTTTGGGGTTAGCAATTCTTACGTTTGGGGGGTTAGTAATTCTTACGTTTGGGGGTTTGATTTCTTACGTTTTGGGGTTAGTAATTCTTACGTTTGGGGGTTAGTAATTCTTTCGTTTGGGGGTTAGATTTCTTACGTTTTGGGGTTAGTAATTCTTACGTTTAAGGGATATTAATTCCTACGTTTGGGGTTTAAATTTCTTACGTTTGGGGTTTGTAATTCTTACGTTTTGGGGTTAGTAATTCTTACGTTTGGGGGTTAGATTTCTTACGTTTTGGGGTTAGTAATTCTTACGTTTAAGGGTTAGTAATTCTAACGTTTGGGGGCTAGATTTCTTACGTTTTGGGGTTAGTAATTCTTACGTTTGGGGTTTGTAAATCTTACGTTTGGAGGTTACATTTCTTACGTTTAGGGGTTAGTAATTCTTACGTTTGGGGGTTAGTAATTCATACGTTTTAAATGTTAGATTTCTTACGTTATGGGGTTAGAAATTTTTACGTTTGGGGGTTAGTAATTCTTACGTTTGGGGGTTAGATTTCTGACGTTTTGGCGTTAGTAATTCTTACGTTTTGGGATTAGTAATTCTTACGTTTGGGGGTTCGATTTCTTACGTTTTGGGGTTAGGAATACTTACGTTTGGGGGTTAGTAATTCTTACGTTTAAGGGTTAGTAATTCTTACCTTTGGGGGTTAGATTTCTTAGGTTTTGGGGCTTGTAATTCTTACGTTTGGAAGTTAGTAATTCTTACGTTTGGGGGTTAGTAATTCTTACGTTTGGGGGTTAGATTTCTTACGTTTTGGGGTTAGTAATTCCTACGTTTGGGGGTTAGTAATTCTTACGTTTGGGGGTTAGTAATTCTTACGTTTGGGGGTTGGATTTCTGAAGTTTGGGGGTTAGTAATTCTTACCTTTGGGGCTTAGTAATTCTTACGTTTAGGGGTTTTATTTCTTACGTTTTGGGTTTAGTAATTCTTACGTTTGGGGGTTAGATTTCTTACGTTTTGGGGTTAGTAATTCTTACGTTTGGGGGTTAATAATTCTTACGTTTAGGGGTTATATTTCTTACGTTTTTGGGGTTAGTAATTCTTACGTTTGGGGGTTAGATTTCTGACGTTTTGGGGTTAGTAATTCTTACATTTGGGGGTTAGTAATTCTTAAGTTTAGGGGTTATATTTCTAACGTTTTGGGGTTAGTAATTCTTACGTTTGGAAGTTAGATTTCTTACGTTTTGGGGTTAGTAATTCTGACGTTTGGGGGTTAGATTTCTGACGTTTTGGGGTTAGTAATTCTTACGTTTTTGGGTTAGTAATTCTTACGTTTGGGGGTTAGTAATTCTTAATCTTTGGGGTTTCATTTCTTACGTTTTAGGGTTAGCAATTCTTACGTTTGGGGGTTAGATTTCTTACGTTTTCGGGTTAGTAATTCTTACGTTTGGGGGTTAGATTTCTTACGTTTTGGGGTTAGGAATTCTTACGTTTGGGGGTTAGTAATTCTTACGTTTGGGGTTTAGATTTCTTACGTTTTCGGGTTAGTAATTCTTACGTTTAAGGGTTATTATTTCTTACGTTTGGGGGTAAGATTTCTTCCGTTTTAGGGTTAGTAATTCTTAGGTTTTTCGGGTTAGTAATTCTTAATCTTTGGGGTTTCATTTCTTACGTTTTGGGGTTAGCAATTCTTACGTTTGGGGGGTTAGTAATTCTTACGTTTGGGGGTTTGATTTCTTACGTTTTGGGGTTAGTAATTCTTACGTTTGGGGGTTTGTAATTCTTACGTTTGGGGGTTAGATTTCTTACGTTTTGAGGTTAGTAATTCTTACGTTTAAGGGATATCAATTCCTACGTTTGGGGTTTAAATTTCTTACGTTTGGGGTTTGTAATTCTTACGTTTTGGGGTTAGTAATTCTTACGTTTGGGGGTTAGTAATTCTTACGTTTGGGGGTAAGATTTGTTACGTTTTGGGGTTAGGAATTTTTACGTTTGGGGTTAGATTTCTTCGGTTTTGGAGTTAGTAATTCTTACGTTTGGGGGTTAGATTTCTTACGTTTTGGGGTTAGTAATTCTTACGTTTAAGGGTTAGTAATTCTAACGTTTGGGGGCTAGATTTCTTACGTTTTGGGGTTAGTAATTCTTACGTTTGGGGTTTGTAAATCTTACGTTTGGAGGTTACATTTCTTACGTTTAGGGGTTAGTAATTCTTACGTTTTAGGGGTTAGTAATTCTTACTTTTTAAATGTTAGATTTCTTACGTTATGGGGTTAGAAATTTTTACGTTTGGGGGTTAGTAATTCTTACGTTTGGGGGTTAGATTTCTGACGTTTTGGCGTTAGTAATTCTTACGTTTGGGGATTAGTAATTCTTACGTTTGGGGGTTCTATTTCTTACGTTTTGGGGTTAGGAATACTTACGTTTGGGGGTTAGTAATTCTTACGTTTAAGGGTTAGTAATTCTTACGTTTGGGGGTTAGTAATTCTTACGTTTGGGGGTAAGATTTCTTACGTTTTAGGGTTAGTAATTCTTACGTTTGGGGGTTAGTAATTCTTACGTTTGGGGGTTAGATTTCTTACGTTTTGGGGTTAGTAATTCCTACGTTTGGGGGTTAGTAATTCTTACGTTTGGGGGTTAGTAATTCTTACGTTTGGGGGTTGGATTTCTGACGTTTGGGGGTTAGTAATTCTTACCTTTGGGGCTTAGTAATTCTTACGTTTAGGGGTTTTATTTCTTACGTTTTGGGTTTAGTAATTCTTACGTTTGGGGGTTAGATTTCTTACGTTTTGGGGTTAGTAATTCTTACGTTTGGGGGTTAATAATTCTTACGTTTAGGGGTTATATTTCTTACGTTTTTGGGGTTAGTAATTCTTACGTTTGGGGGTTAGATTTCTTACGTTTTGCGGTTAGTAATTCTTACGTTTGGGGGTTGGTAATTCTTAATCTTTGGGGTTTCATTTCTTACGTTTTGGGGTTAGCATTTCTTACGTTTGGAGGTTAGTAATTCTTACGTTTGGGGGTTAGATTTCTGACGTTTTGGGGTTAGTAATTCTTACGTTTGGGGGTTAGATTTCTTACGTTTTGGGGTTAGTAATTCTTACGTTTGGGGGTTAGTAATTCTTACGTTTGGGGTTTAGATTTCCTACGTTTTGCGGTTAGCAATTCTTACGCTTGGGGTTTGTAATTCTTACGTTTGGAAGTTACATTTCTTTCGTTTTGAGGTTAGTAATTGTTACGTTTGGGGGTAAGATTTTGTACGTTTTGGGGTTAGTAATTCTTACGTTTGGGCGTTAGTAATTCTTACGTTTGTGGGTTAGATTTCTTACGTTTTTGGGTTAGTAATTCTTACGTTTGGGGGTAAGATTTCTTACGTTTTGGGGTTTGTAATTCTTACGTTTGGGGGTTAGCTTTCTTACATTTTGGGGTTAGTAATTCTTACGTTTAGGGGTTAGTAATTCTTACGTTTGGGGGTTAAATTTCTTACGTTTTGGGGATAGTAATTCTTTCGTTTCGGGGGTTAATAATTCTTACGTTTGGGTGTTAGTAATTCTTACGTTTGGGGGTTAGTAATTCTTACGTTTGGGAGTAAGATTTCTTACGTTTTGGGGTCAGTAATTCTTACGTTTGGGGGTTAGTAATTCTTACGTTTGGGGGTAAGATTTCTTACGTTTTGGGGTTAGTAATTCTTATGTTTGGGGGTTAGCTTTCTTATGTTTTGGGGTTAGTAATTCTTTCGTTTGGGGGTTAGTAATTCTTACGTTTGGGGGTTAGTATTTCTTAGGTTTGGGGGTTAGTAATTCTTACGTTTGAGGATTAAATTTCTTACGATTTGGGGCTAGTAATTCTTACGTTTAGGGGTTAGTACTTCTTACGTTTGGGGGTTAGTACTTCTTTGGTTTTGGGGTTAGTATTTCTTATGTTTGGGGGTTAGTAATTCTTAGGTTTGAGGATTAGATTTCTTACGATTTGGGGTTAGTAATTTTTACGTTTAGGGGTTAGTACTTCTTACGTTTGGGGGTTAGATTTCTTAGGTTTTGGGGTTAGTAATTCTTACGTTTGGGGGTTAGTAATTGTTACGTTTGGGGGTAAGATTTCTTACGTTTTGGGGTTAGTAATTGTTACGTTTGGGGGTTAGTAATTCTTACGTTTTGGTGTTAGTAATTCTTACGTTTGGGGGTTAGTAATTCTTACGTTTGTTGGTTAAATTTCTTACGTTTTGGAGTTAGTAATTCTTACGTTTAGGGGTTACTAATTTTTACGTTTGGGGGTTAGATTTCTTACGTTTTTGGATTAGTAATTCGTACGTTTTGGGGTTACATTTCTTACCTTTTGGGGTTAGTAATTCTTACGTTTGGGGGTTTGATTTCTTACATTTTGAAGCTAGTAATTCTTATTTTACGGGGTTAGTAATTCTTACGTTTGGGGGTTACTAATTCTTACGTTTAAGGGTTAGTAATTCTTACGTTTGAGGGTTAGTAATTGTTACGTTTGGGGGTAAGATTTCTTACGTTTTGGGGTTAGTAATCTGACGTTTGGGGGTTAGATTTCTTACGTTTTGGGGCTAGTAATTCCTACGTTTGAGGGTTAGTAATTGTTACTTTTGGGGGTAAGATTTCTTACGTTTTGGGGTTAGTAATTCTTACGTTTGGGGGTTAGTAATTCTTACGTTTGGGGGTTAGATTTCTTACGTTTTGGTGTTAGTAATTCTTATGTTTGGAGGTTAAATTTCTTACGTTTTGGGGTTAGTAAATCTTACGTTTGGAAGTTATTAATTCTTACGTTTGGGGGTTAGATTTCTTACGTTTTGGGGTTAGTAATTCTTACGTTTTTAGTTAAATTTCTTACGTTTTGGGGTTAGTAATTCTTACGTTTAGAGGTTAGTAATTCTTACGTTTGGGGGTTAGATTTCTTACGTTTTGGGGTTAGTATATCTTACGTTTGGGGGTTAGATTTCATCGTTTTGGGGTTAGTAATTCTTACGTTTCGGGGTTAGTAATTCTTACGTTTGAGGGTTAAATTTCTTACGTCTTGCGGTTAGTAATTCTTACGTTGGGAGGTTAGTAATTCTTACGTTTGAGGGTTAAATTTCTTACGTCTTGCGGTTAGTAATTCTTACGTTGGGAGGTTAGTAATTCTTACGTTTGGGGGTCAGTAATTCTTACGTTTGGGGGTTAGATTTCTTACGTTTTGGGGTTAGTAATACTTACGTTTCAGGGTTAGTAATTCTTACGTTTGGGGGTTAGATTTCTTACGTTTTGGGGTTAGTAATTCCTACGTTTGGGGGTTAAATTTTTTTACGATTTGGAGTTAGTAATTCTTACCTTTAGGGGTTAGTAATTCTTACGTTTGGCGGTAAGATTTCTTACGTTTTGGGGTTAGTAAGTCTTACGTTAGGGGGTTAGTAATTCTTACGTTTGAGGATTAGATTTCTTATGTTTTGGGGTTAGTAATTCTTACGTTTAGGGGTTAGTAATTCTTACGTTTGGGGGTTAGATTTCTTACGTTTTGGGGTTAGTAATTTTTACGTTAAAGGGTTAGAAATTCTTACGTTTGGGGATTAGATTTCTTACGTTTTGGGGTTAGTAATTCTTACCTTTGGGGGTTAGTAATCTTACGTTTGGGGGTTAGATTTGTTACGTTTTGGGGTTAGTAATTCTTACGTTTGAGGGTTAGTAATTGCTACGTTTCGGGTTAAGATTTCTTACGTTTTGGGGTTAGTAATTCTTACGTTTGGGGGTTAGTAATTCTTACGTTTGGGGGTTAGATTTCTTACGTTTTGGGGTTAGTAATTCTTACGTTTTGGGGGTTAAGTTTCATACGTTTTGGGGTTAGTAATTCTTACGTTTGGAGGTTAGTAATTCTTACGTTTTGTGGTTAGTAATTCTTACGTTTGGGGGTTACATTTCTTACGTTTTGGGGTTAGTAATTCTTACGTTTCGGGGTTTGTAATTCTTACGTTTGGGGGTTAGATTTCTTACGTTTTGGAGTTAGTAATTCTTACGTTTGGGGGTTAATAATTCTTACGTTTGGAGGTTAGTAATTCTTACGTTTGGGGGTTAGTAATTCTTACGTTTTGGAGTAAGATTTCTTACGTTTTGGGGTTTGTAATGCTTACGTTTGGGGGTTAGTAATTCTTACGTTTGGGGGTTAAATTTCTTACGTTTTGGGGATAGTAATTCTTTCGTTTGGGGGTTAATAATTCTTACGTTTGGGGGTTAGATTTCTTACGTTTTGGGGTTAGTAATTCTTACGTTTGAGGGTTAGTAATTGTTACGTTTCGGGTTAAGATTTCTTACGTTTTGGGGTTAGTAATTCTTACGTTTGGGGGTTAGTAATTCTTACGTTTGGGGGTTAGATTTCTTACGTTTTGGGGTTAGTAATTCTTACGTTTTGGGGGTTAAGTTTCATACGTTTTGGGGTTAGTAATTCTTACGTTTGGAGGTTAGTAATTCTTACGTTTTGTGGTTAGTAATTCTTACGTTTGGGGGTTAGATTTCTTACGGTTTGGAGTTAGTAATTCTTACGTTTGGGGGTTAATAATTCTTACGTTTGGCGGTTAGTAATTCTTACGTTTGGGGGTTAGTAATTCTTACGTTTTGGAGTAAGATTTCTTACGTTTTGGGGTTTGTAATGCTTACGTTTGGGGGTTAAATTTCTTACGTTTTGGGGATAGTAATTCTTTCGTTTGGGGGTTAATAATTCTTACGTTTGGGGGTTAGATTTCTTACGTTTTGGGGTTAGTAATTATTACGTTTGGGGGTTAGAAATTCTTGCGTTTGGGGGTTAGTATTTCTTATGTTTGGGGGTTAGTAATTCTTACGTTTGAGGATTAGATTTCTTACGATTTGGGGTTAGTAATTCTTACGTTTAGGGGTTAGTACTTTTTACGTTTGGGGGTTAGATTTTTTTTACGTTTTGGGGTTAGCAATTCTTACGTTTGGGGGTTAGTAATTCTTATGTTTGGGGGTTAGTAATTCTTAGGATTTGGGGTTAGTAATTCTTACGTTTAGGGGTTAAATTTCTTACGTTTTGGGGTTAGTAATTCTTACGTTTGGGGGTTAGAAATTGTTACGTTTGGGGGTAAGTTTTATTACGTTTTGGTGTTAGTAATTCTTATGTTTGGGGGTTACTAATTCTTACGTTTAAGGGTTAGTAATTCTTTTGTTTTGGGGTTAGTAATTCTTACGTTTAAGGGTTAGTAATTCTTAAGTTTGGGGTTTAGATTTCATACGTTTTGGGGTTAGTAATTCTTTCGTTTGAGGGTTAGTAATTGTTACGTTTGGGGGTAAGATTTCATACGTTTTGGGGTTAGTAATCTTAACTTTGGAAGTTAGATTTCTTACGTTTTGGGGTTAGTAATTCTTACGTTTGAGGGTTAGTAATTGTTACGTTTGGGGGTAAGATTTCTTACGTTTTAGGGTTAGTAATTCTTACGTTTGGGGGTTAGATTTCTTACGTTTTGGTGTTAGTAATTCTTACATTTGGGGGTTAAATTTCTTACGTTTTGGGGTTAGTAAATCTTACGTTTGGAGGTTAGTAATTCTTACGTTTAGGGGTTAGATTTCTTACGTTTTGGGGTTAGTAATTCTTACGTTTGGGGGTTAGTAATTCTTACGTTTGGGGGTTATATTTCTTACGTTTTGGGGTTAGTAATTCTTACGTTTGGGGGTTAGTAATTCTTACGTTTTGGTGTTAGTAATTCTTACGTTTGGGAGTTAAATTTCTTACGTTTTGTGGTTAGTAATTCTTACGTTTGGGGGTTAGTAATTGTTACGTTTGGGGGTAAGATTTCTTACTTTTTGGGGTGAGTAATTCTTACGTTTGGGGGTTAGTAATTCTTACGTTTTGGTGTTAGTAATTCTTACGTTTGGGGGTTAGTAATTCTTACGTTTGTTGGTTAAATTTCTTACGTTTTGGAGTTAGTAATTCTTACGTTTGGGGGTTAGTAATTTTCACGTTTGGGGGTTAGATTTCTTACGTTTTTGGATTAGTAATTCTTACGTTTTGGGGTTACATTTCTTACGTTTTGGGGTTAGTAATTCTTACGTTTGAGGGTTTTATTTCTCACGTTTTGAGGTTAGTAATTCTTATTTTACGGGGTTAGTAATTCTTACGTTTGGGGGTTACTAATTCTTACGTTTAAGGGTTAGTAATTCTTATGTTTTAGGGTTAGTAATTCTTACGTTTAAGGGTTAGTAATTCTTAAGTTTGGGGTTTAGATTTCTTACGTTTTGGGGTTAGTAATCTTACGTTTGGGGGTTAGATTTTTTACGTTTTGGGGTTAGTAATTCTTACGTTTGAGGGTTAGTAATTGTTACGTTTGGGGGTAAGATTTCTTACGTTTTGAGGTTAGTAATTCTTACGTTGGGGGGTTAGTAATTCTTACGTTTGGGGGTTAGATTTCTTACGTTTTGGTGTTAGTAATTCTTACGTTTGGGGGTTAAATTTCTTACGTTTTGCGGTTAGTAAATCTTACGTTTGGAGGTAAGTAATTCTTACGTTTGGGGGTTAGATTTCTTACGTTTCGGGGTTAGTAATTCTTACGTTTGGGGGTTAGTAATTCTTACGTTTGGGGGTTATATTTCTTACGTTTTGGGGTTAGTAATTCTTACGTTTGGGGGTTAGATTTGTTTCCTTTTGGGGTTAGTAATTCTTACGTTTGGGGGTTAGATTTCTTACGTTTTGGGGTTAGTAATTTTTACGTTTAAGGGTTAGTAATTGTTACGTTTGGGGTTTAGATTTCTTACGTTTTGGGGTTAGTAATTCTTACCTTTGGGGGTTAGATTTCTTGCGTTTTGGGGTTAGTAATTCTTACGTTTGAGGGTTAGTAATTGTTACGTCTTTGGGCAAAATTTCTTACGTTTTAGGGTTAGTAATTCTTACGTTTGGAGGTTAGTAATTCTTACGTTTGGGGGTTAGATTTCATACGTTTTGGGGTTAGTAATTCTTACGTTTCGGGGTTAGTAATTCTTACGTTTGGGGGTTAGATTTCTTACGTTTTGGGGTTAGTAATTCCTACGTTTGGGGGTTAAATTTCTTACGATTTGGAGTTAGTAATTCTTACGTTTGGCGGTTAGATTTCTTACGTTTTTTGGTGTTAGTAATTCTTACGTTTGGGGGTTAGTAATTCTTACGTTCGGAGGTTAGATTTCTTACGTTTTGGGGTTAGTAATTCTTACGTTAGGGGGTTAGTAATTCTTACGTTTGAGGATTAGATTTCTTACGTTTAGGGGTTAGCAATTCTTACGTTTGGGGGTTAGATTTCTTACGTTTTGGGGTTAGTAATTCTTACGTTTGAGGGTTAGTAATTGTTACGTTTGTAGTTAAGATTTCTTACGTTCTGGGGATAGTAATTCTTACGTTTGGGGGTTAGATTTCTTACGTTTTGGGGTTAGTAATTCTTACGTTTGGGGGTTAGTAATTCTTATGTTTTGGGGGTTAGTAATTCTTCAGTTTGGGAGTTAAATTTCTTACGTTTTGGGGTTAGTAATTCTTACGTTTGGGGGTTAGTAATTGTTACGTTTGGGGGTTCGATTTCTTACGTTTTGGGGTTAGTAATTCTTACGTTTGGGGGTTAGTAATTCTTACGTTTTTGTGTTAGTAATTCTTACATTTGGGGGTTAGTAATTCTTACGTTTGTTGGTTAAATTTCTTACGTTTTGGAGTTAGTAATTCTTACGTTTGGGGGTTAGTAATTTTTACGTTTGGGGGTTAGATTTCTTACGTTTTTGGATTAGTAATTCTTACGTTTTGGGGTTACATTTCTTACTTTTTGGGGTTAGTAATTCTTACGTTTGAGGGTTAGATTTCTTACGTTTTGAGGTTAGTAATTCTTATTTTACGGGGTTAGTAATTCTTACGTTTGGGGGTTACTAATTCTTACGTTTACGGGTTAGTAATTCTTACGTTTTAGGGTTAGTAATTCTTACGTTTAAGGGTTAGTAATTCTTAAGTTTGGGGTTTAGATTTCTTACATTTTGGGGTTAGTAATCTTACGTTTGGGGGTTAGATTTTTTACGTTTTGGGGTTAGTAATTCTTACGTTTGAGGGTTAGTAATTGTTACGTTTGGGGGTAAGATTTCTTACGTTTTGGGGTTAGTAATTCTTACGTTTGGGGGTTAGTAATTCTTACGTTTGGGGATTAGATTTCTTACGTTTTGGGGTTAGTAATTCTCACGTTTCGGGGTTAGTAATTCTTACGTTTGGGGGTTAGATTTCTTACGTTTAGGGGTTAGTAATTCTTACGTTTGGGGGTTAGTAATTCTTACGTTTGGGGGTTAGATTTCTTACGTTTTGGGGTTATTAATTCTCACGTTTCGGGGTTAGTAATTCTTACGTTTGGGGGTTAGATTTCTTACGTTTTGGGGTTAGTAATTCTTACGTTTAGGGGTTAAATTTCTTACGATTTGGAGTTAGTAATTCTTACGTTTGGGGGTTAGTAATTCTTACGTTTGGCGGTTAGATTTCTTACGTTTTGGGGTTAGTAATTCTTACGTTTCGGGGTTATTAATTGTTACGTTTGGAGGTTAGATTTCTTTCTTTTTGGGGTTAGTAATTCTAACGTTAGGGGGTTAGTAATTCCTACGTTTGAGGAATAGATTTCTAACGTTTTGGGGTTAGTAATTCTTACGTTTGGGGGTTATATTTCTTACGTTTTGGGGTTAGTAATTCTTACGTTTGGGGGTTAGATTTGATACCTTTTGGGGTTAGTAATTCTTACGTTTGGGGGTTAAATTTCTTACGTTTTGAGGTTAGTAATTCTTATTTTACGGGGTTGGTAATTATTACGTTTGGGGGTTAGATTTCTTACGTTTTGGGGTTAGTAATTTTTACGTTTAAGGGTTAGTAATTCTTTCGTTTGGGGTTTAGATTTCTTACGTTTTGGGGTTAGTAATTCTTACCTTTCGGGGTTTGTAATCTTACCTTTGGGGGTTAGTTTTCTTGCGTTTTGGGGTTAGTAATTCTTACGTTTGAGGGTTAGTAATTGTTACGTTTTGGGGTAAGATTTCTTACGTTTTGGGGGTAGTAATTCTTACGTTTGGGGGTTAGTAATTCTTACGTTTGGGGGTTAGATTTCTTACGTTTTGGGGTTAGTAATTCTTACGTTTGAGGGTTAGTAATTGTTACGTTTGGGGTTAAGATTTCTTACGTTCTGGGGTTAGTAATTCTTACGTTTGGGGGTTAGATTTCTTACGTTTTGGGGTTAGTAATTCTTACATTTGAGGGATAGTAATTGTTACGTTTGAGGTTAAGATTTCTTACGTTTTGGGGTTAGTAATTCTTATGTTTTGGGGCTTAGTAATTCTTCAGTTTGGGAGTTAAATTTCTTACGTTTTGGGGTTAGTAATTCTTACGTTTGGGGGTTAGTAATTGTTACGTTTGGGGGTAAGATTTCTTACGTTTTGGGGTTAGTAATTCTTACGTTTGGGGGTTAGTAATTCTTACGTTTTGGTGTTAGTAATTCTTAAGTTTGGGGGTTAGTAATTCTTACGTTTGTTGGTTAAATTTTTTACGTTTTGGAGTTAGTAATTCTTACGTTTGGGGGTTAGTAATTTTTACGTTTGGGGGTTGGATTTCTTACGTTTTTGGATTAGTAATTCTTACGTTTTGGGGTTACATTTCTTACGTTTTGGGGTTAATAATTCTTACGTTTGAGGGTTAGATTTCTTACGTTTTGAGGTTAGTAATTCTTATTTTACGGGGTTAGTAATTCTTACGTTTGGGGGTTACTAATTCTTACGTTTACGGGTTAGTAATTCTTATGTTTTAGGGTTAGTAATTCTTACGTTTAAGGGTTAGTAATTCTTAAGTTTGGGGTTTAGATTTCTTACGTTTTGGGGTTAGTAATCTTACGTTTTGGGGTTAGATTTTTTACGTTTTGGGGTTAGTAATTCTTACGTTTGAGGGTTAGTAATTGTTACGTTTGGGGGTAAGATTTCTTACGTTTTGGGGTTAGTAATTCTTACGTTTGGGGGTTAGTAATTCTTACGTTTGGGGGTTAGATTTCTTACGTTTTGGGGTTAGTAATTCTTACGTTTGGGGGTTAGATTTCTTACGTTTTGGGGTTAGTAATTCTCACGTTTCGGGGTAAGTAATTCTAACGTTTGGGGGTTAGATTTCTTACGTTTTGGGGTTAGTAATTCTTACGTTTAGGGGTTAAATTTCTTACGATTTGGAGTTAGTAATTCTTACGTTTTGGGGTTAGTAATTCTTACGTTTGGCGGTTAGATTTCTCACGTTTTGGGGTTAGTAATTCTTACGTTTCGGGGTTATTAATTGTTACGTTTGGAGATTAGATTTCTTTCTTTTTGGGGTTAGTAATTCTAACGTTAGGGGGTTAGTAATTCCTACGTTTGAGGAATAGATTTCTAACGTTTTGGGGTTAGTAATTCTTACGTTTGGGGGTTATATTTCTTACGTTTTGGGGTTAGTAATTCTTACGTTTGGGGGTTAGATTTGATACCTTTTGGGGTTAGTAATTCTTACGTTTGGGGGTTAAATTTCTTACGTTTTGAGGTTAGTAATTCTTATTTTACGGGGTTGGTAATTATTACGTTTGGGGGTTAGATTTCTTACGTTTTGGGGTTAGTAATTTTTACGTTTAAGGGTTAGTAATTCTTTCATTTGGGGTTTAGATTTCTTACGTTTTGGGGTTAGTAATTCTTACCTTTCGGGGTTAGTAATCTTTCCTTTGGGGGTTAGATTTCTTGCGTTTTGGGGTTAGTAATTCTTACGTTTGAGGGTTAGTAATTGTTACGTTTTGGGGTAAGATTTCTTACGTTTTGGGGGTAGTAATTCTTACGTTTGGGGGTTAGTAATTCTCACGTTTGGGGGTTAGATTTCTTACGTTTTGGGGTTAGTAATTCTTACGTTTGGGGGTTAGATTTCTTACGTTTTGGGGTTAGTAACTCTTACGTTTGGGGGTTAAACTTCTTACTTTTTGAGGTTAGTAATTCTCACCTTTCGGGGTTAGTAATCTTACCTTTGGGGGTTAGATTTCTTGCGTTTTGGGGTTAGTAATTCTTACGTTTGAGGGTTAGTAATTGTTACGTTTTGGGGTAAGATTTCTTACGTTTTGGGGTTAGTAATTCTTACGTTTGAGGGTTAGTAATTCTTACGTTTGGGGGTTAGATTTCTAACGTTTTGGGGTTAGTAATTCATACGTTTGGGGGTTAAATTTCTTACGTTTTGAGGTTAGTAATTCTTACGTTTGGAGGTAAGTAATTCTTACGTTTGGGGGTTAGTAATTCTTACGCTTGGGGGTTAGATCTGTTACGTTTTGGGGTTAGTAATTCTTACGTTTGGGGGTTAAATTTCTTACGTTTTGAGGTTAGTAATTCTTACGTTTGGAGGTTAGTAATTCTTACGTTTGGGTGTTAGTAATTCTTACGTTAGGGGGTTAGTATTTCCTACGTTTGAGGAATAGATTTCTTACGTTTTGGGGTTAGTAATTCTTACGTTTAGGGGTTAGTAAATCTTACGTTTCGGGGTTAGATTTCTAACGTTTTGGGGTTAGTAATTCTTACGTTTGGGGGTTAGTAATTCTTACGTTTGGAGGTTAGTAATTCTTACGTTTGGGGGTTAGTAATTCTTACGTTTGGGGGTTAGATTTCTTACGTTTGGGGGTTAGTAATTCTTACTTTTGGGGGTTAGTAATTCTTACGTTTGGGGGTTAGATTTCTTACGTTATGGGGTTAGTAATTCTTAGGTTTGGGGGTTAGTAATTCTTACGTTTAGAGGTTAGATTTCTTACTTTTTGGGGTTAGTAATTCTTACGTTTGGGGGTTAGTAATTCTTACGTTTGGGGGTTAGATTTCTTACGTTTTGGGGTTAGTAATTCTTACGTTTGGAGGTTAGATTTCTTACGTTTTGGGGTTAGTAATTCTTACGTTTGGGGGTTAGTAATTCTTACTTTTGGGGTTTAGATTTCTTACGTTTTGGGGTTAGTAATTCTCACCTTTCGGGGTTAGTAATCTTACCTTTCGGGGTTAGATTTCTTGCGTTTTGGGATTAGTAATTCTTACGTTTGAGGGTTAGTAATTGTTACGTTTTGGGGTAAGATTTCTTACGATTTGGGGTTAGTAATTCTTACGTTTGAGGGTTAGTAATTCTTACGTTTGGGGGTTAGATTTCTTACGTTTTGGGGTTAGTAATTCATACGTTTGGGGGTTAAATTTCTTACGTTTTGAGGTTAGTAATTCTTATGTTTGGAGGTAAGTAATTCTTACGTTTGGGGGTTAGTAATTCTTACGCTTGGGGGTTAGATCTCTTACGTTTTGGGGTTAGTAATTCTTACGTTTGGGGGTTAAATTTCTTACGTTTTGAGGTTAGTAATTCTTACGTTTGGAGGTTAGTAATTCTTACGTTTGGGGGTTAGTAATTCTTACGTTTGGGGGTTAGAATTCTTACGTTTTGGGGGTTAGTAATTCTTACGTTAGGGGGTTAGTATTTCCTACGTTTGAGGAATAGATTTCTTACGTTTTGGGGTTAGTAATTCTTACGTTTAGGGGTTAGTAATTCTTACGTTTGGGGGTTAGATTTCTAACGTTTTGGGGTGAGTAATTCTTACGTTTGGGGGTTAGTAATTCTTACGTTTGGAGGTTAGATTTCTTACTTTTTGGGGTTAGTAATTCTTACGTTTGGGGGTTAGTAATTCTTACGTTTGGGGGTTAGATTTCTTACGTTTGGGGGTTAGTAATTCTTACTTTTGGGGGTTAGTAATTCTTACGTTTGGGGGTTAGATTTCTTACGTTTTGGGGTTAGTAATTCTTAGGTTTGGGGGTTAGTAATTCTTACGTTTAGAGGTTAGATTTCTTACTTTTTGGGGTTAGTAATTCTTACGTTTGGGGGTTAGTAATTCTTACGTTTGGGGGTTAGATTTCTTACGTTTTGGGGTTAGTAATTCTTACGTTTGGGGGTTAGTAATTCTTACGTTTGGAGGTTAGATTTCTTACGTTTTGGGGTTAGTAATTCTTACGTTTGGGGGTTAGTAACTCTTACTTTTGGGGGTTAGATTTCTTACGTTTTGGTGTTAATAATTCTTACGTTTATGGGATGGTAATTCTTACGTTTGGGGGCTAGATTTCTTACGTTTAGGGGTTAGTAATCTTACGTTTGGGGGTTAGATTTTTTATTTTTTGGGGTTAGTAATTCTTACTTTTGGGGGTTAGTAATCTTACGTTTGGGGTTTAGATTTCTTACGTTTTGGGGTCAGTAATTCTTACCTTTGGGGATTAGTAATCTTACGTTTGGGGGTTAGATTTCTTACGTTTGGGGGTTAGATTTCTTACGTTTGGGGGTTAGATTTCTTACGATTTGGGGTTAGTAATTGTTACGTTTCGGGGTTAAATTTCTTACGATTTGGAGTTAGTAATTCTTACGTTTGGGGGTTAGTAATTGTTACGTTTGGATGTTAGATTTCTTACGTTTTGGGGTTAGTAATTCTTACGTTTGGGGGTTAGTAATTCTTACGTTTGGATGTTAGATTTCTTACGTTTTGGGGTTAGTAATTCTTACGTTTGGGGGTTAGTAATTCTTACGTTTGGGGTTTAGATTTCTTATGTTTTGGGGTAAGTAATTCTTACGTTTGGGGGTTAGTAATTCTTACGTTTGGGGGTTAAATTTCTTACGATTGGAGGTTAGTAATTCTTACCTTTGGGGGTTAGTAATTCTTACGTTTGGGGGTTTGATTTCTTACGTTTGGGGGTTAGTTATTCTTACGTTTGGTGGTTAGGAAATTCTCACGTTTGGGGGTTAGATTTCTTACGTTTTAGGGTTAGTACTTCTTACGTTTTGGGGTTAGTAATTCTTACGTTTGGGGGTTAGACTTCTTACGTTTTGGTGTTAATAATTCTTACGTTTATGGGATAGTAATTCTTACGTTTGGGGGCTAGATTTCTTACGTTTTGGGGTTAGTAATTCTTACGTTTGGGTGTTAGGAATTCTTACGTTTGGGGGTTAGATTTCTTACGTTTTGGGGTTAGTAATTCTTACGTTTGGGGGTTACATTTTTTACGTTTTGGGCCTTATAATTCTTATATTTTGGGGTTAGTAATTCTTACGTTTGGGGTTAGTAATTCTTACGTTTAGGGGTTATATTTCTTACGTTTTGGGGTTAGTAATTCTTACGTTTGGGGGTTAGCAATTCTTACGTTTGCGGGTTAAATTTCTTACTTTTTGCGGTTAGTAATTCTTACGTTTGGGGGTTAGTAAATTCTTACATTTGGGGTTAGATTTCTTACGTTTTGGGGTTAGTAATTCTTACGTTTGAGGGTTAGTAATTCTTACGTTTGGGGGTTAGATTTCTTACGTTTTGGGGTTAATTATTCTTACGTTTGGGGGTTAGTAATTCTTACGTTTGGGATTTAGATTTCTTACGTTTTGGGGTTAGTAATTCTTTCGTTTGGGGGTTAGTAATTCTTACGTTTGGGGGCTAGATTTCTTACGTTTTGGTGTTAGTAATTTTTATGTTTGTAGGTTAGTAAATTCTTACGTTTGGGGGTTATATTTGTTACGTTTTGGGGTTAGTAATTCTTACGTTTGGGTGTTAGTAATTCTTACATTTGGGGGTTAGTAATTCTTACGTTTGGGGGTTAGATTTCTTACGTTTTGGGGTTAGTAATTCTTACGTTTGGGGGTTAATAATTCTTACGTTTGGGGGTTAGATTTCTTACGTTTTGGGGTTAGTAATTCTTACGTTTGGGTGTTAGTAATTCTTACGTTTGGGGGTTAGTAATTCTTACGTTTGAAGGTTAGATTTCTTACTTTCCGGGGTTAGTAATTCTTACGTTTGGGGGTTAGTAATTCTTACGTTTAGGGGTTAGATTTCTTACCTTTTGAGGTTAGTAATTCTTACGTTTGGGGGTTATATGTCTTAAGTTTTTGGAATAGTAATTCTTACGTTTGGGGGTTATTAATTCTTACGTTTAGGGGTTAGATTTCTTATGTTTTGCGGTTAGTAATTCTTACGTTTGAAGGTTAGATTTCTTACTTTCCGGGGTTAGTAATTCTTACGTTTAGGGGTTAGATTTCTTATGTTTTGGGGTTAGTAATTCTTTCGTTTAGGGGTTAATAATTCTTACGTTTGGGGGTTAGAGTTCTTACGTTTTGGGGTTAGTAATTCTTACGTTTGCGGGTTAGTAATTGTTACGTTTGGGGGTTAGATTTCTTACGTTTTGGGGTTAGTAATTCTTACGTTTGGGGGTTAGTAAATCTTACGTTTAAGGGTTAGATTTCTTACGTTTTGGGGTTAGTAATTCTTACGTTTGGGGGTTACATTTCTTACGTTGTTTGGTTAGTAATTCTTACGTTCGGGGGTTAGATTTCTTACGTTTTGGAGTTAGTAATTCTTACGTGTGGGGTTAGTAATTTTTACGTTTGGGGGTTAGATTTCTTACGTTTTGGGGTTAGTAATTGTTAAGTTTGGAGGTTAGTAATTCTTACGTTTGGAGGTTAGATTTCTTACGTTTTGGGGTTAGTAATTCCTACGTTTGGGGGTTAGTAATTCTTACGTTTAGGAGTTAGATCTCTTACGTTTTGGGGTTAGTAATTAATACGTTTAAGGGTTAGTAATTCTTACGTTTAAGGATTAGATTTTTTACGTTTTGGGGTTAGTAATTCTTACGTTTGGGGGTTAGATTTCTTACGTTTTAGGGTTAGTAATTCTTACGTTTGGGGGTTACTAATTCATTCTTACGTTTGGGGGTTAGATTTCTTACGTTTTGGGGTTAGTAATTCTTACGGTTGGGGGTTAGTAATTCTTACGTTTGGGGGTTAGATTCTTTACGTTTTGGGGTTAGTAATTCTTACCTTTTGGGGGTTAGTAATTCTTACGTTTGGGGGTTAGATATCTTACGTTTTGGGGTTAGTAATTCTTACGTTTAGGGATTAATAATTCTTACGTTTGGGGGTTAGATTTCTTACGTTTAGAGGTTAGTAATTCTTACGTTTGGGAGTTAGATTTCTTACGTTTTGGGGTTAGTGATTCTTACGTTTAGGGGGTTAGTAATTCTTACGTTTGGGGGTAGATTTCTTACGTTTTGGGGTTAGTAATTCTTACGTTTGGGGGTTAGATTACTTACGTTTTTGGGTTAGTAATTCTTACGTTTGGGGGTTAAGAATTCTTACGTTTGGTGGTTAGATTTCTTATGTTTTGGGGTTAGTAACTCTTACACTTGGGGGTTAGTAATTCTTATGTTTTGGGGTTAGTAATTCTTACGTCTGGGGGTCAGATTTCTTACGTTTTGGGGTTAGTAATTCTTACGCTTGGGGGTTAGATTTCTTACCTTTTGGGTTTAGTAATTCTTACGTTTGGGGGTCAGATTTCTTACGTTTTGGGGTTAGTAATTCTTACGCTTGGGGGTTAGATTTCTTACGTTTTGGGTTTAGTAATTCTTACGTTTGGGGGTTAGATTTCTTACGTTTTGTGGTTAGTAATTCTTACGTTTGGGGATTCGTAATTCTTACGTTTGGGGGTTAGATTTTTCACGTTTTGAGGTTAGTAATTCTTACGTTTGGGGATTCGTAATTCTTACGTTTGGGGATTAGATTTGTTACGTTTTAAGGTTATTAATTCTTACGTTTAGGGGTTAGTAAATCTTATGTTTGGGGGTTAGATTTCTTACGTTTTCGGGTTAGTAATTCTTACGTTTTGGGGGCTAGATTTCTTACGTCTTGGGGTTAGTAATTCTTTCGTTTGGGGGTTAGATTTCTGACGTTTTGGGGTTAGTAATTCTTACGTTTGGTGGTTAGATTTCTTACGTTTTGGGATTAGTAATTTTTACGTTTGGGGGTTAGTCATTCTTACCTTTACGGGATATATATCTTACGTTTTGGGGTTAGTAATTCTTTCGTTTGGGGGTTAGTAATTCTTACGTTTAGGGGTTTTATTTCTTACGTTTTGGGGTTAGTAATTCTTACGTTTGCGGGTTAGGAATTCTTACGTTTGGGGGTTTGATTTCTGACGTTTTGGGGTTAGTAGTTCTTACGTTTGGGGGTTAGATTTCTTACGTTTTGGGGTTAGTAATTTTTACGTTTGACGGTTAGTAATTCTTACGTTTGGAGGTTATATTTCTTACGTTTTTGGGTTAGTAATTCTTACGTTTGGAGGTTAGTAATTCTTACGTTTTTGGGTTAGTAATTCTTACGTTTGGGGGTTAGAGTTCTTAAGTTTTGGGGTTAGTAATTCTTACGTGTGGGGGTTAGTAATTCTCACGTTTGGGGATTAGATTTCTTATGTTTTGGGATTAGTAATTCTTACAATTGGGGGTTAGTAATTCTTACGTTTTCGAGTTAGTAATTCTTACGTTTGGGGGTTAATAATCCTTACGTTTGGGGATTAGACGTTTTGGGGTTAGTAATTCTTACGTTTGGGGATTAGATTTCTTACGTTTTCGGGTTAGTAATTCTTACGTTCGGGGGTTAATAATCCTTACGTTTGGGGATTAGAGGTTTTGGGGTTAGTAATTCTTACGTTTGCGGGTTAGATTTGTTACGTTTTGGGGTTAGTAATTCTTTCGTTTGGGGGTTAGTAATTCTTACGTTTGGGGGTTAGATTTCTTACGTTTTGGGGTTAGTAATTCTTACGTTTGGGCGTTAGACTTCTTACGTTTTGGGGTTAGTAATTCTTACGTTTGGGGGTTAGTAATTCTTACGTTTTGGGGCTAGTAATTCTTACCTTTGGGGATTAGATTTCTTAGTTTTTGGGGTTAGTAATTCTTACCTTTGGGGGTTAGTAATTCTTACGTTTGGGGGTTAGATTTCTTACGTTTTGGGGTTAGTAATTCTTACGTTTAAAGGTTAGTAATTGTTACGTTTTGGGGTTAGAATTCTTACGTTTTGGGGTTAATAATTCTTACGTTTGGGATTAGTAATTCTTACAATTGGGGGTATGTAATTCTTACGTTTTCGAGTTAGTAATTGTTACGTTTGGGGGTGAATAATCCTTACGTTTGGGGATTAGACGTTTTGGGGTTAGTAATTCTTACGTTTGGGGATTAGATTTCTTACGTTTTCGGGTTAGTAATTCTTACGTTCGGGGGTTAATAATCCTTACGTTTGGGGATTAGATGTTTTGGGGTTAGTAATTCTTACGTTTGGGGGTTAGTAATTCTTACGTTTGGGGGTTAGATTTCTTACGTTTTGGGGTTAGTAATTCTTTCGTTTGGGGGTTAGTAATTCTTACGTTTGGGGGTTAGATTTCTTACGTTTTGGGGTTAGTAATTCTTACGTTTGGGCGTTAGACTTCTTACGTTTTGGGGTTAGTAATTCTTACGTTTGGGGGTTAGTAATTCTTACGTTTGGGGGTTAGATTTCTTACCTTTTGGGGTTAGTATTTCTTACCTTTGGGGGTTAGTAATTTTAACTTTTTAGGGTTAGATTTCTTACGTTTTGGGGTTAGTAATTCTTACGTTTCGGGGTTAGTAATTCTTACGTTTGGGGGTTAGATTGCTTACGTTTTGGAATTAATAATTCTTACGTTTGGGGGTGTATAATTCTTACGTTTGGGGGTTATATTTCTTACGTTTTGAAGTTAGTAATTCTTACGTTGGGGGGTTAGTAATTCTTACCTTTGGGAGTTAGATTTCTTACGTTATGGGGTTAGTAATTCTTACGTTTGGGGGTTAGATTTCTTACGTTTTGGGGTTAGTATTTCTTACGTTTGGGGGTTAGCAATTCTTACGTTTGGGAGTTAGATTTCTTACGTTTTGAGGTTAGTCATAACGAGCCAGAGGTTCTTAGCAACGAAAACAAGACCTCGGCACCCCTTGGAGATACCAGGCAATTTGCCTGGTTTCTCCACGGGACGTCAAACAACTCGGAGCATTCCAATGGAATAGAATCCGTTCTGGCATTACTTCTGTTTCGCTTGCGGCGTTAATTTTAATAATCCTTGCGCCTAAAAAATATTTTTTTGCGAGCTTTTAATTAAATTTCTTTCGTTGATATGACGTGTCTGCAAACGGATCCCACGTTACATGTTTTGCTGCAGTCTGCTGGAAAGCGATGAAATTTAAACGGGGGCACCCAACAGTTTAGTAATGGAATCTTTTCGTAGAATTGAGATTAAAATGTAATGAAAAACGGAATCGTGACTTAAATCGTTCGCCACACAGGAATAGAAGAAGGCAAATATGTCGTTAACACTGGGAACTGTGAACAACTTAGAGATCCTTGGAAAAAGGGAAATTTTTTCAGCAAAGGAATATAATCGTTCCGATTAGTCGGCTCATTCATATGCGCACTGCAAATTGTCGGCCTGAGCTTTTTTTTTTTCTCAGATCTGTTCGATTTATAAATTCTGCTGCTCTTTGACAGATTTCATTTTGAGCAAGGTTTACAGTATACAAGCAGTTCCATTGCGATAAAGTTTTATAAACCGGGTCGATTTTCGTCCACTTATTCACTTTCTTATGTGATAAATCGTTATGCGTAAATCAACTCAGGCTAAATCGGCCAAACAAAATTCGGCCCAATAAATCGGTACGCGTGTGTTAACCTTGGGCTCACACAAGTACTAGAAAAGGCTACCAAAAGAAAATAAGCTAAAATATACGGTTGAAATAAGTTGCTCACTAAATTTTCTAATACCCCGTTCCTTAGAAGAAGTTTTGTTTTCTGTGGTAATCGTACAAAATGTTGAGCCTCGATGTCTTTCACGTCTTGTTTATCGTGTTAATGCACGTGGTGGACCCAGACATTGAATTCGCGCCTGTTTGTACTCCAATATTTATGCTTAAATAAAAATAAAGGATTTTTATCCCTAAATAAAAATAAAGGCACCACAGACCTATTGAGTCATACGCATGCCGTTTCACCTTTTTAGCATTTTTTTTTTTAATTCTTGAATTTATTCTCTGACATAAGTGAAGTGATGTCCAGAAATAAACGCTAATGAGATGCATGAAATGTATGATAGACATCACAAGTTGTCCCCTACCGTAAATTCTTACTAAAACACAAATAATTCTGTCAAACATTTAACAATTATTCCACGGGCGCGCATTGGATATGAGATGATAGATAGTTGGCTATAGTCATCTCACATCTAACAAGCGCAAGTGGATAATTGCTTTATTAAAAACAATTAAGAAATATTGCTAGATCTTACTGATTTCAATGTCTAAGAATAACCAGCCCACAATTTATGGTCGTCATTTCTTGCATATATTATGGCCGCTAGGCCAATCAAATCACTCGAATTGTATTATACAATAATTCAGTTTTTAATTAGAAATAATATGAAAACTGACAAAAAGGTCTGTCTAATGTAAAGTACCCAAATTCGGGGTGAGGTGCATTTCTGGACATTTGTGGTACTCAGGGACAAGCAAAAGAAATACATAAAAGTAAGTTTAAATCGTTTATTAATAGCTAGAGAAGGGGGACGGGATGGGGACATAAAATAAGACCACCAGTTAACCCGTTTAGAGACTAAATAATCCTTCAGCCATCGCTTGTGGAGTGGGTTTTATTGTTTAGGGTCTTAGCACTGGAGACCCCTACTTGAATTCAAAACGATGGTAACAGACAAGAACAGCCCGTTGTAAACAACGAGTACTCTCCATAAACGGCAAGCGTTTTCTCGGGTGTTACTCCCTTTACATGAATTTGCTTCTTGTTCTGAGTGGCTCATCGTAATGCTGCGTCTGTTTTCGGCTTTGGTTTTCGTTTTACGACACTCAACTGCCAACCTCGACCCAAGGGGCTTCTCGGCCTTTCAATACGGGTGGGGGACAGCGGCGGGAGAACTCATGTATACAGGCTTTAAAACCGAAGTGTTCGAACATCAGTTAAATCACAACCTCTTTAAGTTTGAAAAGCGGTTTCACATCGAAAAAAAGGGAAAAGAAGAGGGTTGAAGGAGTTTTACATTTCAATTTCAAGAATCATTTGATTTTTTCTATCCGTGAAACTACCAATTTATAGTCCGTTTGCTTTGCAGGAAAAGAAATAAAATAAAGTGCGATCTTTGTCTGATGTAAGTTGCGGTTAATACGTTATAGGCCAAAAAGGATATACGCTGTAAATGAAACAAACTTAAGCGCAAGCTGCCAGACCGAGTGTACATGTGTGTATGTAGCGACCATAAAAGCCATTTTTCGATATTTTTAACCGATTGCAGAAGGACTATTCATACTATTCTTTATTGTAATTTCATTTTCTTTAGTGTTGAGTTAATTTTTCTTAGACTGGCTAAGATCGTCTGCGTCTGTACTACGGTTAAAATGTATACTCAGGTGCCAGAAAATGCGTGCATGTGAACGTGATTTAGTGCGTATGAGCCGAAAGGATGCGGAAGAGTACTATTAATCTCATTAAATTTCCCTTGCATTTCTTTAATTATTATTATAAATTATTTTATTCACCTGTATCTACACAGCATCCATTTCCGCGAAAAATGTTTCGATTTACAGCTAACGCTATTTTCGACACCCTCCATTTTTACTGTCTATCCATGCCGATTTCCCTACGTCATATGACGTCTGTCGGGCTCCCTATTCAGGAACCAAAGCTTAAGTGTTGCAAACGAAGTGTGAGGGAAAATAGTGAGTGTTGGTATCTTGTTGTCGGTCTTTGTGTTTTATTTGCAATGTCATCGGCTAAAGAGAGCTTGTCTAACACAAAGCGTCGACAATTGCCTGCTGAGACGAAACTGGAGTCACGTGTTGCTTATCTAAGCCATCCGAGAACAATCGAGAGAAGACTTTGTCAAGTGGTGAACAAAAAAGGCGGCGAATTTGAACGTTTTCTAAGTTCACTTTAATATCGCGTTTCGGGCAATCGCATTTTTTTTCTTCGCGAAACGTCTTTGAAACGACCCTTCCGCCCTCTTTGGATGAGTATCTCTTTCTGTTCACCAAGTTCGAAGTAATCTATTTCTGGATAACGTTCTTGGATAATACGCCTCTGTGACTCGTAGGGATATAATCCAGTACGAATTAAGTTTACCGTTTGAAATGAATATTCCCCTTACTGGTAGTAATGTAGATGTTATTTGTTGGAAATTTATATATCGGTTAGTCTTTTAAATAGCTTAACGTTCACTTTTAAAATATAGAAAGTCAACGACTGTGATATTCTCAGGTTCCCTGGTCCCCCCCTTGCTTACTTGATAGTGCAAGGGTATTATCCTGAGACTGAAGTCTAACCGCCAGTGTGATTTGTGGCGGACTCCCCGAGGGTTGGTTACCCCAGCTCGCCTTTTTTTCCCAGACAAATCACAACCTTAAGTCGACTTCAGTCTTTTCAGGGGGTATCATTGGGTGACCACCCCAACTCATTGTTGCCAGGATACTACACACTTCTTGACAAACGGTTTGTGAGACTGGGACGTCACACAATAAAGGAGACAATAGCAGAGAGTTGCTTGATAGTTCAGTGACAGAGCATTTATGAAGCTGGAACTACACACGGCAATGACGACAACAGCCCTCATTCTCATTCATTGACCGGGCTTTAAATACTCCGTCACATCTATTCCATTGCACATATGCCACACATTGACATTCAAATCTAAGCAGTAGGCAGGACGTTTGTCTAATAAACCTAGTTTAATGGCCTTAGCTCCCACGAGTCTCCTGTAGCTCAGTGGTAGAGCATCCGAACTAGTAATCGAAAAATCTAAGCCGGCTTCGATTCTTGATAGGAGAACAAGGAATTTCTATTTCCGACATTTCCTGTGACACTCCTGAATAATACATAATTCTCATGCAATACGTTGCTTCATAGTTTAAAGATAATGCTCAACACCTGTCTCAACATTTAAACTGCTTAGAAACACAGTTGAACTGCTGCCTTATTATTCAAAACAGAGACAAAATTTGACAAGACATAGACAATGCCAGAAAGTCCTATTTGGGTGAACCAGAAAGAATATACAACATTAATTTTATGGGAGACTTTCAAAGACATCTCAAAACACTGTAAATGTTGCATACCCGGAAAGCACACATCAAGGCCATTGCATCTACTCGGCTGAACCAAATGGGGTATACAGTAATAGCCTAGATTTCCACAAGCCATAGAACAATAACAATAATTATTGATTCTGATCAAGTTCACTACCCTGCAACCAGTTTACATAGACCTTAGCTTGGTGAACTAGAAAAAGGTCACACTTACTTAATCTCTCATTCTCAACATCTGCAGGGTCAATTTAATCACGTTTCATATCCCAAAAGCACTCAGGCAAGCATAAATGCCAGGACTTCTACCTGGGTGAACCAGATGGGATATACAACCCTGGCCTAGATTATCATCTTTCTCAAAAACTCGTTAATATTGCATATCCCAGAAGCACTCAGGCACATATCAATACCAGGACTTCTACCTGGGTGAACCAAAAAGGATATACAACAATTACCTACATTGACATGTGCGACTCGAAATAATTCTCATGTTGCATATCCCAGAAGCACTCAGGCACATATCAATGCCAGGACTTCTATCTGGGTGAACCAAAAGGATATACAACAATTACCTACATTGACATGTGCGACTCGAAATAATAATTTTCATGTTGCATATCCCAGAAGCACTCAGGCACATATCAATGCCAGGACTTCTATCTGGGTGAACCAAAAAGGATATACAACAATTAACTACATTGACATGTGCGACTCGAAATAATAATTTTCATGTTGCATATCCCTGAAGCGCTCAGGCACATATCAATGCCAGGACTTCTATCTGGGTGAACCAAAAAGGATATACAACAATTACCTACATTGACATGTGCGACTCGAAATAATAATTTTCATGTTGCATATCCCTGAAGCGCTCAGGCACATATCAATGCCAGGACTTCTATCTGGGTGAACCAAAAAGGATATAATACAATTGCCTACATTGACATGTGCGACTCGAAATAATAATTTTCATGTTGCATATCCCAGAAGCACTCAGGCACATATCAATGTCAGGACTTCTATCTGGGTGAACCAAAAAGGATATACAACAATTACCTACATTGACATGTGCGACTCGAAATAATAATTTTCATGTTGCATATCCCAGAAGCGCTCAGGCACATATCAATGCCAGGACTTCTATCTGGGTGAACCAAAAAGGATAAATTATACAGCAATTACCTACATTGACATATGCGACTCGAAATAATAATTTTCATGTTGCATATCCCTGAAGCGCTCAGGCACATATCAATGCCAGGACTTCTATCTGGGTGAACCAAAAAGGATATACAACAATTACCTACATTGACATGTGCGACTCGAAATAATAATTTTCATGTTGCATATCCCTGAAGCGCTCAGGCACATATCAATGCCAGGACTTCTATCTGGGTGAACCAAAAAGGATATACAACAATTACCTACATTGACATGTGCGACTCGAAATAATAATTTTCATGTTGCATATCCCAGAAGCACTCAGGCACATATCAATGCCAGGACTTCTATCTGGGTGAACCAAAAGGATATACAACAATTACCTAAATTGACATATGCGACTCGAAATAATAATTTTCATCTTGGATAAACTGTGAATGGCATGCCCTTTAAACAGGAAACTATCATCAGTTCATATTACTCTCACCTGTTTTCTTTGCAATTGGCAATTGTAATTGGATAGACACTTTTGCAGCTTTCACTAGATGCATGGTGAACATTCACTGGTACAATGCCAATCATGACTTATTGCCTGCCTGTGGTGGGGTACAGCATGTGAATACATTACTAATGCATTGGGATTTAAGTTATTACTACCTTAAAATGCTCAAAGCCAGGGTTTTCAATAGCACCCGACGCCCGACGCCCGACGCAAGTCACCGGCTACTTTTAGCGTTTGTGCCGGGTACTTTTTGTCTCCAAAGTATGAATTTATGTCAATAACGTAGCTGATTACGGACGTGGATATTTTTGCCCAGATTTTAATTCCAATTGTTATAATAATTGTTATATCTGAGTGATATTTTGAAGAAAACTCTTGTTTATAATTCATTTTACAATGACCTCCAAACAAACACTTTTTTGCCCTTAAAATGCACCAGATTGAGAATGCATCTCTGGGTATGCAAAATTTAACTATTTGCTGTGACCCCCCCAGCGGGAGGGGGTTTCCCCCTCCCACACCCTTCCCCCGTGCAGCTTTCGCCGCACGGCACCGCTAACGCGGTGCAATTGTCCTCCGGCTACTTTCACATTTCCTCCTGGTACTTTTTTTCATTTTGAAAACCCTGCAAAGCCCTTACATTTTTGCAAGAATGGTGTGTAAAATGATAGTTTAGAGAAACCCTTCTTTTGCACAAGAAGTACCCATTCCATGCAAATTACTAGAAAAAGGACATAAGCATAATACCATAAGAGATAACTGAGAAAATTTTAAATAACGTTTAAATCCCTGCAACAAGAAAACTTCACACCTACCAAAGAAAAGTCTTCCGTCAAGTTTAAGGTTGACTTCCAGGGTGTTTTGGTGGGGTTGATGTAACCTTGTCTCCCTCGCAGCCCAGGCAACAGCAGCAGACGGGCTGACTTGAAAGCCACGAGGAGCACCTTCTGGCAGGGGTCTGATGCCCATTGCATTTCTTACTATCCCAAAAACCATTTTCCTCACAGCCTTGATTTGATTTTTGTTTAGCAGGATTGGGACATCAGTGTTGTAATCTTAATAAACAACCAAACTAAACATTAACTGTGAAATCAATAACAATACCATTGATTTTTTGTGGTGAACTTTTTATCATATCGAATAATTTTTAAATATCGAAAAAAAAATTGAAATTTACAGCCTACAATTATTGTACTGTAGGCTGTAAATTCGGAGTAATTTGAAAATCTGAAAATGTAAATTTAAAATAATTTTAAATATAATGCCCAGTCCCGATTAAGTTGACAAGCTGTAATTTTACTATACTATATTTATTCTTTTGTAATGTAATAACGCAATTCGCTTTATGCACGACGTTCTTTTTATAATAAAATGCTCTTATTAATTAGTTTGAGCTGCACTGATTTCACCTAAAATCTCCAAAAGGGAGGCACATGTTTCAGTTGACAATTGCACATACTGAATATTCATGCTTCTTCTCATTTTGCACCAATTAATAACTATTCTACTCTGCATGTAAACAAGATTAAGGTGGCTGAAGTCAAGCCCATGTACTGAGCAGAACACCTACTGTAAGGTCTCACTTGACTGGTTTCAGACACCAGCCAGTCAAATCAGTAGCAGCTGCTGCCATGGGCGTATAACAGAAATTATAATCCATTAAAGATATTAGCACTTCAGTGCTACACTGTAAATTCAAGGGTAAATAAAGTTTATTGATTGATAGATTTAAATATTTCCGCTCGCCCGCGATTGGTCTAAACGCCTCATGTGACCAAATATACCCCAGCTAAAACTGGGAAATATCCGATGATATTCCCCAAGTGATATTCCCCAATTTCAAAAACTTCAAGGCACGTTTTGTTTACAATCACAATTAATGTCAAGATGGGGGAACGGTTTGCTTTTGTGACGGAAAGAGAGATAAACCTGCTGGTCGATACAGCAGTATCAGAAAACAAAATACGCTCTAAAGGTTTAACGGTAAACTGTTCTTAAACGAAATGTTCAAATACTCAAGCTCGTTGCTTCATGTTGCGAAAAATATTTGAAGGATAATACATGTAACCACAATAGCCTCCATTTGGCTTTAAAAATATGCTTAGATATTTGTCCTTGGACATTATCTGCTCCTAGAAACTCACAGTTTTCCTCGAGCTTCACTCTCAGGAAAACTGTCCACTTCTCAGAACAGATAATGTCTGCGGACAAATATCTGAGCATATTTTCGTGCGAAATGGAGGCTATTGTTGATTTATCTTCACTGTGGGGTACAGTGCAACTAGCCCATTAATGTTGCTAATTTCCACCATAAGCTTTCATAGGCAAATCGTACAATTACAAAGAATAACTTACAAGCAAAAATTTTATTTAATTTTAAAATTAACGGTTTTACTTTATCCTGGCTCATTTTATAACACAGTTTAAACCCCACAATAATTAATTACAGTACCCTTGATCGAAACCCTGCGGAATATGCAAATCATGAAATTATTTTCCTTCTTTCATCCCTAAGGGATGGGACAGAAAAGACTCATTGGACCAGTCACTAATTCTTATTATCAACAGATCATTATAATGAGTGTCAAGACTCAACCCTGTGAACCCCTCCCTCAGTTTCTCTTTAAGAAAAAAAAAGTAAAATACGTTTTACAAAGCAAGAATATATATTATACCTATTCTAGCACAATAAAAAGATAAAGGTAATCACTTACCCCAGTTCGGCCCTGCCTAGTCAGGCTCAATAGCGTTTGCCAACCTTAATTCTTGGTCCGGTATTCTGGACTGCAGTTTAAAATACAGTAAGGTCCAGTCAGGGACACGAAGTGACTGGAAAAAATCAGGAGCACTGTCCCCAAGCATGACCTCAAATGCTTGTTTTGGACCACTTTTTTCGACCAATTTTTCCGCTAAGTCGCTTAACATTGTAGCCACTTCGGGATTGTGGACCTGACCAGCGATTGCTGATGCAAGCGGCAGCTGGTACTTTTCGCGAACATCGCTGATCAAGGTCCACACTACGTCGTCCGGAAATTCCTCTGATTTTGCCTTTGCACTCGTTGAGGGCGGTGAGCAGTCGGTTTGCGCTTCGTCTCGAAGGGTTTTGCTTTTCTGTTCCGATCTCGATAGCGTTCACGGCTTCAACGAAGCGTAGCTAACACGTTCACTCGGTTTCACAGTTTTCCTCAGAACTGCGCACAAAATGCCGAATAACGAGGCAACGGGAACGACTTCTCCTCTGAAAGCTCTCTGATCCAAGTCCCCGCCATTTTGGATATCGGAGATCTTCACAGAGGCGAATTCTGTTGGAAAAACTCGCTACCAAAGGGCACCTGGCCATAAATTTGATCGGCTGACCGCCACATACCAGAGAATTCATCAAATACCACGGTCTTACCGGGTCGCTAGCTAGATGAAGTCGACGAATGTCGAAAGCCTCAGCGTAAGCCTCAGTGTACCGATCCTTGAAGACGGAGCGCGAAAATGATCTTGACTAGAATTACATGAAATCTAACCTCCTAAATTGTCAAAAAAGGCAAATCCCACCCCCAAAATGATCAGGCCGTCTCAACGGGAGATTGTACGAAAAGCCATGCGGCGATAAATTAGTTGCGAAAACTCTGTTGGAGTCCCAAACCGCAAACGTAGTATGATGATGGGTTCAGAGCAGGAGTATGACGTCACTCCTTAGCAACAGGCTAGGGCACATTTTTCAACTTCCGGTTATCTCTGGCTCGTGATGCATGCACCAAAGGTCTCTTATGCCAGCGGGGATGATCTTGCCACTCAGTCCGATAACTTGTCTGACGACAAGCCAGGGAGGGAGAGATGAACTGGCCCCTAGACCATAATAAGTACATCCCTTTCGGCTAGCGCTCACATCCGACTGTCTCAAATTCAGCTTCATCTATATATAACATGATTAGCCGTCTTCCAAGTGGTACGTCTTGAGGTTTGGGCATGCGTACGTAGTGAACCTCATATAACGAATAGAGAAATATCTCGTTGTTTATTTCAACAAAATGATCAGGCAATGATCAAAAATATGAAAAGCTAGGGGGAAAAAACACACTTGTGATTAGTCTATAAAGTCACTTAACGACGAGGGAATCTTTTCATTATTTTAATTTTGTTTAATAAAAAAAAAAAAAACGCTCAATGTATGTGATTGTTCATTCTACCCAAGCCTTGGCATCCGTACAGATCGACGTCGTAGTTCATTTTTTATCTCACTCAAAGAGTTAATTTGTTTAGAAAAGAACTTTGCCGGAAACTTTTACCATCACTTTATAGGGATTCACGCCCTGGCCTCGAAATTAGTTTTTTCAGGTCACACATGTCATAATAGTTAATGATCAACCAGCACGCTAAGTAAGAATTAGGGCTGTTGATTGCAAGAACGGCTGATATCTTACTAACGCACGGTTGGATAAGTATGAAACCAACTTAGATCTGTCTACTAAAGAATTTTTTTAGGCCGTAAACTTCGAAAATTAAGCAGGTTTTTGACCTCCAAACATTGAGCGTGTTCTATAATGTCGTATGCACTGCGCTGTTCAAAGGGCGCTTTGAAGTTTTTTTTTGTAATGAAAGAAATATTCTTCTAACTAAAATGGCCCAAAATTTGATTTCTCTGAACTGAACAATTCAACTTCAAATGAGAAAAAACATCATTTTGACAACAACTCGTCATATAATTAGTTTTGACAAATGCGAGCATCTCGAGCGACGGGCTAGGCAAAATTTTCACGCAATTCTAGAAAGTAACTAAGACATTCGCGGAAAGTCTGATTGTGTTGATTAGCTAGGTAAACTTAACTTACGGTATTTAACTGAATGGACGTTTTGACACAAAGAAGTGCGACAATAACAACACATCAAAACACAAGTTAATTACGCGATGGTTCTTGAAACGAACAACTTCACAGCTAGATAATAACATCAGGCTAATACGAAAATATTTCGTTCTCCGGCTCTAAAGCAAACATGACAGTGAAAAGAAACAACATAATAAGAACTGGAGTAAACCAGTTCATTTAAGTCGATTGTGCATTTTCGGTGGCCCCGAATCCCTGAATAAAGTTCACTGAATCTAGTTAAACAAAACAACACAGCTGAACAGCAGACCAAAAATATTGCCGGCAAAAACATGGCCTTAACTAAACACTTTGATTACTTAGCGATATGTGAAAGAGAAATACAAACTCTAACTGAATAAAACACGATTGTTCAAGACTTACTGAGACCTTTAAGTTGTTTCCCTGTCAGAAGAGAACTTTCTAGCGGCGCCGCTGTGGTTCGCCAGATTCGCTCCCCAGCAAAGTGAGCCGATACCGTTCTATAATGTCGTATGCACTGCGCTGTTCAAAGGGCGCTTTGAAATGAAATGCTCAAGGTAAGTTTTTTTTTGTAATGAAACAAATATTCTTTTAACTGAAATGGCCAAAAATTTGATTAAGCGATGGTTCTTGAAACGAACAATTTCATAGCTAGAATAATAACATCAGGCTAATACGAAAATATCTTGCTCTCCGGCTCTAAAGCAAACATGACAGTGAAAAGAAAGAACATAATAAGAACTGGAGTAAACCAGTTTATTTAAGTCGATTGTGCATTTTAGGTGGCCCCGAATCCCTGAATAAAGTTCACTGAATTTAGTTAAACACAACAACACAGCTGAACAGCAGACGAAAAAAATTGCCGGCAGAAACATGGCCTTAACTAAACACTTTGATTACTTAGCGATATGTGAAAGAGAAGTACAAACTCTAACTGAATAAAACACGATTGTTCAAGACTTACTGAGATCTTTAAGTTGTTTCCTGTCAGAAGAGAACTTTCTAGCGGCGCCGCTGTGGTTCGCCAGATTCGCTCCCCAGCAAAGTCAGCCGATACCGTTCCATCGATCAATCGCTGCCACTGACGGCGCGCTGACTTCTCATCGCAAAGAAGGCCTGAAAGTCAATGTGATCATCCTGTTACTAAAATAATAATAGTAATAATAATAAACAAAATAATGGTGACATGTTGTCGCGGAAACGTCATGTTTTCACCCTTTAAGCCCTAATATCAAAGGACAAACTCTCCTGTCTTGTCCCTATATTTTTCTTATAAAAGCCGACTGGGTAGAAGTTATTAAAATATCAAGAGAATTCATCTTGGGTGATCGTATCCTTAATTCTCATGACCTCAGGGATTGAATAAACATTAATTTTACCAGGAGAAATTTGATGCTGATCACTGTTAGGGCTTAAAGGGTTAATCTCTCTACTTTTTATTGTGAAATAATACAACCGTCCTGGCACAAGCCTGACCCCATGCACCAAAGGTCTCTTATGCCAGCGGGGATGATCTTGCCACTCAGTCCGATAACTTGTCTGACGACAAGCCAGGGAGGGAGAGATGAACTGGCCCCTAGACCATAATAAGTACATCCCTTTCGGCTAGCGCTCACATCCGACTGTCTCAAATTCAGCTTCATCTATATATAACATGATTAGCCGTCTTCCAAGTGGTACGTCTTGAGGTTTGGGCATGCGTACGTAGTGAACCTCATATAACGAATAGAGAAATATCTCGTTGTTTATTTCAACAAAATGATCAGGCAATGATCAAATATATGAAAAGCTAGAGGAAAAAACACACTTGTGATTAGTCTATAAAGTCACTTAACGACGAGGGAATCTTTTCATTATTTTAATTTTGTTTAATCAAAAAAAAAAAAAAAACGCTCAATGTATGTGATTGTTCATTCTACCCAAGCCTTGGCATCCGTACAGATCGACGTCGTAGTTCATTTTTTATCTCACTCAAAGAGTTAATTTGTTTAGAAAAGAACTTTGCCGGAAACTTTTACCATCACTTTATAGGGATTCACGCCCTGGCCTCAAAGTTAGTTTTTTCAGGTCACACATGTCATAATAGTTAATGATCAACCAGCACGCTAAGTAAGAATTAGGGCTGTTGATTGCAAGAACGGCTGATATCTTACTAACGCACGGTTGAATAAGTATGAAACCAACTTAGATCTGTCTACTAAAGAATTTTTTAGGCCGTAAACTTCGAAAATTAAGCAGGTTTTTGACCTCCAAACATTGAGCGTGTTCTATAATGTCGTATGCACTGCGCTGTTCAAAGGGCGCTTTGAAATGAAATGCTCAAGCTAAGTTTTTTTTTGTAATGAAAGAAATATTCTTTTAACTAAAATGGCCCAAAATTTGATTTCTCTGAACTGAACAATTCAACTTCAAATGAGAAAAAACATCATTTTGACAACAACTCGTCATATAATTAGTTTTGACAAATGCGAGCATCTCGAGCGACGGGCTAGGCAAAATTTTCACGCAATTCTAGAAAGTAACTAAGACATTCGCGGAAAGTCTGATTGTGTTGATTAGCTAGGTAAACTTAACTTACGGTATTTAACTGAATGGACGTTTTGACACAAAGAAGTGCGACAATAACAACACATCAAAACACAAGTTAATTAAGCGATGGTTCTTGAAACGAACAACTTCACAGCTAGATAATAAGATCAGGCTAATACGAAAATATTTCGTTCTCCGGCTCTAAAGCAAACATGACAGTGAAAAGAAAGAACATAATTAGAACTGGAGTAAACCAGTTCATTTAAGTCGATTGTGCATTTTAGGTGGCCCCGAATCCCTGAATAAAGTTCACTGAATCTAGTTAAACACAACAACACAGCTGAACAGCAGACCAAAAATATTGCCGGCAAAAACATGGCCTTAACTAAACACTTTGATTACTTAGCGATATGTGAAAGAGAAATACAAACTCTAACTGAATAAAACACGATTGTTCAAGACTTACTGAGACCTTTAAGTTGTTTCCCTGTCAGAAGAGAACTTTCTAGCGGCGCCGCTGTGGTTCGCCAGATTCGCTCCCCAGCAAAGTCAGCCGATACCGTTCTATAATGTCGTATCCACTGCGCTGTTCAAAGGGCGCTTTGAAATGAAATGCTCAAGGTAAGTTTTTTTTTGTAATGAAACAAATATTCTTTTAACTGAAATGGCCAAAAATTTGATTAAGCGATGGTTCTTGAAACGAACAATTTCATAGCTAGAATAATAACATCAGGCTAATACGAAAATATCTTGCTCTCCGGCTCTAAAGCAAACATGACAGTGAAAAGAAAGAACATAATAAGAACTGGAGTAAACCAGTTTATTTAAGTCGATTGTGCATTTTAGGTGGCCCCGAATCCCTGAATAAAGTTCACTGAATCTAGTTAAACACAACAACACAGCTGAACAGCAGACCAAAAATATTGCCGGCAAAAACATGGCCTTAACTAAACACTTTGATTACTTAGCGATATGTGAAAGAGAAATACAAACTCTAACTGAATAAAACACGATTGTTCAAGACTTACTGAGACCTTTAAGTTGTTTCCCTGTCAGAAGAGAACTTTCTAGCGGCGCCGCTGTGGTTCGCCAGATTCGCTCCCCAGCAAAGTCAGCCGATACCGTTCTATAATGTCGTATCCACTGCGCTGTTCAAAGGGCGCTTTGAAATGAAATGCTCAAGGTAAGTTTTTTTTTGTAATGAAACAAATATTCTTTTAACTGAAATGGCCAAAAATTTGATTAAGCGATGGTTCTTGAAACGAACAATTTCATAGCTAGAATAATAACATCAGGCTAATACGAAAATATCTTGCTCTCCGGCTCTAAAGCAAACATGACAGTGAAAAGAAAGAACATAATAAGAACTGGAGTAAACCAGTTTATTTAAGTCGATTGTGCATTTTAGGTGGCCCCGAATCCCTGAATAAAGTTCACTGAATTTAGTTAAACACAACAACACAGCTGAACAGCAGACGAAAAAAATTGCCGGCAGAAACATGGCCTTAACTAAACACTTTGATTACTTAGCGATATGTGAAAGAGAAGTACAAACTCTAACTGAATAAAACACGATTGTTCAAGACTTACTGAGATCTTTAAGTTGTTTCCTGTCAGAAGAGAACTTTCTAGCGGCGCCGCTGTGGTTCGCCAGATTCGCTCCCCAGCAAAGTCAGCCGATACCGTTCCATCGATCAATCGCTGCCACTGACGGCGCGCTGACTTCTCATCGCAAAGAAGGCCTGAAAGTCAATGTGATCATCCTGTTACTAAAATAATAATAGTAATAATAATAAACAAAATAATGGTGACATGTTGTCGCGGAAACGTCATGTTTTCACCCTTTAAGCCCTAATATCAAAGGACAAACTCTCCTGTCTTGTCCCTATATTTTTCTTATAAAAGCCGACTGGGTAGAAGTTATTAAAATATCAAGAGAATTCATCTTGGGTGATCGTATCCTTAATTCTCATGACCTCAGGGATTGAATAAACATTAATTTTACCAGGAGAAATTTGATGCTGATCACTGTTAGGGCTTAAAGGGTTAATCTCTCTACTTTTTATTGTGAAATAATACAACCGTCCTGGCACAAGCCTGACCCCATGCACCAAAGGTCTCTTATGCCAGCGGGGATGATCTTGCCACTCAGTCCGATAACTTGTCTGACGACAAGCCAGGGAGGGAGAGATGAACTGGCCCCTAGACCATAATAAGTACATCCCTTTCGGCTAGCGCTCACATCCGACTGTCTCAAATTCAGCTTCATCTATATATAACATGATTAGCCGTCTTCCAAGTGGTACGTCTTGAGGTTTGGGCATGCGTACGTAGTGAACCTCATATAACGAATAGAGAAATATCTCGTTGTTTATTTCAACAAAATGATCAGGCAATGATCAAATATATGAAAAGCTAGAGGAAAAAACACACTTGTGATTAGTCTATAAAGTCACTTAACGACGAGGGAATCTTTTCATTATTTTAATTTTGTTTAATCAAAAAAAAAAAAAAAACGCTCAATGTATGTGATTGTTCATTCTACCCAAGCCTTGGCATCCGTACAGATCGACGTCGTAGTTCATTTTTTATCTCACTCAAAGAGTTAATTTGTTTAGAAAAGAACTTTGCCGGAAACTTTTACCATCACTTTATAGGGATTCACGCCCTGGCCTCAAAGTTAGTTTTTTCAGGTCACACATGTCATAATAGTTAATGATCAACCAGCACGCTAAGTAAGAATTAGGGCTGTTGATTGCAAGAACGGCTGATATCTTACTAACGCACGGTTGAATAAGTATGAAACCAACTTAGATCTGTCTACTAAAGAATTTTTTAGGCCGTAAACTTCGAAAATTAAGCAGGTTTTTGACCTCCAAACATTGAGCGTGTTCTATAATGTCGTATGCACTGCGCTGTTCAAAGGGCGCTTTGAAATGAAATGCTCAAGCTAAGTTTTTTTTTGTAATGAAAGAAATATTCTTTTAACTAAAATGGCCCAAAATTTGATTTCTCTGAACTGAACAATTCAACTTCAAATGAGAAAAAACATCATTTTGACAACAACTCGTCATATAATTAGTTTTGACAAATGCGAGCATCTCGAGCGACGGGCTAGGCAAAATTTTCACGCAATTCTAGAAAGTAACTAAGACATTCGCGGAAAGTCTGATTGTGTTGATTAGCTAGGTAAACTTAACTTACGGTATTTAACTGAATGGACGTTTTGACACAAAGAAGTGCGACAATAACAACACATCAAAACACAAGTTAATTAAGCGATGGTTCTTGAAACGAACAACTTCACAGCTAGATAATAAGATCAGGCTAATACGAAAATATTTCGTTCTCCGGCTCTAAAGCAAACATGACAGTGAAAAGAAAGAACATAATTAGAACTGGAGTAAACCAGTTCATTTAAGTCGATTGTGCATTTTAGGTGGCCCCGAATCCCTGAATAAAGTTCACTGAATCTAGTTAAACACAACAACACAGCTGAACAGCAGACCAAAAATATTGCCGGCAAAAACATGGCCTTAACTAAACACTTTGATTACTTAGCGATATGTGAAAGAGAAATACAAACTCTAACTGAATAAAACACGATTGTTCAAGACTTACTGAGACCTTTAAGTTGTTTCCCTGTCAGAAGAGAACTTTCTAGCGGCGCCGCTGTGGTTCGCCAGATTCGCTCCCCAGCAAAGTCAGCCGATACCGTTCTATAATGTCGTATCCACTGCGCTGTTCAAAGGGCGCTTTGAAATGAAATGCTCAAGGTAAGTTTTTTTTTGTAATGAAACAAATATTCTTTTAACTGAAATGGCCAAAAATTTGATTAAGCGATGGTTCTTGAAACGAACAATTTCATAGCTAGAATAATAACATCAGGCTAATACGAAAATATCTTGCTCTCCGGCTCTAAAGCAAACATGACAGTGAAAAGAAAGAACATAATAAGAACTGGAGTAAACCAGTTTATTTAAGTCGATTGTGCATTTTAGGTGGCCCCGAATCCCTGAATAAAGTTCACTGAATCTAGTTAAACACAACAACACAGCTGAACAGCAGACCAAAAATATTGCCGGCAAAAACATGGCCTTAACTAAACACTTTGATTACTTAGCGATATGTGAAAGAGAAATACAAACTCTAACTGAATAAAACACGATTGTTCAAGACTTACTGAGACCTTTAAGTTGTTTCCCTGTCAGAAGAGAACTTTCTAGCGGCGCCGCTGTGGTTCGCCAGATTCGCTCACCAGCAAAGTCAGCCGATACCGTTCTATAATGTCGTATCCACTGCGCTGTTCAAAGGGCGCTTTGAAATGAAATGCTCAAGGTAAGTTTTTTTTTGTAATGAAACAAATATTCTTTTAACTGAAATGGCCAAAAATTTGATTAAGCGATGGTTCTTGAAACGAACAATTTCATAGCTAGAATAATAACATCAGGCTAATACGAAAATATCTTGCTCTCCGGCTCTAAAGCAAACATGACAGTGAAAAGAAAGAACATAATAAGAACTGGAGTAAACCAGTTTATTTAAGTCGATTGTGCATTTTAGGTGGCCCCGAATCCCTGAATAAAGTTCACTGAATCTAGTTAAACACAACAACACAGCTGAACAGCAGACCAAAAATATTGCCGGCAAAAACATGGCCTTAACTAAACACTTTGATTACTTAGCGATATGTGAAAGAGAAATACAAACTCTAACTGAATAAAACACGATTGTTCAAGACTTACTGAGACCTTTAAGTTGTTTCCCTGTCAGAAGAGAACTTTCTAGCGGCGCCGCTGTGGTTCGCCAGATTCGCTCCCCAGCAAAGTCAGCCGATACCGTTCTATAATGTCGTATGCACTGCGCTGTTCAAAGGGCGCTTTGAAATGAAATGCTCAAGGTAAGTTTTTTTTTGTAATGAAACAAATATTCTTTTAACTGAAATGGCCAAAAATTTGATAAAGCGATGGTTCTTGAAACCAACAATTTCATAGCTAGAATAATAACATCAGGCTAATACGAAAATATCTTGCTCTCCGGCTCTAAAGCAAACATGACAGTGAAAAGAAAGAACATAATAAGAACTGGAGTAAACCAGTTTATTTAAGTCGATTGTGCATTTTAGGTGGCCCCGAATCCCTGAATAAAGTTCACTGAATCTAGTTAAACACAACAACACAGCTGAACAGCAGACGAAAAAAATTGCCGGCAGAAACATGGCCTTAACTAAACACTTTGATTACTTAGCGATATGTGAAAGAGAAGTACAAACTCTAACTGAATAAAACACGATTGTTCAAGACTTACTGAGATCTTTAAGTTGTTTCCTGTCAGAAGAGAACTTTCTAGCGGCGCCGCTGTGGTTCGCCAGATTCGCTCCCCAGCAAAGTGAGCCGATACCGTTCCATCGATCAATCGCTGCCACTGACGGCGCGCTGACTTCTCATCGCAAAGAAGGCCTGAAAGTCAATGTGATCATCCTGTTACTAAAATAATAATAGTAATAATAATAAACAAAATAATGGTGACATGTTGTCGCGGAAACGTCATGTTTTCACCCTTTAAGCCCTAATATCAAAGGACAAACTCTCCTGTCTTGTCCCTATATTTTTCTTATAAAAGCCGACTGAGTAGAAGTTATTAAAATATCAAGAGAATTCATCTTGGGTGATCGTATCCTTAATTCTCATGACCTCAGGGATTGAATAAACATTAATTTTACCAGGAGAAATTTGATGCTGATCACTGTTAGGGCTTAAAGGGTTAATCTCTCTACTTTTTATTGTGAAATAATACAACCGTCCTGGCACAAGCCTGACCCCATGCACCAAAGGTCTCTTATGCCAGCGGGGATGATCTTGCCACTCAGTCCGATAACTTGTCTGACGACAAGCCAGGGAGGGAGAGATGAACTGGCCCCTAGACCATAATAAGTACATCCCTTTCGGCTAGCGCTCACATCCGACTGTCTCAAATTCAGCTTCATCTATATATAACATGATTAGCCGTCTTCCAAGTGGTACCATAACGAGCCAGAGGTTCTTAGCAACGAAAATAAGACCTCGGCACCCCTTGGAGATACCAGGCAATTTGCCTGGTTTCTCCACGGGACGTCAAACAACTCGGGGCATTCCAATGTAATAGAATCCGTTCTGGCATTACTTCTGTTTCGCTTGCGGCGTTAATTTTAACGCGAAAGTGTTATAATCCTTGCGCCTAAAAAATATTTTTTGCGAGCTTTTAATTAAATTTCTTTCGTTGATATGACGTGTCTGCAAACGGATCCCACGTTACATGTTTTGCTGCAGTCTGCTGGAAAGCGATGAAATTTAAACCGGGGCACCCAACAGTTAAGTAATGGAATCTTTTCGCAGAATTGAGATTAAAATGTAATGAAAAACGGAATCGTGACTTAAATCGTTCGCCACACAGGAATAGAAGAAGGCAAATATGTCGTTAACACTGGGAACTGTGAACAACTTAGAGATCCTTGGAAAAACGGAAATTTTTTCAGCAAAGGAATATAATCGTTCCGATTAGTCGGCTCATTCATATGCGCACTGCAAATTGTCGGCCTGAGCTTTTTTTTTTTCTCAGATCTGTTCGATTTATAAATTCTGCTGCTCTTTGACAGATTTCATTTTTAGCAAGGTTTACAGTATACAAGCAGTTCCATTGCGATAAACTTTTATAAACCGGGTCGATTTTCGTCCACTTATTCACTTTCTTAATGTGATAAATCGTTATGCGTAAATCAACTCAGGCTAAATCGGCCAAACAAAATTCGGCCCAATAAATCGGTACGCGTGTGTTAACCTTGGGCTCACACAAGTACTAGAAAAGGCTACCAAAAGAAAATAAGCTAAAATATACGGTTGAAATAAGTTGCCTGGACGTTATACTCACTAAATTTTCTAATACCCCGTTCCTTAGAAGAAGTTTTGTTTTCTGTGGTAATCGTACAAAATGCTCAGCCTCGATGTCTTTCACGTCTTGTTTATCGTGTTAATGCACGTGGTGGACCCAGACATTGAATTCGCGCCTGTTTGTACTCCAATATTTATGCTTAAATAAAAATAAAGGATTTGTATCCCTAATTAAAAATAAAGGCACCACAGACCCATTGAGTCATACGCATGCCGTTTCACCATTTCAGCATTTTTTTTTTTGAATTCTTGAATTTATTCTCTGACATAAGTGAAGTGATGTCCAGAAATAAACGCTAATGAGATGCATGAAATGTATGATAGACATCACAAGTTGTCCCCTACCGTAAATTCTTACTAAAACACAAATAATTCTGTCAAACATTTAACAATTATTCCACGGGCGCGCATTGGATATGAGATGATAGATAGTTGGCTATAGTCATCTCACATCTAACAAGCGCAAGTGGATAATTGCTTTATTAAAAACAATTAAGAAATATTGCTAGATCTTACTGATTTCAATGTCTAAGAATAACCAGCCGACAATTTATGGTCGTCATTTCTTGCATATATTATGGCCGCTAGGCCAATCAAAGTAGTTAGATATATGAGGGTATCAACCCACGTTTCAAAAAATGATAAAAAATCCCATACAAATCCTTATAAATCCAATATTTTACCCAACCCCATACAAACCCTTATAATCCAATATTTTACCCGACCCCAAATCCTATACAAATTCACCATAACCCATACAAATCCTTCTTATACAGCCTTTGAATTCATCCCTAACTCCTGCAACGGAGACGTCAAAAACCTAAAACTCCTGCAACGGAGACGCTAAATTTTTATCCTCGGTTTTCAAAAACCTAAAAACCTAAAAACCTAAATTTAGCTTTTGACCTAAAACCTAAATTTAGGTTTTTCATAAATGACACCAAACTCACAAACAATCATCGATTAAATCCAACCAACTCATCAATCGCTGATTTGAATGATGAATACAATATTTTTGAACACCAATTTGGATAAAAAAATAATCATTATGGTTGTTGTGTGACTGGATGCCGTTACTGTCACGCGTGACGTTGTGTGACTTGTCACGAAAATGGACAAAAACCCTGAACGTGGGGTGCTCGGTTGGCTGTTTACTTGCCTGGCCCCAGCCAGGTCTTTTTCCCGCCGCTGACAAGGCGGCTGTCCATTTCCCAGTTTACCTCTGGGACAGAGGGAGGTTGAGTTCGGGAAAGAACTCTGAGCACCCCGCTGTAAACCAGTAGGGCCTGAGCGGGCTCACCCTGGAGGTACCGTCCACTGGAAGACATCCCACACTACTCAGTAATTCACCATCTGCACAAGCCGTTAAACAGGTTTCAGTCAGGGGCCAGCTGACACCACCCTAAAGCTTCACCAAAGTTTGTGAACTAATATAATAATGGCCCGATTACCTATATATTACACTCAGTTCTGAAATTTTTACACTTGTGGTGCTATTTTTCTGTATATTGCGTAATATTGCTTGATTTGGATTAACACGCATGCGCTTTCATGCACACAACCCAAAGCGGACTGGACACTAGTTTGTTTAACACACGTGTCGGCCATTTTGTTGCCATTTTGCGAAGAGGTTGTATTTTAATGTTTATGGCTCCTGTTTTGGGATTTTTGAACATTTATTTCTCCACTTTCATCGTTCTGATGTTTGTAGACGCTTTTTGAGGTAAGGAATATCATTTATTTTGCATCCAACAATAGATTTTTTTATTGAATCGACTCGCTATCGAATACTCGTGAAACCGTGACTGTATGATAGAATGATTATACATCGACTAAATCCTTGATTGGGATCCAAGTATTAAAGGTATCACTGTATGATAGAATGATTACACATCGACTAAATCCTTGATTGGGATCCAAGTATTAAAGGTATCACTGTATCCTTTCCACTTTACCAAAGCTTGTTTCTTCTTGTAATCTCTCCTAATAACTTTATCGATTCTGAATAACTCCTGTTCAGCTTTCAATAATTCTGGTTCATAAAAACTCCCTTTAATTTCTTCATTATTGAGATCTCTCAGTTTATATGTGATCGGATTCGTGTATTGTATTTTATCGATAATGAAGACCTCTTCTGTGAAATTGGGTGTATAACCCCGATCGAACACTTTTCTTTTGTACTTTGATATTCGAACCTTGTCACCAATTCGGAATTTTGGCTTGTTTGATACTGGTTTCAAATTGCCAAATAGATTGAAGTAAACAGTTCCTTCATTCTTTTTCTTAGATGCCTCTGTCGGTGTCATTTTTATTGAACTGTGTTTAGTGTTATTATACTGCTTCAATATTTTAGGCAAAATATCCAGATACATTGTATTGCCTTGAGCAGTGAATCGTTTCCACATTTTATTTTTAATCGTTCGGTTCCACCTTTCCACCACTGAGGACTTTTCTTCATTTTCAGTCGAATAAAGTTTAATTTTTTGCTTACTGAGCAAGTCTTTGAAATGTTTGTTGTAGAACTCTGAGCCTTTATCAGTCCACAGATACTTTGGTTTTCGACCCTCTTTGAATATGCTTTCAAATGCTTTCGTTATGGTCTCACCTTTTTTATTTTTTAATGGAACAATCCAGCCGTATTTGCTGAAAACGTCTATAGTCGTGAGAAGATACCTATTACCTTTATTCCATTTACTGAATTGTTGCATTTCAACAAGATCAGCAGCCCATATTTCATCAATATTATTTACAATAACACGCCGCCGAGTAAAGTTACGTCTTATGGGTTTATGCAACTCATTAGCTAATTCTTCTTGCCAGTTTTCCTCTTTACCCGACGGCTTTTGACGTTTTTTGGAACCCCAAGACCCAGTTTCTGTTTTGTATTTATTGTATTTCTTGCCAACCAATGTCCCCATTGTCGTTCGGAATATGGAACAGCATCCAATGACTTTACCATCTTTTTGTCAGCTTTTAATTTACATTTTTTATCATCTTTGCAAACTGAATAATCAACATCATGTTGCATGGCTATTGCATCTGTTTTGCCTGTTGGTTTATCATATATTTCCAGTATTTGCCCTGTTTTGGGGTTATATTTGACTTGATTTTCCAAATCATTGTATGGACCAGTGTATTTATGACCAGGTAATACCCACCCAGCTTTGGGCTTTGGGAGCTTACCAATCATTTTGTGTATATCAATTGAACCACCGCTTTTGGGTCGTCCTTTGATTCCTTTTTCATATTCATCCCAATTTGGTGGGTGCCAACCAATGGATTTATAACTGTCACAACTCGGTGTGTTGTGAAATTTGCTCCCAATTTTTACCATGCTTTCACATGGATAATTTTTGTATTTTTCTAATGTCTTTTTTCCAGCCTTGCCAGACCAAAATTGACTCGACAATATACCAGTATCTGTGCTAAATGCACTTTTGGCAATGTCACCGGATTTGTATCTATCAAAGACTTCCTTTGTTGATGGAATTAATGTTCCAACAACATCCATTGACTTCGATGCAACCTTACCTGGTGTACCGAGTTGTTCCAAAATTGTATCTAAATTACCACCATCAAGTTCTTTTCGGTCAGTTTTGTACCTTCTTTTTGGCCTTACTTTGGTTGATAATTTGTCTAACATCTCTGATCCAGTCTTTTGAACAAAAGGAGTTGCTTTAGAGATAGCATAATCAATAGCTTTTTTCTGCAATTTAGGGTTTCTAAGTGCTTCAGAACCATAATATCGACCCATTTCAACAGCTTTCTTTCCCAACCATGGAATACCATGTTGAATTAACATATCAGCACCAGTTGATGCTAAAGTATCCATTATGCCCCCCCCTTCAGAGGGGCTAACTAGTTTCCCTGTTTTTTAACAAATTTGGTTTTAGTTATCCCACATTCAGCACATGTACAGAAGAACATGAGCCGACCATTTTTGGCTTCCTTGTAACCTGCAGGCTCAATACATTCAGTTTCTTTCTTTTGTTTAACACAATATGATTTGACCATTTTATATCACTATATTAGATTAATTATCATCAGAGTCTGACTCAGAATCTGTTACCAATGTACACCATAAACATAATTTTCCTGAAAATTCTGTGTATTCATCACACTCTTCACAATATCTTATATCAACCATTATACAAACTAATTAGATAATTTTTTAAAATATTGGATTATAAAATTATGATTGACACTTTGATTGTTCATGTCAAAATGTGCATTGTGGATTGTTTTCAATATACTTGTACCCTTTTGTCTCTCAAATAAATAATACAAACACCAATAGCCACATAATACTGAATCTCTTTCCTGGATTTCATCACCTGAATACATTAATCGTTTGCCACTTGTTGACATGAATTGCATAATTTCTTTTGGCATAATTAACCCAAAACTATCAAAATATTCTACATATTTGTCTCCGTTTCGATACGCAACCCAATGTGTACCTGGTCCAATCTGTGAATCCAGGTTAATGATACCAACTTCATCTTTTTTCATCTTTTGTGGTAGATTATCTCTGCTGTAAATGCCTCTGAAGTGTTTTATTTTGAGTTTTTTGACCCAATCAATGAGTTCAAAGTTACTGAGTGGTTTATTTATGAATTTCACAGAATGTCTCCGATTAATGGAATCCCCTTGAATGGACTGTTTTTGCCTAACAACAGACCTTTTCCTTTTTTGGTTTTTTTTTTCCCTTTACCATACTGATCCCATGTACCGAAAAATGGAGGCGGTCTATAATTAAGTGGTAGGACCAAACCACCATCTTTTTTGGTTGTGTTTGGAACAAAAACTGGGACCGATCTTCTGGATCTACTTCTATCCACCTGTAACCCTTTGCCCATTAATGCATTCAAAACCATTGGAATGCCAATTGAAGCCAATAATGTCCCCAAAAAACCTCCTGATTGTGTCTTAGTTGGTTTAATTACAATCTGTCCACCAGTATGTATTGCATTGACAATTTGCTTCTTTTGTGCTTCAGTGAGCCAATCTTTGTATTTTATTAATTGATCAATTTTATTTTGAGGAATGAGGAAACCACCAACTTGTCCTTTACCAAATATTTTATTGACACCCACATTTGCAAGCCCAGAAAGTGCTCCAGTAGCTAATGGTCCAACTGCTTTCGTTGCCATTGGTAGTAATTTTGTGCCAATTTTGAATAATGATGACCAAAGACTGCCTCCTTGTTGTACAGCTTTTCGTATCTGTGTTTTGCTTATTTTAATATCTGCTCCAGTTTTGTTTTGCATTGCCTTTTTCAGCCTATTTATTTGTGTTTTGGTTAACATCAGCTGATCCGGACCAGTTAATTCAGAATTTGATAATCTTATTGTTATTGCTGAATTGTTTTTTAATGCTTTTGCTAGTCTATCTTTTTGCCCAATTGATAGTGTTACTCCATGTGAATGATAAGTTGTCATATCTTCTATATAACTAACGTTACATTAATTATCGAAACAATAGTTTGCCATCTTTTTGAATGAGCTCCGCGTCTTGCTCGTATAATGTCAATGCATAAACTGAATATGCAGTTGCAGTTGTACCAGATAATTCATAGTGGAATGTCAGCTTTGTGGTACCATCTTTGATATCCATTTTTTGTTTTGTCAAATCGAAATACAAGAATGGGAATAGTGTTTTGAAATTGTTGACATTCAATAAAGTCCCCTGACTGTACTCATTGTTTGCATGCACATATTTGAGGACATCTCTGTAAACTCGAGTCAAATCAGCCTCTGGAGTGTAATGTACATCAGGATATTCATTGCCATTAGCCACAGATAAATGACAATTTAGCAATGTTCTGGGATCTGTTGATACACTAAATGTATTGTACAAAAATGGATTTACTGTTTGTGCAGCAAGATTTGCATCATTGATAATGAAAACAAATACATGCCTTGGCTTTGAAATCCCACTTGTTATCTGAAAATTACCACTTCTTTGTGTTGAAGAATTACTTCTCTCAATATTTTCTCGCAAATAAACCCATTTATGTGGCTTCAAAAACTGACTCATATACAGTGATTGTCCTTCTGAATTGAAAGTGATTCTTGGTACAATAAGCTCCATTCTGGTAATAATTACACGACAATCAGTCCCAGCTTGCCATATTAGAATAGTATCAGATTCAATCTGCAAATTTAATTCCAATCTTGTTGATGGCAATAACTCATCCATCAATGCTTCAAAGAATGAGTATCGATTCAATGGTATTTCTGTATTGACAACAACTGATAGACCCAAAAGTGCTTTTCTTACAGCAAATCCTTTATTGTAGTTATCTTCAGCCGATCGTTCTTCAGCGTGTCGGTTTGTATCCAGATAGAAAAACTCATTTGTTGCTGTCGATTGAGCATATCCTGGACTATATTCCAATAGATTCTTGATATTAACACAATGATTTGCATCATTACAATCATATACCATTTTACCATTCAATCTTACATCGAAATCATGTATAAGACTGTGTGAACCATTAACAATACCATTATGGTCTTCAGCTGCTATATTTGCATTCTGCATTGTTTGGACTTTAAAACCAACTGATATTCTTGCATTATACCAATCAAATGGGGTCACTTCTCCTGTGTTGTCAACAACAAAACGATAACCATCTTTCTTTTGTGACCTATTATTTCCTGGATTACCAGTATTCAATGGTGTCTCCAATTGGAAGAAGACATCTTCATATCTCTCAATGTATTTTGGATTTCTGAATGATTTCATATATACAGATATGTTACATTATTTTCATTTCCTCCTTCTTTTGAGTTTTCCACCAGATATCATCCTATTAACTCTCTCAGCTATTTGAAAATCAGTCAGTGGCTGCTCCATTTTTGGTTGGCTCATGGTCACTGATTTTGTTTTGGAAGGTTGTTTTTTGCTCAATAATTGAATTATTTTATCACCTGCTTTATTACCAGCAAACTCACCAGTTTTGGTGACTGCTTTTTCAGCTGCAGTTTTGGCTCCTTTTTTAGCTAATTCTTTTGCTGTTTTCCCGAAAAGTTTTGATCCAACTGATCTGAAAACATCCATAATTCCTTCACCATGGATATGTTTCATCGCATAACGACCCAATTCTGGGTCAAAACGTGGCTTAAATTCACTTTGTCGTACCATATATTGATATATTATATTAAACTAGACCTGAGAATCAAGCTCATGAACCAGTCAATGCCATTCAAGTCAATTGGTCGACCCAAAGCGTCAGTCACTGTTATCCTCATTTCTGAAATAATTGACTTGGAAACTGGGCTGAATAATGCTCTTTTTGGCTCAAAAGTAAATGGATAACTCCTTGTTAAATTGTCAGTGGGTATCATTATCAGTGTATTTGTGAATCGTCCATCACTGAGGCTATCAGTTATTATATCACAATTAATGTCCAAAACGTCAATATCATTCGTAATATTTGGCAATTTTGTCCCATGTTCAGTTTGGTTAATTAACTTTGGTTCAAATCCAATAAGTGCTCCAAAATTAGAGTTTCTAATATCAAGCTGCCATTGGTTGTCCAGCTCAATGACAACTCTATATGATGAAAGCACAAAATATAGATTGATGCCCTTGCTGGAAGATGGTTTATCTTCATTTTGAATTATTGATTGAGTGATATAATCATCAAGATCATCATATGAATACATTCCATCAACAAATGTAATTGTTTCCCATTTTGTACCATTATCTGGGCTGTATTTTATTGTATTATTGTTGTATCCTGCATTGACATTATGCCACGAGTATGTCATTGAAACTCGATCAACAGCTAGCTCATGTCTCATTGTTGTGTCAAGCTTCAATGGTGGATCAAATTTGATAATAAAGTCTTCAGGCCGACTTCGACCTATTTTTTGACGGTTAACAGATGAAATATGTATCGCCCTTTCTTGCATATATCATTACATTATATATTGTTGCAATAAATCAATGAGTTGTTTGTTGTTTATCAAGCCAAGTTGATTCAATTTATGGGCTATTTGTGAAAATTCCTCTTTGACTCCATTATTGCCAGCCAAAATGGATCCACCAAGCAATTCCATTCTGTTAATCAAATCATTAGCATCATTGAAATAAACAACACCAGAGCCCAATTTCTTGAATTTTTTGCTGTATTTCTTCTTTGGTTGCGTATAACCAGAACCTTTTTTGATGGTTTTCATTCCTTCTGGGATTATTTTAATGCGCCCTCTGTATTTTTGCAATAATTTTATATCTTCATCTATTTTATCAATTTTGTCTTTATTCTTGGTCTTTCCTTGGCCCTTGGATAAAGGACCCTTCTTTGTTCCAAGTTTTTTCAACATTTTGCCAATATAAGCATCGTAATCATTGATGTCAATATCTCCTTGAATAGAAGCTTGGAGAACAGAACTCGGAGGTGCAAGATCGTATTGCATCAATTTTTGGATTTCATCAATATCAAAACCAACATCCAAATTTGATTCAACATCAGGTGACATCATTAATGGTTTATAGTCAATTGGTAGCTTTGCTTCTGGTGATTGTGTTTCAGGCTGATAAGTTAACATAGCAATGTCTTCCAAACCTGAAGTTAACGCTTTTTGGTTTTTCTCCAATTGTTCAATCAGTTTGTCTTGTTTTTCATCAATTGTTTGTTTTGTTTCCTCTTGAGCTTTAATAATTGGTTTGAAAGTTTCTGATAAACCTTGTTGTAAATCTTGTTTATCATGCTTGTACTCCTTCAATGTATCTCTAACTTGTTTGGTTATTGTTCCAGCCTTAATCTTGGCTTCAGATAATTGTTTTAATCTCTGTAAATCCATTATATTATTAACTTATATAATGTATTGATATACATGGAAATCCCAAATTATGATAGACATGATAAAAACACTAATTTCAAAAGATTGTATGGTTACATGCCAAGTGACACGTTTCGGATGTTAATATGTGGTAATTCAGGATCTGGAAAGACAAATTTATTGTATCATATGCTGATGAAACCACTTTTGTATTATGATAGAATACATTTGTATGCCAAAAATTTGGAGCAACAAAAATACAAGGATATGCTACAAACATTGACTGATATATCAAATAGTGTCGGGTATAATGTCCTTGTTTGTAGCAATGATGATATAATTCCAGTGGAGGAATTGAAGGATGAAGATGCCCAGAAGATAGTAATATTTGATGACTTTATTTGTGAAAAAAACCAGAAACCATTGATTGATTATTTTATTCGTGGCAGACACAAGAACTGCTCTGTTATTTATCTGAGCCAATCGTTCTACAAAACACCAAAAGATATTCGACTCAATTGCTCTCATTTCTGTGTCTATGACTTTCCTAGCAGCAATGAAAGAGGTCTGATATCCCGTGAGTTGGGTGTCGAAAAGGATAAATACATTAAAGCAACCAAAGAGCCATTTTCATTTCTATATGTTGATAAGCCCATGAAGAGAATTAACAGGAATTTTTATGGAACAATATAACCAAATGATATAAATGGGAATATTCAACGAACATAGTTCATCGTCTTCTTTCACAACGGTTCCTCTTCAAGGAGCTGCTGGGCCTCAAGGAATAGGGTTTAAATTAACCCCAAATGGAAATTATGATATACAAAACAAAAAACTTGTTAATGTTAAACAAGGAGCTGATCCCAATGATGTTGTCACAAAGAGCCAAATACAATTGTTGGATAATGCTCCTGGTGATGTGCGAGCTAATAAAGCAGTAATTTACAGCAACAGTGGAAGTGTTCATACCAATAGTATTTATCTACAAGACACGCCAGACGGTGCTGGCAGCTCCAATGATGTTCGATTATTAACTGAGCATCAGTCTTATGAAAACATTCATCTTAATATACCAGATTTGAAAAACTTTGATGGCCATGGTGGACGAGCTAAAAGTGAAATAATGGTTACATCAACAGAACAACATATTACTGGACGAAAAACATTTTTTGATATTAGTGTTTTAAAACCTGATAATAACGATCAAGCGGCGAATAAAAAATATGTCGATGATGAGATTAAAAAAATACCATCACCTGATTTGTCTACATATTTGAAAAAAGATGGCACTGTTGAAATGACTGGAAATCTGGATATGGGTAATCAACAAATTACTCATCTTGGAGCCAATATACAAAATACATATGATGTCGTTAATTTAGGTTTCTGTGATACTAAATATTTACAAAAAGTCTCCAATAGTGACCTCGATATGGACAATCATAAAATCAAAGATATGGCTCAACCAACTGATGATAACGATGCTGTTAATAAACACTACGTTGATCATAACTTTCTCAACAGGTTAACACCCAATGCTCTTGGTGGTGAATTAGATATGAGAGGTCATAAAATAATCGTTCTTGGAAATCCTTCCGATCCCAATGATGCTTCCACTAAAGCATATGTTGATACAGAAATAGCTAAAATACCATCTGTTGGAAGTGATTTGAGTGTATATTTGAAAAAAGATGGAAGTGTTGCAATGACTGGAAACCTTGATATGAATAATAAACAAATCAAAGATATGGCTCAACCAACTGATGATAATGATGCTACTACCAAAAAATATTTTGATGACAAATTGGAGCAAAGTCATCTTGTCAGCAGCCACAAAACAAATGAATTCAAATATCTTACAGATACCGATGAAAGCAGTTCAGAATATAATATAACAGTGTATGGAATAGCTCCTTTCAATCAATCCCCACATCAGAATAAAAAAGCTTATGATATCATATTGATTAAAGACAGTGGAAGTAATGATTACAGATCAAGGATAGGTTTCAATATTTATACTCTTGCTATTGGAACATACACAATTGTGTTTGAATTCTACCCACCAGAAATGACTAATATTCAATTAACATGTACTGCTTCTGAAGCATACATCCACAAAGCTGTACAGCGTGATTTCACTGCTTATAGCAAGCTATTGGTTCAATTCAATAACAACAGCAAACAAACTCCAAATTACATCTATTTGACGATGCATGGAACAGCTACAGCGACTCCAGTACAATGTCATCTGGTTGTTTACGGTGTCAAAGATTGGTCAGATAGCGTTTATCCAGGAGTGTATGATGGCTTGGATAATGAAATGTTTGAATATAAAAATGGAGATATGGAGATGAAAGTCAATTTGGATATGAATAATAAGATTATTTCTGGTTTATTAAATCCGATATTTGATTCTGAAGCAATGAATTTGGGTTATTTTACCAACTTATTCAAAACGAAATACACTGGAACTATTGCCAGTGGTGTTTTCCAAAGAACAAATCCAACAAATAATTTTCAAATCGCTGCTGATGGAAATAACTTTTTCAATCTATACTCCATTGTTTTCCAAAGCAATCAACAAGTTGCAAATGCACAAATTTTGATAAATGGGAAAAAACAAGGTGAAACAACCAACACTGACACATACCACAGAATCGGGAACATAATAAGTGGAAGCAATACATTCGCTTTGCCTAAATCAAGAAAATTTGTCAGTATTGATTCTATGTCAATATTGGATAATATTGGAGCAGGAACTGCTGTTAATGGAACTTTTGAATTGAAAGTATTATACTCTGATTATTTTGATAGGTATCATGCTGACGATAAAAGTTGGTTGTCAAATATTGAAACTTCAAGTGTTGTTAACGGCAACATAAAAAATGGAGTTTTTGAAAATGTTCATGGTTTCCAATTTGGAACATTAGGGCCGGTTAAAATAAAAAATATTGTAATTAATACAAAAAATCAATACCAAGTTTCTTTTGTCGCCATTGCTAACAGTAAAACTTCATTTTCCCATTTAATACAATTTAATATGAGAATTGGGAGAAATTTTGTAACTACAAATACAACAATCAAACCCATGATAATTCAAATGGGGATTTTTAAAAGACGTCCAGGGTTTACTTCTCCAACTATAAACAGAGAAGTCACAGGAACTTTTGAAATTTATTTATCAACACTATTAATATAATGCCATACATTGAAGATGAAAATGGAAACCATATTCTTGATGATGATGGAAACAAAATTGAGTTCACAGTTGAACATGAAAATTTCCCAGATGGATACAAACACAGAGAACCAATACATCTGAATGATGATGGTCATTTGGATACAGAAAACAGACATTTGGTGATAAAAGATGGACTTAATTCAAATCATGCAATTTCACTCCAACAATTAATTAACAACAATGAAGACATCATCAAACCATATATTGAAACACAAATACAACAAGCTCTGGCTCAGTTTAAAGCTCAACAAGCTCAGGAAGCTGTAACGTTTCTCAACAATCAAGTTGCAATGAGAATAGGAAGAAAAAGTGGTACAATACCAAAAACAAATTACAAATGGATAAAATTATTGAGTAAAGATGACATTAAAGGAATCAATACATTGCAAGAGATTATTGTGACAAACACATATATCAGGAGAAATGACAGATATCATCATTCCAAATCCGATTTGGTGTCATCATCATTTGATCAATTGGAATTCTTCTTTGATGTGTCATTTGAAAACTATTATTGCTACTTCAAAAATCATCCATCTGATTGGACAATGAAGTATTTTGTCGAATATATTAGGATACAATTACCTGACAATAATGATAAATAAAAATATTGTAATCAAATTGTATAATGAAAGAATTGTCAGAATTGCAAGAGCACATTCGAACATCGATGATAGATTTTCACCGTAAATTGAGTCTTCCAATATTACCCAGACAGGAATGCATGATAAAAAGTATCGTAATATTCACATATTTGTATGAAAAACATTACAACACAGGTTTACCTGATGAAGTTTACAAAGAGTTAATTCATGATGGAATCGGATTAATTGGACCTGGAGATGGATGGTTAACAGCTATTCTCCATCGATTATTTGGTTGGCAACCATATATCAGGTCTCATGGAATACTACATGATGCTTATGGCCAATTTTACAACAGATATCATCGTGACAAAGGATACATGTACACCATTAATGAGAAAAAAACATATCCTTGGATGAAAAAATGCATGTTTTTGGGTCAAATAACTGGTCTCTATTATTGCATCAAAAATAAGATAACCATATAATATATGCAAAAGAAGAAATTAATAATTGATTTCAATCATATTTCAAATCAATTATCAACAGAAGAAATTGATGAATTGAAAGCTTATTACATGACATATCACAAAAAGATGTGGATGTATAAAAGTGCATACAAAAGATTCAAAAAATGGGAATTCGCTGGTAATATTTCAACCATTGTATTTGCAACTGGTGGTATTGCATCATCGGTTGCAACCAGTGGAGCTTCATTATTGGCAATATCATCGGTGTCTGTCATAATTCAAGCTTATATGAAGCATAAAAAAGTTGAAATCAAACTTTATCAATGCCAATATGCTTTCCAAACTTATGGTCATTTATTAAATGAAATAAAAGAAATAATGAGAAATGGACATTTTGATAGAGATGATTTGACAAACAAGCTTACTCAAAATGATGATTTCATTTTGGATAATTCGCCGATTGTCGATAAATGGGGTAACAAATACGATAAAAAATATCAGATATTCACTTATGTTTGATTGATAATACGTATTATTTCAGGTCCAATAATGTCCATAATTTTATCCCAATAAACATTGTATAATTTCATTGTTTTTTTGGATTTTGTCAACTCAATTTGGGAAGAATCAATTTTCATCAATTGCAATATTCTATGCAAAAGATATTTCAAACTGATTATTCTCTTTCTTTTACCATTGATTTGTGGCAGTATTTTGTTTATTTCAACGAATATTTTATGAATTTTGAAATTGGTTGAACAACTGATTTCAATTTTGTTTTTCAAAATAATTTTATCTAATGTATGCGACAAATGGTATTTTCTATTATACACTGTTTTCTTGTATATTTTGAACAAATTGGCATGAAAATTGATATATTCTGTTTTGTATTCTTCACCAACAACCTGTCCACAAGCAACACACGTTAATTGACATTCCATGTTTTTCAAATTCTGTGATCCACAACAATCAGGCATTGATGGTTGTTTCTCAACTTTGGATTCATCATGATATCCACAAAATTCACATTCATCTTTGCAATGCAGGAATTGGCACAGAGATGATTCCACCTGCTTGGAAACATCTTTTGGTTTTTTCAAAATGGATTTCATTTTTGTATAAATATAGTATATAATATAATTACACAAAAATGTTTTCAAAAATATCTCATCACAAAAGATGATACAAAGTCTCGAAATCAAATATTTATCAAAAAACAAATAAAATCACAATTTTGTCACAAGTTTTTGTCGCAATGTTTTGATCACAAGTTGATACTATCATTGGATAGCATAATGACCATAGGCCAATGAGTGTATTCCATCTGGATGCAAATATCGTTTATCATCAAAACATGACAACGATGTCTTGTTGATTGTGTAACTACCCAATTGATGATTGTTGCTGCGGATTGTTTTCATTTGGTGAAATAATTGTTTCTCATTGAACAACACATCTTTGTAATCAAAATGTTGAATATCATTTTTGATGACATTCTTTTTGATTCCTTTGGCTGTTTTTCCACCATTGTTGTTATCTTTGATATATGAATACATTTTGGATCTCAATCCCACAAATTCAGTAATGGGTACACCAGCGGCTTCATCTTTGAATTTTCCAATAACTTTTTTATTTGTGGAGTCATAAAATTGATGATTTGATGGATAATCCGAGTTATCAAACATTTCTTTTTTATTCCAAAAATCGGCATACACATCTTCGGCTTCAATTTCGTATGTCAAACTGTCTGTATCCGTAAACAGTAACTTAGCTTTGTTACCATATTTGTTTTTAACGAAATTGTAATGGAAATCGTACATCAATGTTTTGCTCAAATCAAGGATACACATACCAACATAGGCTGGTCTGTTAAGTGTCAAACATTCTTTTATTTTATGGACTGCAACCAAGTTTTCATTAAAGATTTTGCTATTGATGAATGTTGGTTTGGAAGTCATTTTCAATAATTGTTTCTCATTAGTCACCAGTTTAATGTCTTCCCGTTTTCTGATATTCTCCATTGTTTTACCGAAGACACTATTGTTCATCAGTTTGAAGAAATCTTTCTCAAAAGCATTCTTTGCATTAGTTCTTTGATGTGTATTGAAATCAATATATGCCTTCAACCAAGGACTTTGATTAAAGGATAATACACGGTATATTTTAGTCAATTTCAAACCCAATTCACGATACAATTGCAGATTACGATAATGTAATACATATTTTGATTTGTTTGCCAATGTTGGAATCAGTTTTTTGACTTGACCACTTGTTATTCCAAATTTTTCTGCAATTCTTTGGCAATATTCTGACAGCATATTTGGTGCCACTTTGATTTGTTCAGCGCCACATGGATAATCATTATGCAGGTCATGTAATTCATGAGGATATTCCAAATCAACTTCCAATAAATATCCAGTCTTATTATCTTTGGGAATCGTTTTCCAATTAATGTTTTTTATTTGTTGTTTATTCAACCATTTGAAATTCCCAGTTGGAAGATGTTGTGACATAGCCCAACCATAGAGATTGTTGGCATCCAAATACATGATATGTTTACTGGGTTCATTTGGATTCCAATTTTGCATGTATTTGTTGTTAGCTTTGCCGTATCTATTGGCTATGTAACTGATTCCTCCACGCATGCCCTTTTCAACAAATTGATACGTATCAATTTCCGTGATTAATTCAAGTTTGACTTCAGTCATTTTCAACATTGCATCCCAAGATAATCCCGGAGATGTAAAATAATGACATGGATCCAATCTATAATATTCCAAACATGTTTTCCTGAAATTTTCAAAAACATCAGCCAGCAATAATACATCAGATTTGAGATATAAATCATGGTATTCACCCATGGTTTTCAATTGAAATGTATTCCAAACATTTTGTGCATGACTGTATTCTTCATTGGAAATATTTGTATTATTCATTTGACTGTAAAATTCATCTTTGGTTGGTAATTGAGTATCATTGAATTTATCAAAATTACTCATATAATCGTACGGATAAACTCCTTTTTGTTTCATTAATTGTAATTTACGACCTTTGAAAACTTCACTGGTATATTTGAAGGCATCTTCTGGTAGATTCTTTACAAGATTTGCCAATGATTGATTCATAAACTGAAGACTGTCGATAAATACCAAATTATAACCCAACATGAATGCCATGTATTGTTCCATGTTATTTGGGATTACATTAATTTTGTGTTGTCTGGTTTCACCTTTTCTATCCACATAAGTATTGGTCTCAATAATTTTACCAATTTCTTGCATTATAAAATGACTATCATATCCTTTCAAATTATGAAATATTACAGGGATTTTGTTAGTTATTGTAAAATCCCTGTTACATTGATTATGGGCTGAGCCACGGAATTTTCCAGTAATATGGCAATGGTCTCTGACACGTCTATCATTTTTTGTGAATTGTTTGCAACAAATATGACAAGATGTTGATTTTTGGAATTTGTCTTCATCTTCTGGAGACATAACTAATGGTTTATTGAATTTGTATTTAATAGTTTGTCTGCAATATTTGACTTCATCAAGCATTGCTTGCATAAATTTGTAAACAGCTTTTTCTCCACGATAATATTTTATTGGTTTTGAATATTTGTCATCATAGCAGCAAACAACTTTGTAACCATAACCGCAATCAGTGTGTTTTTGATAAGCTTCAGTAAAAGATTGCTGGTTAGATTGATTACAACCATGAATTGGTTCAGTGATTGCTTCAAAATCAGCATAAATCACGAATGGCGCTTGCATTTGTTTATTAAAATTTTTGAATTCTATTTTGGAACCAACTTCGGGCATTTTGATTGATTGTACACCATTGATTTCAATACATACTTCCTGATGCTTGGTTAAAACTCGTTCTGATGAAAAACATTGAAGGCAATGCATACAAAAATGTTTTTTATTTTTATTTTTTGTTTTTCCATACATAAATCTATTAAAATTTTTAATATAGACATAATGTTTATTTTCATCTTCTGAGATCAGTAGCAAATTCAAAACATCATCAAACTTTTCTTTTGAAACATAAATTGGATAAGTTTGTTTGTTTTCATAACCAAAAACATTGATGTTGATATTGTTTTGGGTTTCAATTTTGTTGTATTGTTTGACTGAAACAGGGAATTCAATGTTATCATAATTCAATTGTTTGACAAATGCTTTGTCAGTTTGTTTGATTCGTTGTGGATTATTTTCTCGTGGATTCAGATGTCTAACGTGACACCATCGAAAGCATTTATTGTCTTTATTCTTGAGATTAATCAATCCACTTTTGTTATGTTGTAGTTCAGTTGGAAGTTTAATGTAAGAACTTCCAGTAAGAGGCTGATATTTGATAATATTAATGTAATGTCCATTGATTGATTTAATTATCCAAGCTGAACCTTCACTAATCCATTTGTGAATATCATTCACAATTTGTTCAACATTAACATCCAAAGATTCTTGAAAATCATTGGCATTAGTTATTGTTTTTGGTTTACTATTAAAATATCCAATTCTGGAGACAGTTTGGTTTCCTTTTTGTTGTTCAAAATAAATTGTCAAAGTTTCAATAAATTTAATTCCTTTCATTTGAGTTAATAATTGTTTCATAAAATGAGCAATAGCTAATCTGGTTGAACTCATTTGAATCAAAGGATCTGTTTCATTTTTAATTCCAACTTCATAAGATTTGTTATATCCCTTGAATGCTCTTGCAACTTCTGTGATTTGAGTTCTCTGTCTAGGAATCGGAGCCATTTTCTTCATTCTTGGCTTCGGGACTGGTGTATCAGCAAATTGTTTTGGAGGAGGAATAATGTTGTTTCTTGGTTGAACAATTGGTCGATCTCTGAATTGCATTGGCGGTTTGATGATTGTATTCTCGTAATCTTTTACCATTTGTTTGACAGATTTTCGTGGAAAGGGTATTGGTTTCACTTTCTTGGTTCTCGGCATTGGAACCGGTTTTTGTTTTTCCAATAATAATGCTATTAATTGATCTTTCGTTAATTTTGATAAATTAGATTCGTTCATGTTATAATAATACAACATATTATTTTTATTGGATGCGTTTGGGGTTTTGCTTAATGTCTGGCCACCCAATTGACCAGTCATTCCAGGATTAGCAGTTTGTGGACCACCTGGACGGATCCATTTTCGTGTTATTTTATTGTGGGACATGCCCTGAATACTCAATGTATTGAATACTCAGGAAATGTTTACACAATATTTACCAAAAATTTATATTCGGAAAATGCTCTTGTAATTGTTTTTTGTATGGGAATCGATTGCTTTTAATATTTTTCATCATTGCATTGTATTTTTTGTCAATTAACTGTTTCTCATCTTCAGTAAACTCGTCTTCTGATTCCTCCAATTCAATGTCCATTTTGATTGATTTAATTGGTTTATCAGTTGTGATTTCAATCATTGTTTTGTATTTCTTAGCTTCATAAGCGTGTTTAGCATTTTCTGAACGAGTCATTAATTCAAGATTTTTAATGCAATTGTTTTGTTTATTTGAGTCTATATGGTTTATTTCCATTTTATCAGGAATTGGACCATTGAATATTTCATAAACTAATCGATGGATATAAAAGTTTTTTTGAGGTAATCCAATTTGACTCAATGTCATGTTCATGTAACCATTTGATTTAAGATTACCAATTGAACATCTTTTGGTTTTTTTGTTGTATATTTGCCCGTATTTATTGGCTCCAAAGTTGGTATAAACTGGATGATAATGAAACATATTACATTTTATTGAAACATTTTGCTTTTTGGATATTGTTTTACCTTTGCATTCATTTCCTTTGAATTGCATGTTTTCTTTTGGAGTCACAATGTCCAAATTTTTAATTGCATTATCTTGTTTATCATTATTTATATGATGTATTTGATATCCATCTGGAATTATTTTTTGATTAACAGCCTCCCAAATCATTCGATGAGAGACAAATATATTTCTTTTACCTTCATTTGATACAACACCTGTTTCCAAATAACCAGAAGGATTTAATCTCCCTTTTCTTGGTATCAATCTCTTACAATTAATGATGTATCCATCTTTTGAACATCCATAGTTTGTATAAATTGGATGAATAAAATATGTTTTTCCATCATTGATAATAGTATTTGTCGCCGGAATTGACTCTGATGAATTTTCACTGGCAGAAGAATCCACATATGTGATTTTTGATTTTTGATTTTTTTTCTCACCTTCTTTCATTCTAATATTGTATACTCACCAAAGCTTTATATCGGTTTTGGTTTTCAAATTCATGTCCAAATTACCCTCCAAAAAGACATCAACCATTATTGAATTCAAAATATAGCCAAACAACCCTTGTATTCATTGATGATTAATCCCTGTACAATGGAAAATCTTTGTCATCCAAATCGTTACACATTCTATAAAACATCTTATTAATTAACCTGTTTTCTGTGCGTGTAAACTCACAATCATTGTCTTCCATTGGTGGAAATTCCATTAATCTATTGACAACTCTCAATTCTTCTTCAGAGTAATTGCTGTTCAAAAATTCTTTTCTGGCTTTGTGCATGTGTTTCATATTTTCGGAGGCTGTAACCAATTGCAAATTTTCAATAGAATTGTCTTGGCGGTCACAATTTAAATGATTTATTTGCAATCCAGGTGGAATATGTGTCTGATTTACGGCCTCATAGACGAATCGATGAGCGGGGCATGTATTGTTACGTCCCGGAGAAATTATATAATAGCCATTCTCAGACAAATATCCTTTTCTAGGTTCTAATCTTTTACGATTGATTATATAACCATCAACTGAGGCTCCGTAATTTTCAAATCTTGGATGAATGAAATATGTTTTATCATTGTGATCAAATTGGTTGTTACTCATTTTTCAAATATAAATTAGATTACATAAAATTGAATAACCGGTTTAAACCAGTTTTGAAAAAAGCAAGGAAAATTTAGCGTCTCCGTTGCAGGAGTTTTAGGTTTTTAGGTTTTAGGTCAAAAGCTAAATTTAGGTTTTTAGGTTTTTAGGTTTTTGACGTCTCCGTTGCAGGAGTTAGGGATGAATTCAAAGGCTGTATAAGAAGGATTTGTATGGGTTATGGTGAATTTGTATAGGATTTGGGGTCGGGTAAAATATTGGATTATAAGGGTTTGTATGGGGTTGGGTAAAATATTGGATTTATAAGGATTTGTATGGGATTTTTTATCATTTTTTGAAACGTGGGTTGATACCCTCATATATCTAACTACTAATCAAATCACTCGAATTGCATTATACAATAATTCAGTTTTTAATTAGAAATAATATGAAAACTGACAAAAAGGTCTGTCTAATGTAAAGTACCCAAATTCGGGGTGAGGTGCATTTCTGGACATTTGTGGTACTCAGGGACAAGCAAAAGAAATACATAAAAGTAAGTTTAAATCGTTTATTAATAGCTAGAGAAGGGGGACGGGATGGGGACATAAAATAAGACCACCAGTTAACCCGTTTAGAGACTAAATAATCCTTCAGCCATCGCTTGTGGAGTGGGTTTTATTGTTTAGGGTCTTAGCACTGGAGACCCCTACTTGAATTCAAAACGATGGTAACAGACAAGAACAGCCCGTTGTAAACAACGAGTACTCTCCATAAACGGCAAGCGTTTTCTCGGGTGTTACTCCCTTTACATGAATTTGCTTCTTGTTCTGAGTGGCTCATCGTAATGCTGCGTCTGTTTTCGGCTTTGGTTTTCGTTTTACGACACTCAACTGCCAACCTCGACCCAAGGGGCTTCTCGGCCTTTCAATACGGGTGGGGGACAGCGGCGGGAGAACTCATGTATACAGGCTTTAAAATCGAAGTGTTCGAACATCAGTTAAATCACAACCTCTTTAAGTTTGAAAAGCGGTTTCACATCGAAAAAAAAGGGAAAAGAAGAGGGTTGAAGGAGTTTTACATTTCAATTTCAAGAATCATTTGATTTTTTCTATCCGTGAAACTACCAATTTATAGTCCGTTTGCTTTGCAGGAAAAGAAATAAAATAAAGTGCGATCTTTGTCTGATGTAAGTTGCGGTTAATGCGTTATAGGCCAAAAAGGATATACGCTGTAAATGAAACAAACTTAAGCGCAAGCTGCCAGACCGAGTGTACATGTGTGTATGTAGCGACCATAAAAGCCATTTTTCGATATTTTTAACCGATTGCAGAAGGACTATTCATACTATTCTTTATTGTAATTTCATTTTCTTTAGTGTTGAGTTAATTTTTCTTAGACTGGCTAAGATCGTCTGCGTCTGTACTACGGTTAAAATGTATACTCAGGTGCCAGAAAATGCGTGCATGTGAACGTGATTTAGTGCGTATGAGCCGAAAGGATGCGGAAGAGTACTATTAATCTCATTAAATTTCCCTTGCATTTCTTTAATTATTATTATAAATTATTTATTCACCTGCATCTACACAGCATCCATTTCCGCGAAAAATGTTTCGATTTACAGTTAACGCTATTTTGGACACCCTGTATTTTTACCTTCTATCCATGCCGATGTCCCTACGTCATATGACGTCTGTCGGGCTCCCTATTCAGGAACCAAAGCTAAAGTGTTGCAAACGAAGTGTGAGGGAAAATAGTGAGTGTTCGTATCTTGTTGTCGGTCTTTGTGTTTTATTTGCAATGTCATCGGCTAAAGAGAGCTTGTCTAACACAAAAAGTCGACAATTGCCTGCTGAGACGAAACTGGAGTCACGTGTTGCTTATCTAAGCCATCCGAGAACAATCGAGAGAAGACTTTGTCAAGTGGTGAACAAAAAAGGCGGCGAATTTGAACGTTTTCTAAGTTCACTTTAATATCGCGTTTCGGGCAATCGCATTTTTTTTCTTCGCGAAACGCCTTTGAAACGACCCTTCCGCCCTCTTTGGATGAGTATCTCTTTCTGTTCACCAAGTTCGAAGGAATCTATTTCTGGATAACGTTCTTGGATAATACGCCTCTGTGACTCGTAGGGATATAATCCAGTACGAATTAAGTTTACCGTTTGAAATGAATATTCCCCTTACTGGTAGTAATGTAGATGTTATTTGTTGGAAATTTATATGTCGGTTAGTCTTTTAAATAGCTTAACGTTCACTTTTAAAATATAGAAGGTCAACGATTGTGATATTCTCAGGTTCCCTGGTCCCCCCCTTGTTTACTTGATAGTGCAAGGGTATTATCCTGAGACTGAAGTCTAACCGCCGGTGTGATTTGTGGCGGACTCCCCGAGGGTTGGTTACCCCAGCTCGCCTTTTTTTCCCAGACAAATCACAACCTTAAGTCGACTTCAGTCTTTTCAGGGGGTATCATTGGGTGACCACCCCAACTCATTGTTGCCAGGATACTACACACTTCTTGACAAACGGTTTGTGAGACTGGGACGTCACACAATAAAGGAGACAATAGCAGAGAGTTGCTTGATAGTTCAGTGACAGAGCATTTATGAAGCTGGAACTACACACGGTAATGACGACAACAGCCCTCATTCTCATTCATTGACCGGGCTTTAAATACTCCGTCACATCTATTCCATTGCACATATGCCACACATTGACATTCAAATCTAAGCAGTAGGCAGGACGTTTGTCTAATAAACCTAGTTTAATGGCCTTAGCTCCCACGAGTCTCCTGTAACTCAGTGGTAGAGCATCCGAACTAGTAATCGGAAAATCTAAGCCGGCTTCGATTCTTGATAGGAGAACAAGGAATTTCTATTTCCGACATTTCCTGTGACACTCCTGAATAATACATAATTCTCATGCAATACGTTGCTTCATAGTTTAAAGATAATGCTCAACACCTGTCTCAACATTTAAACTGCCTAGAAACACAGTCGAACTGCTGCCTTATTATTCAAAACAGAGACAAAATTTGACAAGACATAGACAATGCCAGAAAGTCCTATTTGGGTGAACCAGAAAGAATATACAACATTAATTTTATGGGAGACTTTCAGACATCTCAAAACACTGTAAATGTTGCATACCCGGAAAGCACACATCAAGGCCATTGCATCTACTCGGCTGAACCAAATGGGGTATACAGTAATAGCCTACATTACCACAAGCCATAGAACAATAACAATAATTATTGATTCTGATCAAGTTCACTACCCTGCAACCAGTTTACATAGACCTTAGCTTGGTGAACTAGAAAAAGGTCACACTTACTTAATCTCTCATTCTCAACATCTGCAGGGTCAATTTAATCACGTTTCATATCCCAGAAGCACTCAGGCAAGCATAAATGCCAGGACTTCTACCTGGGTGAACCAGATGGGATATACAACCCTGGCCTAGATTATCATCTTTCTCAAAAACTCGTTAACATTGCATATCCCAGAAGCACTCAGGCACATATCAATGCCAGGACTTCTACCTGGGTGAACCATAAAGGATATACAACAATTACCTACATTGACATGTGCGACTCGAAATAATAACTTTCATGCTGCATATCCCAGAAGCACTCAGGCACATATCAATGCCAGGACTTCTACCTGGGTGAACCAAAAAGGGTATACAACAATTACCTACATTGACATGTGCGACTCGAAATAATAATTTTCATGTTGCATATCCCAGAAGCACTCAGGCACATATCAATGCCAGGACTTCTACCTGGGTGAACCAAAAAGGGTATACAACAATTACCTACATTGACATGTGCGACTCGAAATAATAATTTTCATGTTGCATATCCCAGAAGCGCTCAGGCACATATCAATGCCAGGACTTCTACCTGGGTGAACCAAAAAGGATATACAACAATTACCTACATTGACATGTGCGACTCGAAATAATAATTTTCATGTTGCATATCCCAGAAGCACTCAGGCACATATCAGTGCCAGGACTTCTACCTGGGTGAACCAAAAAGGATAAACAACAATTACCTACATTGACATGTGCGACTCGAAATAATAATTTTCATGTTGCATATCCCAGAAGCGCTCAGGCACATATCAATGCCAGGACTTCTACCTGGGTGAACCAAAAAGGATATACAACAATTACCTACATTGACATGTGCGACTCGAAATAATAATTTTCATGTTGCATATCCCAGAAGCACTCAGGCACATATCAATGCCACCCCAGTAAAAATAAAGGCGTGATCACGCCGTGATCACGGGTGTGATCACAGGGTGTGATCACGCCGTGATCACGCGTAAAAACTTTTTACGCGTGATCACGGCGTGATCACGGCCGTGATCACAGAAAAAACAGAATCACGCCTGAATGGCTGATGACCGTGATCACTCCCTTAAAATCACGGTGGCATGATCACGCACTTTTTCAATAGAGGAATTAATTTCGAATTGAACCGCTTTGAAAATAAGCAAATTATCTAGTATAGTTGACAAGCGTAACAATTTATATTAGTACAGTGCCTTAACACCGGGCTTAACATTATAAACACAGCAGTCTGCAGTAAAAAGTTGTTTTGCAGCACGTAAGTCTATTTATTTTTGTGTACAGAATAAAAATGAACACCACACGGGGCAGTGTGTTGCGCAGTGGAACAAGCTAAAATAGTATACATTTTGACAAGTTGAGAACTACAAACAGGTTTATTAAACGTGAACTAATATTTTTCATCTTGGTTTAGAAGAATACTAACCGGGAATCACTTAAATTCTAAAATCATCGTTATTATATTTATATGTGATCGTGTTGCTCACCTCGATAATTGGAACGTTCTTCGATATTGACTTTCCCGTCTATAAACGTGGACTAAAATTGACAACTTGCAAGAATCATTTCGTTTTACAGCAGACCAAAGAAGTCCTCAGAGTTCTCGATCAGAGTACATTTATCGCGACGAACTTCAAACATCCAAGCGGCAATACACAGTCGGAGACAATCCGAAGGAACAGTCTGTTGTTTACAAAACGGCCGGGTGCAGATCTTCGCTTCAGTAAAGCAAACATTAAACTGTTTCCCAAAGTGATAAGAGAAGATACTTCTCATTGAAAACGTTCCCGCTCTTCTAAGTCAAATTACCAACGGTCAAGTTTATTTTCAGGACAATTTTTGTAACGCGATCAGGAAGAGGTAATTCGAAACAGGTTAATGACATTTGGCCAATAAGATTAAACACGCATATGTCCTAAGAGACTTTGTAGATAAAATTCCGACACGCACGTGTCACGGAATTCGGAGAAAAGGCGCTATTTTTCTCGAAACTGAAGGTAGAATCGTATCTAATGGAAATATTTTTCAGTGCTTCGTCGGGAACATGCAAAAAAGCAGCCTTGAGTTTTCGCCTTGGATCGAGTAAGTGAAATGAATCAAGCATAGAAGGCAACATATGCTACAACGACTTACAGGATTGAATTTGCATTTGATCGTCCAAATGTAAATATTCATTCTTAGTCGTTTAAAAAGCTGCTATAAAATGTTGTACAGGACTAATGAACGGAGAAAAAAAAACGCGTGAAACCATGAAACCTGTGAGTTAAAAATTGAACGACACGCAGTAAAGAAAGATTCCATTGTCCCGAGTTTTAAGCGCGCTAAGTGTGCCCGCTATAACTGATTATTGAACCACATCTTTAATTTACTAGAATAAAAGATTTTTTTACTCCATTTGTGTTACAGATATTTTGGACCATTTGAATGAGATTTATATGCAGTTTGGTTGTTTTTGTTGTTCAATTTTACTCTAATGAATAATGTTTGGACAGTTAAACCATCACCGATCATACGTGATCACGCCATCACTGTAGAGAATCACGGTCACTGGAGTGATCACACCGTGATCACAGGTGTGATCACTCCAATCACGCCTTGTGAAGGCGTGATCACGGTGAAAGGAGTGATCACGACCGTGATCACGGGCGTGATCTGTGATCACGCTGTGATCACAAAATATTTTTACTGGGGCAGGACTTCTACCTGGGTGAACCAAAAAGGATATACAACAATTACCTACATTGACATGTGCGACTCAAAATAATAATTTTCATGTTGCATATCCCAGAAGCGCTCAGGCACATATCAATGCCAGGACTTCTATCTGGGTGAACCAAAAAGGATATACAACAATTACCTACATTGACATGTGCGACTCGAAATAATAATTTTCATGTTGCATATCCCAGAAGCGCTCAGGCACATATCAATGCCAGGACTTCTATCTGGGTGAACCAAAAGGATATACAACAATTACCTAAATTGACATATGCGACTCGAAATAATAATTTTCATCTTGGATAAACTGTGAATGGCATGCCCTTTAAACAGGAAACTATCATCAGTTCATATTACTCTCACCTGTTTTCTTTGCAATTGGCAATTGCAATTGGATAGACACTTTTGCAGCTTTCACTAGATGCATGGTGAACATTCACTGGTACAATGCCAATCATGACTTGTTGCCTGCCTGTGGTGGGGAACAGCATGTGAATACATTACTAATGCATTGGGATTTAAGTTATTACTACCTTAAAATGCTCAAAGCCACGGTTTTCAATAGCACCCGACGCCCGACGCAAGTCACCGGCTACTTTTAGCGTATGTGCCGGGTACTTTTTGTCTCCAAAGTATGAATTTATGTCAATAACGTAGCTGATTACGGACGTGGATATTTTTGCCCAGATTTTAATTCCAATTGTTATAATAATTGTTATATCTGAGTGATATTTTGAAGAAAACTCTTGTTTATAATTCAGTTTACAATGATCTCCAAACAAACACTTTTTTGCCCTGAAAATGCACCAGATTAAGAATGCATCTCTGGGTATGCAAAATTTAACTATTTGCTGTGACCCCCCCAGCAGGAGGGGGTTTCCCCCTCCCACACCCTTCCCCCGTGCAGCTTTCGCCGCACGGCACCGCTAACGCGGTGCAATTGTCCTCCGGCTACTTTCACATTTCCTCCTGGTACTTTTTTTCATTTTGAAAACCCTGCAAAGCCCTTACATTTTTGCAAGAATGGTGTGTAAAATGATAGTTTAGAGAAACCCTTCTTTTGCACAAGAAGTACCCATTCCATGCAAATTACTAGAAAAAGGACATAAGCATAATACCATAAGAGATAACTGAGAAAATTTTAAATAACATTTAAATCCCTGCAACAAGAAAACTTCACACCTACCAAAGAAAAGTCTTCCGTCAAGTTTAAGGTTGACTTCCAGGGTGTTTTGGTGGGGTTGATGTAACCTTGTCTCCCTCGCAGCCCAGGCAACAGCAGCAGACAGGCTGACTTGAAAGCCACGAGGAGCACCTTCTGGCAGGGGTCTGATGCCCATTGCATTTCTTACTATCCCAAAAACCATTTTCCTCACAGCCTTGATTTGATTTTTGTTTAGCAGGATTGGGACATCAGTGATGTAATCTTAATAAATAACCAAACTAAACATTAACTGTGAAATCAATAACAATACCAGAAAGAATTCCAAAATTATTGATTTTTTGTGGTGAACTTTTTATCATATCGAATAATTTTTTAATATCGAAAAAAAAAATCGAAATTTACAGCCTACAATTATTGTACTGTAGGCTGTAAATTCGGAGTAATTTGAAAATCTGAAAATGTAAATTTAAAATAATTTTAAATATAATGCCCAGTCCCGATTAAGTTGACAAGCTGTAATTTTACTATACTGTATTTATTCTTTTGTAATGTAATAACGCAATTCGCTTTATGCACGACGTTCTTTTTATAATAAAATGCTCTTATTAATTAGTTTGAGCTGCACTGATTTCACCTAAAATCTCCAAAAGGGAGGCACATGTTTCAGTTGACAATTGCACATACTGAATATTCATGCTTCTTCTCATTTTGCACCAATTAATAACTATTCTACTCAAGATTAAAACAAAAAAGATTAAAAACAAGATTAAGGTGGCTGAAGTCAAGCCCATGTACTGAGCAGAACACATACTGTAAGGTCTCACTTGACTGGCTTCAGACACCAGCCAGTCAAATCAGTAGCAGCTGCTGCCATGGGCGTATAACAGAAATTATAATCCATTAAAGATATTAGCACTTCAGTGCTACACTGTAAATTCAAGGGTAAATAAAGTTTATTGATTGATTGATTTAAATATTTCCGCTTGCCCGCGATTGGTCTAAACGCCTCATGTGACCAAATATACCCCAGCTAAAACTGGGAAATATCCGATGATATTCCTCAAGTGATATTCCCCAATTTCAAAAACTTCAAGGCACGTTTTGTTTACAATCACAATTAATGTCAAGATGGGGGAACGGTTTGCTTTTGTGACGGAAAGAGAGATAAACCTGCTGGTCGATACAGCAGTATCAGAAAACAAAATACGCTCTAAAGGTTTTTAACGGTAAACTGTTCTTAAACGAAATGTTCAAATACTCAAGCTCGTTGCTTCATGTTGCGAAAAATATTTGAAGGATAATACATGTAACCACAATAGCCTCCATTTGGCTTTAAAAATAAGCTTAGATATTTGTCCTTGGACATTATCTGCTCCTAGAAGCTCACAGTTTTCCTCGAGCTTCACTCTCGGGAAAACTGTTCACTTCTCAGAACAGATAATGTCTGCAGACAAATATCTGAGCATATTTTCGTGCGAAATGGAGGCTATTGTTGATTTATCTTCACTGTGGGATACAGTGCAACTAGCCCATTAATGTTGCTAATTTCCACCATAAGCTTTCATAGGCAAATCCTACAATTACAAAGAATAACTTACAAGCAAAAATTTTATTTAATTTTAAAATTAACGGTTTTACTTTATCCTGGCTCATTTTATAAGACAGTTTAAACCCCACAATAATTAATTACAGTACCCTTGATCGAAACCCTGCGGAATATGCAGATCATGAAATTACTTTCCTTCTTTCATCCCTAAGGGATGGGACAGAAAAGACTCATTGGACCAGTCACTAATTCTTAATATCAACAGATCATTATAATGAGTGTCAAGACTCAACCCTGTGAACCCCTCCCTCAGTTTCTCTTTAAGAAAAAAAAAGTAAAATACGTTTTACAAAGCAAGAATATATATTATACCTATTCTAGCACAATAAAAAGATAAAGGTAATCACTTACCCCAGTTCGGCCCAGCCTAGTCAGGCTCAATAGCGTTTGCCAACCTTGGTCGGACTGCAGTTTAAAATACATTTCGTTGCATGGGTGGTTCTGGTTCAACCACTACTGGCTCACGTGGACTTGGTTGCTTTTCTGTTCCGATCTCGATAGCGTTCACGGCTTCAACGAAGCGTAGCTAACACGTTCACTCGGTTTCACAGTTTTCCTCAGAACTGCGCACAAAATGCCGAATAACGAGGCAACGGGAACGACTTCTCCTCTGAAAGCTCTCTGATCCAAGTCCCCGCCATTTTGGATATCGGAGATCTTCACAGAGGCGAATTCTGTTGGAAAACTCGCTACCAAAGGGCACCTGGCCATAAATTTGGTCGGCTGACCGCCACATACCAGAGAATTCATTAAATACCACGGTCTTACCGGGTCGCTAGCTAGATGCAGTCGACGAATGTCGAAAGCCTCAGCGAAAGCCTCCATGTCCTTGAAGACGGGGCGCAAAAATGATCTTGACTAGAATTACATGAAATCTAACCTCCTAAAATGTCAAAAAAGGCAAATCCCACCCCCAAAATGATCAGGCCGTCTCAACGGGAGATTGTACGAAAAGCCAAGCGGCGATAAATTAGTTGCGAAAACTCTGTTGGAGTCCCAAACCGCAAACGTAGTACGATGATGGGTTCAGAGCAGGAGTATGACGTCACTCCTTAGCAACCGGCTAGAGCACATTTTTCAACTTCCGGTTATCTCTGGCTCGTGATGTCTTGAGGTTTGGGCATGCGTACGTAGTGAACCTCATATAACGAATAGAGAAATATCTCGTTGTTTATTTCAACAAAATGATCAGGCAATGATCAAAAATATGAAAAGCTAGGGGGAAAAAACACACTTGTGATTAGTCTATAAAGTCACTTAACGACGAGGGAATCTTTTCATTATTTTAATTTTGTTTAATAAAAAAAAAAAAAAAACGCTCAATGTATGTGATTGTTCATTCTACCCAAGCCTTGGCATCCGTACAGATCGACGTCGTAGTTCATTTTTTATCTCACTCAAAGAGTTAATTTGTTTAGAAAAGAACTTTGCCGGAAACTTTTACCATCACTTTATAGGGATTCACGCCCTGGCCTCAAAATTAGTTTTTTCAGGTCACACATGTCATAATAGTTAATGATCAACCAGCACGCTAAGTAAGAATTAGGGCTGTTGATTGCAAGAACGGCTGATATCTTACTAACGCACGGTTGGATAAGTATGAAACCAACTTAGATCTGTCTACTAAAGAATTTTTTAGGCCGTAAACTTCGAAAATTAAGCAGGTTTTTGACCTCCAAACATTGAGCGTGTTCTATAATGTCGTATGCACTGCGCTGTTCAAAGGGCGCTTTGAAATGAAATGCTCAAGCTAAGTTTTTTTTTTGTAATGAAAGAAATATTCTTTTAACTAAAATGGCCCAAAATTTGATTTCTCTGAACTGAACAATTCAACTTCAAATGAGAAAAAACATCATTTTGACAACAACTCGTCATATAATTAGTTTTGACAAATGCGAGCATCTCGAGCGACGGGCTAGGCAAAATTTTCACGCAATTCTAGAAAGTAACTAAGACATTCGCGGAAAGTCTGATTGTGTTGATTAGCTAGGTAAACTTAACTTACGGTATTTAACTGAATGGACGTTTTGACACAAAGAAGTGCGACAATAACAACACATCAAAACACAAGTTAATTAAGCGATGGTTCTTGAAACGAACAACTTCACAGCTAGATAATAACATCAGGCTAATACGAAAATATTTCGTTCTCCGGCTCTAAAGCAAACATGACAGTGAAAAGAAAGAACATAATTAGAACTGGAGTAAACCAGTTCATTTAAGTCGATTGTGCATTTTAGGTGGCCCCGAATCCCTGAATAAAGTTCACTGAATCTAGTTAAACACAACAACACAGCTGAACAGCAGACCAAAAATATTGCCGGCAAAAACATGGCCTTAACTAAACACTTTGATTACTTAGCGATATGTGAAAGAGAAATACAAACTCTAACTGAATAAAACACGATTGTTCAAGACTTACTGAGACCTTTAAGTTGTTTCCCTGTCAGAAGAGAACTTTCTAGCGGCGCCGCTGTGGTTCGCCAGATTCGCTCCCCAGCAAAGTCAGCCGATACCGTTCTATAATGTCGTATGCACTGCGCTGTTCAAAGGGCGCTTTGAAATGAAATGCTCAAGGTAAGTTTTTTTTTGTAATGAAACAAATATTCTTTTAACTGAAATGGCCAAAAATTTGATTAAGCGATGGTTCTTGAAACGAACAATTTCATAGCTAGAATAATAACATCAGGCTAATACGAAAATATCTTGCTCTCCGGCTCTAAAGCAAACATGACAGTGAAAAGAAACAACATAATAAGAACTGGAGTAAACCAGTTTATTTAAGTCGATTGTGCATTTTAGGTGGCCCCGAATCCCTGAATAAAGTTCACTGAATCTAGTTAAACACAACAACACAGCTGAACAGCAGACGAAAAAAATTGCCGGCAGAAACATGGCCTTAACTAAACACCTTGATTACTTAGCGATATGTGAAAGAGAAATACAAACTCTAACTGAATAAAACACGATTGTTCAAGACTTACTGAGATCTTTAAGTTGTTTCCTGTCAGAAGAGAACTTTCTAGCGGCGCCGCTGTGGTTCGCCAGATTCGCTCCCCAGCAAAGTCAGCCGATACCGTTCCATCGATCAATCGCTGCCACTGACGGCGCGCTGACTTCTCATCGCAAAGAAGGCCTGAAAGTCAATGTGATCATCCTGTTACTAAAATAATAATAGTAATAATAATAAACAAAATAATGGTGACATGTTGTCGCGGAAACGTCATGTTTTCACCCTTTAAGCCCTAATATCAAAGGACAAACTCTCCTGTCTTGTCCCTATATTTTTCTTATAAAAGCCGACTGGGTAGAAGTTATTAAAATATCAAGAGAATTCATCTTGGGTGATCGTATCCTTAATTCTCATGACCTCAGGGATTGAATAAACATTAATTTTACCAGGAGAAATTTGATGCTGATCACTGTTAGGGCTTAAAGGGTTAATCTCTCTACTTTTTATTGTGAAATAATACAACCGTCCTGGCACAAGCCTGACCCCATGCACCAAAGGTCTCTTATGCCAGCGGGGATGATCTTGCCACTCAGTCCGATAACTTGTCTGACGACAAGCCAGGGAGGGAGAGATGAACTGGCCCCTACACCATAATAAGTACATCCCTTTCGGCTAGCGCTCACATCCGACTGTCTCAAATTCAGCTTCATCTATATATAACATGATTAGCCGTCTTCCAAGTGGTACGTCTTGAGGTTTGGGCATGCGTACGTAGTGAACCTCATATAACGAATAGAGAAATATCTCGTTGTTTATTTCAACAAAATGATCAGGCAATGATCAAAAATATGAAAAGCTAGGGGGAAAAAACACACTTGTGATTAGTCTATAAAGTCACTTAACGACGAGGGAATCTTTTCATTATTTTAATTTTGTTTAATAATAAAAAAAAAAAAACGCTCAATGTATGTGATTGTTCATTCTACCCAAGCCTTGGCATCCGTACAGATCGACGTCGTAGTTCATTTTTTATCTCACTCAAAGAGTTAATTTGTTTAGAAAAGAACTTTGCCGGAAACTTTTACCATCACTTTATAGGGATTCACGCCCTGGCCTCAAAATTAGTTTTTTCAGGTCACACATGTCATAATAGTTAATGATCAACCAGCACGCTAAGTAAGAATTAGGGCTGTTGATTGCAAGAACGGCTGATATCTTACTAACGCACGGTTGGATAAGTATGAAACCAACTTAGATCTGTCTACTAAAGAATTTTTTAGGCCGTAAACTTCGAAAATTAAGCAGGTTTTTGACCTCCAAACATTGAGCGTGTTCTATAATGTCGTATGCACTGCGCTGTTCAAAGGGCGCTTTGAAATGAAATGCTCAAGCTAAGTTTTTTTTTGTAATGAAAGAAATATTCTTTTAACTAAAATGGCCCAAAATTTGATTTCTCTGAACTGAACAATTCAACTTCAAATGAGAAAAAACATCATTTTGACAACAACTCGTCATATAATTAGTTTTGACAAATGCGAGCATCTCGAGCGACGGGCTAGGCAAAATTTTCACGCAATTCTAGAAAGTAACTAAGACATTCGCGGAAAGTCTGATTGTGTTGATTAGCTAGGTAAACTTAACTTACGGTATTTAACTGAATGGACGTTTTGACACAAAGAAGTGCGACAATAACAACACATCAAAACACAAGTTAATTAAGCGATGGTTCTTGAAACGAACAACTTCACAGCTAGATAATAACATCAGGCTAATACGAAAATATTTCGTTCTCCGGCTCTAAAGCAAACATGACAGTGAAAAGAAAGAACATAATTAGAACTGGAGTAAACCAGTTCATTTAAGTCGATTGTGCATTTTAGGTGGCCCCGAATCCCTGAATAAAGTTCACTGAATCTAGTTAAACACAACAACACAGCTGAACAGCAGACCAAAAATATTGCCGGCAAAAACATGGCCTTAACTAAACACTTTGATTACTTAGCGATATGTGAAAGAGAAATACAAACTCTAACTGAATAAAACACGATTGTTCAAGACTTACTGAGACCTTTAAGTTGTTTCCCTGTCAGAAGAGAACTTTCTAGCGGCGCCGCTGTGGTTCGCCAGATTCGCTCCCCAGCAAAGTCAGCCGATACCGTTCTATAATGTCGTATGCACTGCGCTGTTCAAAGGGCGCTTTGAAATGAAATGCTCAAGGTAAGTTTTTTTTTGTAATGAAACAAATAGTCTTTTAACTGAAATGGCCAAAAATTTGATTAAGCGATGGTTCTTGAAACCAACAATTTCATAGCTAGAATAATAACATCAGGCTAATACGAAAATATCTTGCTCTCCGGCTCTAAAGCAAACATGACAGTGAAAAGAAAGAACATAATAAGAACTGGAGTAAACCAGTTTATTTAAGTCGATTGTGCATTTTAGGTGGCCCCGAATCCCTGAATAAAGTTCACTGAATCTAGTTAAACACAACAACACAGCTGAACAGCAGACGAAAAAAATTGCCGGCAGAAACATGGCCTTAACTAAACACTCTGATTACTTAGCGATATGTGAAAGAGAAGTACAAACTCTAACTGAATAAAACACGATTGTTCAAGACTTACTGAGATCTTTAAGTTGTTTCCTGTCAGAAGAGAACTTTCTAGCGGCGCCGCTGTGGTTCGCCAGATTCGCTCCCCAGCAAAGTCAGCCGATACCGTTCCATCGATCAATCGCTGCCACTGACGGCGCGCTGACTTCTCATCGCAAAGAAGGCCTGAAAGTCAATGTGATCATCCTGTTACTAAAATAATAATAGTAATAATAATAAACAAAATAATGGTGACATGTTGTCGCGGAAACGTCATGTTTTCACCCTTTAAGCCCTAATATCAAAGGACAAACTCTCCTGTCTTGTCCCTATATTTTTCTTATAAAAGCCGACTGGGTAGAAGTTATTAAAATATCAAGAGAATTCATCTTGGGTGATCGTATCCTTAATTCTCATGACCTCAGGGATTGAATAAACATTAATTTTACCAGGAGAAATTTGATGCTGATCACTGTTAGGGCTTAAAGGGTTAATCTCTCTACTTTTTATTGTGAAATAATACAACCGTCCTGGCACAAGCCTGACCCCATGCACCAAAGGTCTCTTATGCCAGCGGGGATGATCTTGCCACTCAGTCCGATAACTTGTCTGACGACAAGCCAGGGAGGGAGAGATGAACTGGCCCCTAGACCATAATAAGTACATCCCTTTCGGCTAGCGCTCACATCCGACTGTCTCAAATTCAGCTTCATCTATATATAACATGATTAGCCGTCTTCCAAGTGGTACGTCTTGAGGTTTGGGCATGCGTACGTAGTGAACCTCATATAACGAATAGAGAAATATCTCGTTGTTTATTTCAACAAAATGATCAGGCAATGATCAAAAATATGAAAAGCTAGGGGGAAAAAACACACTTGTGATTAGTCTATAAAGTCACTTAACGACGAGGGAATCTTTTCATTATTTTAATTTTGTTTAATAATAAAAAAAAAAAAACGCTCAATGTATGTGATTGTTCATTCTACCCAAGCCTTGGCATCCGTACAGATCGACGTCGTAGTTCATTTTTTATCTCACTCAAAGAGTTAATTTGTTTAGAAAAGAACTTTGCCGGAAACTTTTACCATCACTTTATAGGGATTCACGCCCTGGCCTCAAAATTAGTTTTTTCAGGTCACACATGTCATAATAGTTAATGATCAACCAGCACGCTAAGTAAGAATTAGGGCTGTTGATTGCAAGAACGGCTGATATCTTACTAACGCATGGTTGGATAAGTATGAAACCAACTTAGATCTGTCTACTAAAGAATTTTTTAGGCCGTAAACTTCGAAAATTAAGCAGGTTTTTGACCTCCAAACATTGAGCGTGTTCTATAATGTCGTATGCACTGCGCTGTTCAAAGGGCGCTTTGAAATGAAATGCTCAAGCTAAGTTTTTTTTTGTAATGAAAGAAATATTCTTTTAACTAAAATGGCCCAAAATTTGATTTCTCTGAACTGAACAATTCAACTTCAAATGAGAAAAAACATCATTTTGACAACAACTCGTCATATAATTAGTTTTGACAAATGCGAGCATCTCGAGCGACGGGCTAGGCAAAATTTTCACGCAATTCTAGAAAGTAACTAAGACATTCGCGGAAAGTCTGATTGTGTTGATTAGCTAGGTAAACTTAACTTACGGTATTTAACTGAATGGACGTTTTGACACAAAGAAGTGCGACAATAACAACACATCAAAACACAAGTTAATTAAGCGATGGTTCTTGAAACGAACAACTTCACAGCTAGATAATAACATCAGGCTAATACGAAAATATTTCGTTCTCCGGCTCTAAAGCAAACATGACAGTGAAAAGAAAGAACATAATTAGAACTGGAGTAAACCAGTTCATTTAAGTCGATTGTGCATTTTAGGTGGCCCCGAATCCCTGAATAAAGTTCACTGAATCTAGTTAAACACAACAACACAGCTGAACAGCAGACCAAAAATATTGCCGGCAAAAACATGGCCTTAACTAAACACTTTGATTACTTAGCGATATGTGAAAGAGAAATACAAACTCTAACTGAATAAAACACGATTGTTCAAGACTTACTGAGACCTTTAAGTTGTTTCCCTGTCAGAAGAGAACTTTCTAGCGGCGCCGCTGTGGTTCGCCAGATTCGCTCCCCAGCAAAGTCAGCCGATACCGTTCTATAATGTCGTATGCACTGCGCTGTTCAAAGGGCGCTTTGAAATGAAATGCTCAAGGTAAGTTTTTTTTTGTAATGAAACAAATATTCTTTTAACTGAAATGGCCAAAAATTTGATTAAGCGATGGTTCTTGAAACCAACAATTTCATAGCTAGAATAATAACATCAGGCTAATACGAAAATATCTTGCTCTCCGGCTCTAAAGCAAACATGACAGTGAAAAGAAAGAACATAATAAGAACTGGAGTAAACCAGTTTATTTAAGTCGATTGTGCATTTTAGGTGGCCCCGAATCCCTGAATAAAGTTCACTGAATCTAGTTAAACACAACAACACAGCTGAACAGCAGACGAAAAAAATTGCCGGCAGAAACATGGCCTTAACTAAACACTTTGATTACTTAGCGATATGTGAAAGAGAAGTACAAACTCTAACTGAATAAAACACGATTGTTCAAGACTTACTGAGATCTTTAAGTTGTTTCCTGTCAGAAGAGAACTTTCTAGCGGCGCCGCTGTGGTTCGCCAGATTCGCTCCCCAGCAAAGTCAGCCGATACCGTTCCATCGATCAATCGCTGCCACTGACGGCGCGCTGACTTCTCATCGCAAAGAAGGCCTGAAAGTCAATGTGATCATCCTGTTACTAAAATAATAATAGTAATAATAATAAACAAAATAATGGTGACATGTTGTCGCGGAAACGTCATGTTTTCACCCTTTAAGCCCTAATATCAAAGGACAAACTCTCCTGTCTTGTCCCTATATTTTTCTTATAAAAGCCGACTGGGTAGAAGTTATTAAAATATCAAGAGAATTCATCTTGGGTGATCGTATCCTTAATTCTCATGACCTCAGGGATTGAATAAACATTAATTTTACCAGGAGAAATTTGATGCTGATCACTGTTAGGGCTTAAAGGGTTAATCTCTCTACTTTTTATTGTGAAATAATACAACCGTCCTGGCACAAGCCTGACCCCATGCACCAAAGGTCTCTTATGCCAGCGGGGATGATCTTGCCACTCAGTCCGATAACTTGTCTGACGACAAGCCAGGGAGGGAGAGATGAACTGGCCCCTAGACCATAATAAGTACATCCCTTTCGGCTAGCGCTCACATCCGACTGTCTCAAATTCAGCTTCATCTATATATAACATGATTAGCCGTCTTCCAAGTGGTACGTCTTGAGGTTTGGGCATGCGTACGTAGTGAACCTCATATAACGAATAGAGAAATATCTCGTTGTTTATTTCAACAAAATGATCAGGCAATGATCAAAAATATGAAAAGCTAGGGGGAAAAAACACACTTGTGATTAGTCTATAAAGTCACTTAACGACGAGGGAATCTTTTCATTATTTTAATTTTGTTTAATAATAAAAAAAAAAAAAACGCTCAATGTATGTGATTGTTCATTCTACCCAAGCCTTGGCATCCGTACAGATCGACGTCGTAGTTCATTTTTTATCTCACTCAAAGAGTTAATTTGTTTAGAAAAGAACTTTGCCGGAAACTTTTACCATCACTTTATAGGGATTCACGCCCTGGCCTCAAAATTAGTTTTTTCAGGTCACACATGTCATAATAGTTAATGATCAACCAGCACGCTAAGTAAGAATTAGGGCTGTTGATTGCAAGAACGGCTGATATCTTACTAACGCACGGTTGGATAAGTATGAAACCAACTTAGATCTGTCTACTAAAGAATTTTTTAGGCCGTAAACTTCGAAAATTAAGCAGGTTTTTGACCTCCAAACATTGAGCGTGTTCTATAATGTCGTATGCACTGCGCTGTTCAAAGGGCGCTTTGAAATGAAATGCTCAAGCTAAGTTTTTTTTTGTAATGAAAGAAATATTCTTTTAACTAAAATGGCCCAAAATTTGATTTCTCTGAACTGAACAATTCAACTTCAAATGAGAAAAAACATCATTTTGACAACAACTCGTCATATAATTAGTTTTGACAAATGCGAGCATCTCGAGCGACGGGCTAGGCAAAATTTTCACGCAATTCTAGAAAGTAACTAAGACATTCGCGGAAAGTCTGATTGTGTTGATTAGCTAGGTAAACTTAACTTACGGTATTTAACTGAAAGGACGTTTTGACACAAAGAAGTGCGACAATAACAACACATCAAAACACAAGTTAATTAAGCGATGGTTCTTGAAACGAACAACTTCACAGCTAGATAATAACATCAGGCTAATACGAAAATATTTCGTTCTCCGGCTCTAAAGCAAACATGACAGTGAAAAGAAAGAACATAATTAGAACTGGAGTAAACCAGTTCATTTAAGTCGATTGTGCATTTTAGGTGGCCCCGAATCCCTGAATAAAGTTCACTGAATCTAGTTAAACACAACAACACAGCTGAACAGCAGACCAAAAATATTGCCGGCAAAAACATGGCCTTAACTAAACACTTTGATTACTTAGCGATATGTGAAAGAGAAATACAAACTCTAACTGAATAAAACACGATTGTTCAAGACTTACTGAGACCTTTAAGTTGTTTCCCTGTCAGAAGAGAACTTTCTAGCGGCGCCGCTGTGGTTCGCCAGATTCGCTCCCCAGCAAAGTCAGCCGATACCGTTCTATAATGTCGTATGCACTGCGCTGTTCAAAGGGCGCTTTGAAATGAAATGCTCAAGGTAAGTTTTTTTTTGTAATGAAACAAATATTCTTTTAACTGAAATGGCCAAAAATTTGATTAAGCGATGGTTCTTGAAACCAACAATTTCATAGCTAGAATAATAACATCAGGCTAATACGAAAATATCTTGCTCTCCGGCTCTAAAGCAAACATGACAGTGAAAAGAAAGAACATAATAAGAACTGGAGTAAACCAGTTTATTTAAGTCGATTGTGCATTTTAGGTGGCCCCGAATCCCTGAATAAAGTTCACTGAATCTAGTTAAACACAACAACACAGCTGAACAGCAGACGAAAAAAATTGCCGGCAGAAACATGGCCTTAACTAAACACTTTGATTACTTAGCGATATGTGAAAGAGAAGTACAAACTCTAACTGAATAAAACACGATTGTTCAAGACTTACTGAGATCTTTAAGTTGTTTCCTGTCAGAAGAGAACTTTCTAGCGGCGCCGCTGTGGTTCGCCAGATTCGCTCCCCAGCAAAGTCAGCCGATACCGTTCCATCGATCAATCGCTGCCACTGACGGCGCGCTGACTTCTCATCGCAAAGAAGGCCTGAAAGTCAATGTGATCATCCTGTTACTAAAATAATAATAGTAATAATAATAAACAAAATAATGGTGACATGTTGTCGCGGAAACGTCATGTTTTCACCCTTTAAGCCCTAATATCAAAGGACAAACTCTCCTGTCTTGTCCCTATATTTTTCTTATAAAAGCCGACTGGGTAGAAGTTATTAAAATATCAAGAGAATTCATCTTGGGTGATCGTATCCTTAATTCTCATGACCTCAGGGATTGAATAAACATTAATTTTACCAGGAGAAATTTGATGCTGATCACTGTTAGGGCTTAAAGGGTTAATCTCTCTACTTTTTATTGTGAAATAATACAACCGTCCTGGCACAAGCCTGACCCCATGCACCAAAGGTCTCTTATGCCAGCGGGGATGATCTTGCCACTCAGTCCGATAACTTGTCTGACGACAAGCCAGGGAGGGAGAGATGAACTGGCCCCTAGACCATAATAAGTACATCCCTTTCGGCTAGCGCTCACATCCGACTGTCTCAAATTCAGCTTCATCTATATATAACATGATTAGCCGTCTTCCAAGTGGTACGTCTTGAGGTTTGGGCATGCGTACGTAGTGAACCTCATATAACGAATAGAGAAATATCTCGTTGTTTATTTCAACAAAATGATCAGGCAATGATCAAAAATATGAAAAGCTAGGGGGAAAAAACACACTTGTGATTAGTCTATAAAGTCACTTAACGACGAGGGAATCTTTTCATTATTTTAATTTTGTTTAATAATAATAAAAAAAAAAAAAAACGCTCAATGTATGTGATTGTTCATTCTACCCAAGCCTTGGCATCCGTACAGATCGACGTCGTAGTTCATTTTTTATCTCACTCAAAGAGTTAATTTGTTTAGAAAAGAACTTTGCCGGAAACTTTTACCATCACTTTATAGGGATTCACGCCCTGGCCTCAAAATTAGTTTTTTCAGGTCACACATGTCATAATAGTTAATGATCAACCAGCACGCTAAGTAAGAATTAGGGCTGTTGATTGCAAGAACGGCTGATATCTTACTAACGCACGGTTGGATAAGTATGAAACCAACTTAGATCTGTCTACTAAAGAATTTTTTAGGCCGTAAACTTCGAAAATTAAGCAGGTTTTTGACCTCCAAACATTGAGCGTGTTCTATAATGTCGTATGCACTGCGCTGTTCAAAGGGCGCTTTGAAATGAAATGCTCAAGCTAAGTTTTTTTTTGTAATGAAAGAAATATTCTTTTAACTAAAATGGCCCAAAATTTGATTTCTCTGAACTGAACAATTCAACTTCAAATGAGAAAAAACATCATTTTGACAACAACTCGTCATATAATTAGTTTTGACAAATGCGAGCATCTCGAGCGACGGGCTAGGCAAAATTTTCACGCAATTCTAGAAAGTAACTAAGACATTCGCGGAAAGTCTGATTGTGTTGATTAGCTAGGTAAACTTAACTTACGGTATTTAACTGAATGGACGTTTTGACACAAAGAAGTGCGACAATAACAACACATCAAAACACAAGTTAATTAAGCGATGGTTCTTGAAACGAACAACTTCACAGCTAGATAATAACATCAGGCTAATACGAAAATATTTCGTTCTCCGGCTCTAAAGCAAACATGACAGTGAAAAGAAAGAACATAATTAGAACTGGAGTAAACCAGTTCATTTAAGTCGATTGTGCATTTTAGGTGGCCCCGAATCCCTGAATAAAGTTCACTGAATCTAGTTAAACACAACAACACAGCTGAACAGCAGACCAAAAATATTGCCGGCAAAAACATGGCCTTAACTAAACACTTTGATTACTTAGCGATATGTGAAAGAGAAATACAAACTCTAACTGAATAAAACACGATTGTTCAAGACTTACTGAGACCTTTAAGTTGTTTCCCTGTCAGAAGAGAACTTTCTAGCGGCGCCGCTGTGGTTCGCCAGATTCGCTCCCCAGCAAAGTCAGCCGATACCGTTCTATAATGTCGTATGCACTGCGCTGTTCAAAGGGCGCTTTGAAATGAAATGCTCAAGGTAAGTTTTTTTTTGTAATGAAACAAATATTCTTTTAACTGAAATGGCCAAAAATTTGATTAAGCGATGGTTCTTGAAACCAACAATTTCATAGCTAGAATAATAACATCAGGCTAATACGAAAATATCTTGCTCTCCGGCTCTAAAGCAAACATGACAGTGAAAAGAAAGAACATAATAAGAACTGGAGTAAACCAGTTTATTTAAGTCGATTGTGCATTTTAGGTGGCCCCGAATCCCTGAATAAAGTTCACTGAATCTAGTTAAACACAACAACACAGCTGAACAGCAGACGAAAAAAATTGCCGGCAGAAACATGGCCTTAACTAAACACTTTGATTACTTAGCGATATGTGAAAGAGAAGTACAAACTCTAACTGAATAAAACACGATTGTTCAAGACTTACTGAGATCTTTAAGTTGTTTCCTGTCAGAAGAGAACTTTCTAGCGGCGCCGCTGTGGTTCGCCAGATTCGCTCCCCAGCAAAGTCAGCCGATACCGTTCCATCGATCAATCGCTGCCACTGACGGCGCGCTGACTTCTCATCGCAAAGAAGGCCTGAAAGTCAATGTGATCATCCTGTTACTAAAATAATAATAGTAATAATAATAAACAAAATAATGGTGACATGTTGTCGCGGAAACGTCATGTTTTCACCCTTTAAGCCCTAATATCAAAGGACAAACTCTCCTGTCTTGTCCCTATATTTTTCTTATAAAAGCCGACTGGGTAGAAGTTATTAAAATATCAAGAGAATTCATCTTGGGTGATCGTATCCTTAATTCTCATGACCTCAGGGATTGAATAAACATTAATTTTACCAGGAGAAATTTGATGCTGATCACTGTTAGGGCTTAAAGGGTTAATCTCTCTACTTTTTATTGTGAAATAATACAACCGTCCTGGCACAAGCCTGACCCCATGCACCAAAGGTCTCTTATGCCAGCGGGGATGATCTTGCCACTCAGTCCGATAACTTGTCTGACGACAAGCCAGGGAGGGAGAGATGAACTGGCCCCTACACCATAATAAGTACATCCCTTTCGGCTAGCGCTCACATCCGACTGTCTCAAATTCAGCTTCATCTATATATAACATGATTAGCCGTCTTCCAAGTGGTACGTCTTGAGGTTTGGGCATGCGTACGTAGTGAACCTCATATAACGAATAGAGAAATATCTCGTTGTTTATTTCAACAAAATGATCAGGCAATGATCAAAAATATGAAAAGCTAGGGGGAAAAAACACACTTGTGATTAGTCTATAAAGTCACTTAACGACGAGGGAATCTTTTCATTATTTTAATTTTGTTTAATAATAAAAAAAAAAAAAACGCTCAATGTATGTGATTGTTCATTCTACCCAAGCCTTGGCATCCGTACAGATCGACGTCGTAGTTCATTTTTTATCTCACTCAAAGAGTTAATTTGTTTAGAAAAGAACTTTGCCGGAAACTTTTACCATCACTTTATAGGGATTCACGCCCTGGCCTCAAAATTAGTTTTTTCAGGTCACACATGTCATAATAGTTAATGATCAACCAGCACGCTAAGTAAGAATTAGGGCTGTTGATTGCAAGAACGGCTGATATCTTACTAACGCACGGTTGGATAAGTATGAAACCAACATAGATCTGTCTACTAAAGAATTTTTTAGGCCGTAAACTTCGAAAATTAAGCAGGTTTTTGACCTCCAAACATTGAGCGTGTTCTATAATGTCGTATGCACTGCGCTGTTCAAAGGGCGCTTTGAAATGAAATGCTCAAGCTAAGTTTTTTTTTGTAATGAAAGAAATATTCTTTTAACTAAAATGGCCCAAAATTTGATTTCTCTGAACTGAACAATTCAACTTCAAATGAGAAAAAACATCATTTTGACAACAACTCGTCATATAATTAGTTTTGACAAATGCGAGCATCTCGAGCGACGGGCTAGGCAAAATTTTCACGCAATTCTAGAAAGTAACTAAGACATTCGCGGAAAGTCTGATTGTGTTGATTAGCTAGGTAAACTTAACTTACGGTATTTAACTGAATGGACGTTTTGACACAAAGAAGTGCGACAATAACAACACATCAAAACACAAGTTAATTAAGCGATGGTTCTTGAAACGAACAACTTCACAGCTAGATAATAACATCAGGCTAATACGAAAATATTTCGTTCTCCGGCTCTAAAGCAAACATGACAGTGAAAAGAAAGAACATAATTAGAACTGGAGTAAACCAGTTCATTTAAGTCGATTGTGCATTTTAGGTGGCCCCGAATCCCTGAATAAAGTTCACTGAATCTAGTTAAACACAACAACACAGCTGAACAGCAGACCAAAAATATTGCCGGCAAAAACATGGCCTTAACTAAACACTTTGATTACTTAGCGATATGTGAAAGAGAAATACAAACTCTAACTGAATAAAACACGATTGTTCAAGACTTACTGAGACCTTTAAGTTGTTTCCCTGTCAGAAGAGAACTTTCTAGCGGCGCCGCTGTGGTTCGCCAGATTCGCTCCCCAGCAAAGTCAGCCGATACCGTTCTATAATGTCGTATGCACTGCGCTGTTCAAAGGGCGCTTTGAAATGAAATGCTCAAGGTAAGTTTTTTTTTGTAATGAAACAAATATTCTTTTAACTGAAATGGCCAAAAATTTGATTAAGCGATGGTTCTTGAAACCAACAATTTCATAGCTAGAATAATAACATCAGGCTAATACGAAAATATCTTGCTCTCCGGCTCTAAAGCAAACATGACAGTGAAAAGAAAGAACATAATAAGAACTGGAGTAAACCAGTTTATTTAAGTCGATTGTGCATTTTAGGTGGCCCCGAATCCCTGAATAAAGTTCACTGAATCTAGTTAAACACAACAACACAGCTGAACAGCAGACGAAAAAAATTGCCGGCAGAAACATGGCCTTAACTAAACACTTTGATTACTTAGCGATATGTGAAAGAGAAGTACAAACTCTAACTGAATAAAACACGATTGTTCAAGACTTACTGAGATCTTTAAGTTGTTTCCTGTCAGAAGAGAACTTTCTAGCGGCGCCGCTGTGGTTCGCCAGATTCGCTCCCCAGCAAAGTCAGCCGATACCGTTCCATCGATCAATCGCTGCCACTGACGGCGCGCTGACTTCTCATCGCAAAGAAGGCCTGAAAGTCAATGTGATCATCCTGTTACTAAAATAATAATAGTAATAATAATAAACAAAATAATGGTGACATGTTGTCGCGGAAACGTCATGTTTTCACCCTTTAAGCCCTAATATCAAAGGACAAACTCTCCTGTCTTGTCCCTATATTTTTCTTATAAAAGCCGACTGGGTAGAAGTTATTAAAATATCAAGAGAATTCATCTTGGGTGATCGTATCCTTAATTCTCATGACCTCAGGGATTGAATAAACATTAATTTTACCAGGAGAAATTTGATGCTGATCACTGTTAGGGCTTAAAGGGTTAATCTCTCTACTTTTTATTGTGAAATAATACAACCGTCCTGGCACAAGCCTGACCCCATGCACCAAAGGTCTCTTATGCCAGCGGGGATGATCTTGCCACTCAGTCCGATAACTTGTCTGACGACAAGCCAGGGAGGGAGAGATGAACTGGCCCCTAGACCATAATAAGTACATCCCTTTCGGCTAGCGCTCACATCCGACTGTCTCAAATTCAGCTTCATCTATATATAACATGATTAGCCGTCTTCCAAGTGGTACGTCTTGAGGTTTGGGCATGCGTACGTAGTGAACCTCATATAACGAATAGAGAAATATCTCGTTGTTTATTTCAACAAAATGATCAGGCAATGATCAAAAATATGAAAAGCTAGGGGGAAAAAACACACTTGTGATTAGTCTATAAAGTCACTTAACGACGAGGGAATCTTTTCATTATTTTAATTTTGTTTAATAATAAAAAAAAAAAAACGCTCAATGTATGTGATTGTTCATTCTACCCAAGCCTTGGCATCCGTACAGATCGACGTCGTAGTTCATTTTTTATCTCACTCAAAGAGTTAATTTGTTTAGAAAAGAACTTTGCCGGAAACTTTTACCATCACTTTATAGGGATTCACGCCCTGGCCTCAAAATTAGTTTTTTCAGGTCACACATGTCATAATAGTTAATGATCAACCAGCACGCTAAGTAAGAATTAGGGCTGTTGATTGCAAGAACGGCTGATATCTTACTAACGCACGGTTGGATAAGTATGAAACCAACTTAGATCTGTCTACTAAAGAATTTTTTAGGCCGTAAACTTCGAAAATTAAGCAGGTTTTTGACCTCCAAACATTGAGCGTGTTCTATAATGTCGTATGCACTGCGCTGTTCAAAGGGCGCTTTGAAATGAAATGCTCAAGCTAAGTTTTTTTTTGTAATGAAAGAAATATTCTTTTAACTAAAATGGCCCAAAATTTGATTTCTCTGAACTGAACAATTCAACTTCAAATGAGAAAAAACATCATTTTGACAACAACTCGTCATATAATTAGTTTTGACAAATGCGAGCATCTCGAGCGACGGGCTAGGCAAAATTTTCACGCAATTCTAGAAAGTAACTAAGACATTCGCGGAAAGTCTGATTGTGTTGATTAGCTAGGTAAACTTAACTTACGGTATTTAACTGAATGGACGTTTTGACACAAAGAAGTGCGACAATAACAACACATCAAAACACAAGTTAATTAAGCGATGGTTCTTGAAACGAACAACTTCACAGCTAGATAATAACATCAGGCTAATACGAAAATATTTCGTTCTCCGGCTCTAAAGCAAACATGACAGTGAAAAGAAAGAACATAATTAGAACTGGAGTAAACCAGTTCATTTAAGTCGATTGTGCATTTTAGGTGGCCCCGAATCCCTGAATAAAGTTCACTGAATCTAGTTAAACACAACAACACAGCTGAACAGCAGACCAAAAATATTGCCGGCAAAAACATGGCCTTAACTAAACACTTTGATTACTTAGCGATATGTGAAAGAGAAATACAAACTCTAACTGAATAAAACACGATTGTTCAAGACTTACTGAGACCTTTAAGTTGTTTCCCTGTCAGAAGAGAACTTTCTAGCGGCGCCGCTGTGGTTCGCCAGATTCGCTCCCCAGCAAAGTCAGCCGATACCGTTCTATAATGTCGTATGCACTGCGCTGTTCAAAGGGCGCTTTGAAATGAAATGCTCAAGGTAAGTTTTTTTTTGTAATGAAACAAATATTCTTTTAACTGAAATGGCCAAAAATTTGATTAAGCGATGGTTCTTGAAACCAACAATTTCATAGCTAGAATAATAACATCAGGCTAATACGAAAATATCTTGCTCTCCGGCTCTAAAGCAAACATGACAGTGAAAAGAAAGAACATAATAAGAACTGGAGTAAACCAGTTTATTTAAGTCGATTGTGCATTTTAGGTGGCCCCGAATCCCTGAATAAAGTTCACTGAATCTAGTTAAACACAACAACACAGCTGAACAGCAGACGAAAAAAATTGCCGGCAGAAACATGGCCTTAACTAAACACTTTGATTACTTAGCGATATGTGAAAGAGAAGTACAAACTCTAACTGAATAAAACACGATTGTTCAAGACTTACTGAGATCTTTAAGTTGTTTCCTGTCAGAAGAGAACTTTCTAGCGGCGCCGCTGTGGTTCGCCAGATTCGCTCCCCAGCAAAGTCAGCCGATACCGTTCCATCGATCAATCGCTGCCACTGACGGCGCGCTGACTTCTCATCGCAAAGAAGGCCTGAAAGTCAATGTGATCATCCTGTTACTAAAATAATAATAGTAATAATAATAAACAAAATAATGGTGACATGTTGTCGCGGAAACGTCATGTTTTCACCCTTTAAGCCCTAATATCAAAGGACAAACTCTCCTGTCTTGTCCCTATATTTTTCTTATAAAAGCCGACTGGGTAGAAGTTATTAAAATATCAAGAGAATTCATCTTGGGTGATCGTATCCTTAATTCTCATGACCTCAGGGATTGAATAAACATTAATTTTACCAGGAGAAATTTGATGCTGATCACTGTTAGGGCTTAAAGGGTTAATCTCTCTACTTTTTATTGTGAAATAATACAACCGTCCTGGCACAAGCCTGACCCCATGCACCAAAGGTCTCTTATGCCAGCGGGGATGATCTTGCCACTCAGTCCGATAACTTGTCTGACGACAAGCCAGGGAGGGAGAGATGAACTGGCCCCTAGACCATAATAAGTACATCCCTTTCGGCTAGCGCTCACATCCGACTGTCTCAAATTCAGCTTCATCTATATATAACATGATTAGCCGTCTTCCAAGTGGTACGTCTTGAGGTTTGGGCATGCGTACGTAGTGAACCTCATATAACGAATAGAGAAATATCTCGTTGTTTATTTCAACAAAATGATCAGGCAATGATCAAAAATATGAAAAGCTAGGGGGAAAAAACACACTTGTGATTAGTCTATAAAGTCACTTAACGACGAGGGAATCTTTTCATTATTTTAATTTTGTTTAATAATAATAAAAAAAAAAAAAAACGCTCAATGTATGTGATTGTTCATTCTACCCAAGCCTTGGCATCCGTACAGATCGACGTCGTAGTTCATTTTTTATCTCACTCAAAGAGTTAATTTGTTTAGAAAAGAACTTTGCCGGAAACTTTTACCATCACTTTATAGGGATTCACGCCCTGGCCTCAAAATTAGTTTTTTCAGGTCACACATGTCATAATAGTTAATGATCAACCAGCACGCTAAGTAAGAATTAGGGCTGTTGATTGCAAGAACGGCTGATATCTTACTAACGCACGGTTGGATAAGTATGAAACCAACTTAGATCTGTCTACTAAAGAATTTTTTAGGCCGTAAACTTCGAAAATTAAGCAGGTTTTTGACCTCCAAACATTGAGCGTGTTCTATAATGTCGTATGCACTGCGCTGTTCAAAGGGCGCTTTGAAATGAAATGCTCAAGCTAAGTTTTTTTTTGTAATGAAAGAAATATTCTTTTAACTAAAATGGCCCAAAATTTGATTTCTCTGAACTGAACAATTCAACTTCAAATGAGAAAAAACATCATTTTGACAACAACTCGTCATATAATTAGTTTTGACAAATGCGAGCATCTCGAGCGACGGGCTAGGCAAAATTTTCACGCAATTCTAGAAAGTAACTAAGACATTCGCGGAAAGTCTGATTGTGTTGATTAGCTAGGTAAACTTAACTTACGGTATTTAACTGAATGGACGTTTTGACACAAAGAAGTGCGACAATAACAACACATCAAAACACAAGTTAATTAAGCGATGGTTCTTGAAACGAACAACTTCACAGCTAGATAATAACATCAGGCTAATACGAAAATATTTCGTTCTCCGGCTCTAAAGCAAACATGACAGTGAAAAGAAAGAACATAATTAGAACTGGAGTAAACCAGTTCATTTAAGTCGATTGTGCATTTTAGGTGGCCCCGAATCCCTGAATAAAGTTCACTGAATCTAGTTAAACACAACAACACAGCTGAACAGCAGACCAAAAATATTGCCGGCAAAAACATGGCCTTAACTAAACACTTTGATTACTTAGCGATATGTGAAAGAGAAATACAAACTCTAACTGAATAAAACACGATTGTTCAAGACTTACTGAGACCTTTAAGTTGTTTCCCTGTCAGAAGAGAACTTTCTAGCGGCGCCGCTGTGGTTCGCCAGATTCGCTCCCCAGCAAAGTCAGCCGATACCGTTCTATAATGTCGTATGCACTGCGCTGTTCAAAGGGCGCTTTGAAATGAAATGCTCAAGGTAAGTTTTTTTTTGTAATGAAACAAATATTCTTTTAACTGAAATGGCCAAAAATTTGATTAAGCGATGGTTCTTGAAACCAACAATTTCATAGCTAGAATAATAACATCAGGCTAATACGAAAATATCTTGCTCTCCGGCTCTAAAGCAAACATGACAGTGAAAAGAAAGAACATAATAAGAACTGGAGTAAACCAGTTTATTTAAGTCGATTGTGCATTTTAGGTGGCCCCGAATCCCTGAATAAAGTTCACTGAATCTAGTTAAACACAACAACACAGCTGAACAGCAGACGAAAAAAATTGCCGGCAGAAACATGGCCTTAACTAAACACTTTGATTACTTAGCGATATGTGAAAGAGAAGTACAAACTCTAACTGAATAAAACACGATTGTTCAAGACTTACTGAGATCTTTAAGTTGTTTCCTGTCAGAAGAGAACTTTCTAGCGGCGCCGCTGTGGTTCGCCAGATTCGCTCCCCAGCAAAGTCAGCCGATACCGTTCCATCGATCAATCGCTGCCACTGACGGCGCGCTGACTTCTCATCGCAAAGAAGGCCTGAAAGTCAATGTGATCATCCTGTTACTAAAATAATAATAGTAATAATAATAAACAAAATAATGGTGACATGTTGTCGCGGAAACGTCATGTTTTCACCCTTTAAGCCCTAATATCAAAGGACAAACTCTCCTGTCTTGTCCCTATATTTTTCTTATAAAAGCCGACTGGGTAGAAGTTATTAAAATATCAAGAGAATTCATCTTGGGTGATCGTATCCTTAATTCTCATGACCTCAGGGATTGAATAAACATTAATTTTACCAGGAGAAATTTGATGCTGATCACTGTTAGGGCTTAAAGGGTTAATCTCTCTACTTTTTATTGTGAAATAATACAACCGTCCTGGCACAAGCCTGACCCCATGCACCAAAGGTCTCTTATGCCAGCGGGGATGATCTTGCCACTCAGTCCGATAACTTGTCTGACGACAAGCCAGGGAGGGAGAGATGAACTGGCCCCTAGACCATAATAAGTACATCCCTTTCGGCTAGCGCTCACATCCGACTGTCTCAAATTCAGCTTCATCTATATATAACATGATTAGCCGTCTTCCAAGTGGTACGTCTTGAGGTTTGGGCATGCGTACGTAGTGAACCTCATATAACGAATAGAGAAATATCTCGTTGTTTATTTCAACAAAATGATCAGGCAATGATCAAAAATATGAAAAGCTAGGGGGAAAAAACACACTTGTGATTAGTCTATAAAGTCACTTAACGACGAGGGAATCTTTTCATTATTTTAATTTTGTTTAATAATAATAAAAAAAAAAAAAAACGCTCAATGTATGTGATTGTTCATTCTACCCAAGCCTTGGCATCCGTACAGATCGACGTCGTAGTTCATTTTTTATCTCACTCAAAGAGTTAATTTGTTTAGAAAAGAACTTTGCCGGAAACTTTTACCATCACTTTATAGGGATTCACGCCCTGGCCTCAAAATTAGTTTTTTCAGGTCACACATGTCATAATAGTTAATGATCAACCAGCACGCTAAGTAAGAATTAGGGCTGTTGATTGCAAGAACGGCTGATATCTTACTAACGCACGGTTGGATAAGTATGAAACCAACTTAGATCTGTCTACTAAAGAATTTTTTAGGCCGTAAACTTCGAAAATTAAGCAGGTTTTTGACCTCCAAACATTGAGCGTGTTCTATAATGTCGTATGCACTGCGCTGTTCAAAGGGCGCTTTGAAATGAAATGCTCAAGCTAAGTTTTTTTTTGTAATGGAAGAAATATTCTTTTAACTAAAATGGCCCAAAATTTGATTTCTCTGAACTGAACAATTCAACTTCAAATGAGAAAAAACATCATTTTGACAACAACTCGTCATATAATTAGTTTTGACAAATGCGAGCATCTCGAGCGACGGGCTAGGCAAAATTTTCACGCAATTCTAGAAAGTAACTAAGACATTCGCGGAAAGTCTGATTGTGTTGATTAGCTAGGTAAACTTAACTTACGGTATTTAACTGAATGGACGTTTTGACACAAGGAAGTGCGACAATAACAACACATCAAAACACAAGTTAATTAAGCGATGGTTCTTGAAACGAACAACTTCACAGCTAGATAATAACATCAGGCTAATACGAAAATATTTCGTTCTCCGGCTCTAAAGCAAACATGACAGTGAAAAGAAAGAACATAATTAGAACTGGAGTAAACCAGTTCATTTAAGTCGATTGTGCATTTTAGGTGGCCCCGAATCCCTGAATAAAGTTCACTGAATCTAGTTAAACACAACAACACAGCTGAACAGCAGACCAAAAATATTGCCGGCAAAAACATGGCCTTAACTAAACACTTTGATTACTTAGCGATATGTGAAAGAGAAATACAAACTCTAACTGAATAAAACACGATTGTTCAAGACTTACTGAGACCTTTAAGTTGTTTCCCTGTCAGAAGAGAACTTTCTAGCGGCGCCGCTGTGGTTCGCCAGATTCGCTCCCCAGCAAAGTCAGCCGATACCGTTCTATAATGTCGTATGCACTGCGCTGTTCAAAGGGCGCTTTGAAATGAAATGCTCAAGGTAAGTTTTTTTTTGTAATGAAACAAATATTCTTTTAACTGAAATGGCCAAAAATTTGATTAAGCGATGGTTCTTGAAACCAACAATTTCATAGCTAGAATAATAACATCAGGCTAATACGAAAATATCTTGCTCTCCGGCTCTAAAGCAAACATGACAGTGAAAAGAAAGAACATAATAAGAACTGGAGTAAACCAGTTTATTTAAGTCGATTGTGCATTTTAGGTGGCCCCGAATCCCTGAATAAAGTTCACTGAATCTAGTTAAACACAACAACACAGCTGAACAGCAGACGAAAAAAATTGCCGGCAGAAACATGGCCTTAACTAAACACTTTGATTACTTAGCGATATGTGAAAGAGAAGTACAAACTCTAACTGAATAAAACACGATTGTTCAAGACTTACTGAGATCTTTAAGTTGTTTCCTGTCAGAAGAGAACTTTCTAGCGGCGCCGCTGTGGTTCGCCAGATTCGCTCCCCAGCAAAGTCAGCCGATACCGTTCCATCGATCAATCGCTGCCACTGACGGCGCGCTGACTTCTCATCGCAAAGAAGGCCTGAAAGTCAATGTGATCATCCTGTTACTAAAATAATAATAGTAATAATAATAAACAAAATAATGGTGACATGTTGTCGCGGAAACGTCATGTTTTCACCCTTTAAGCCCTAATATCAAAGGACAAACTCTCCTGTCTTGTCCCTATATTTTTCTTATAAAAGCCGACTGGGTAGAAGTTATTAAAATATCAAGAGAATTCATCTTGGGTGATCGTATCCTTAATTCTCATGACCTCAGGGATTGAATAAACATTAATTTTACCAGGAGAAATTTGATGCTGATCACTGTTAGGGCTTAAAGGGTTAATCTCTCTACTTTTTATTGTGAAATAATACAACCGTCCTGGCACAAGCCTGACCCCATGCACCAAAGGTCTCTTATGCCAGCGGGGATGATCTTGCCACTCAGTCCGATAACTTGTCTGACGACAAGCCAGGGAGGGAGAGATGAACTGGCCCCTAGACCATAATAAGTACATCCCTTTCGGCTAGCGCTCACATCCGACTGTCTCAAATTCAGCTTCATCTATATATAACATGATTAGCCGTCTTCCAAGTGGTACGTCTTGAGGTTTGGGCATGCGTACGTAGTGAACCTCATATAACGAATAGAGAAATATCTCGTTGTTTATTTCAACAAAATGATCAGGCAATGATCAAAAATATGAAAAGCTAGGGGGAAAAAACACACTTGTGATTAGTCTATAAAGTCACTTAACGACGAGGGAATCTTTTCATTATTTTAATTTTGTTTAATAATAAAAAAAAAAAAACGCTCAATGTATGTGATTGTTCATTCTACCCAAGCCTTGGCATCCGTACAGATCGACGTCGTAGTTCATTTTTTATCTCACTCAAATAGTTAATTTGTTTAGAAAAGAACTTTGCCGGAAACTTTTACCATCACTTTATAGGGATTCACGCCCTGGCCTCAAAATTAGTTTTTTCAGGTCACACATGTCATAATAGTTAATGATCAACCAGCACGCTAAGTAAGAATTAGGGCTGTTGATTGCAAGAACGGCTGATATCTTACTAACGCACGGTTGGATAAGTATGAAACCAACTTAGATCTGTCTACTAAAGAATTTTTTAGGCCGTAAACTTCGAAAATTAAGCAGGTTTTTGACCTCCAAACATTGAGCGTGTTCTATAATGTCGTATGCACTGCGCTGTTCAAAGGGCGCTTTGAAATGAAATGCTCAAGCTAAGTTTTTTTTTGTAATGAAAGAAATATTCTTTTAACTAAAATGGCCCAAAATTTGATTTCTCTGAACTGAACAATTCAACTTCAAATGAGAAAAAACATCATTTTGACAACAACTCGTCATATAATTAGTTTTGACAAATGCGAGCATCTCGAGCGACGGGCTAGGCAAAATTTTCACGCAATTCTAGAAAGTAACTAAGACATTCGCGGAAAGTCTGATTGTGTTGATTAGCTAGGTAAACTTAACTTACGGTATTTAACTGAATGGACGTTTTGACACAAAGAAGTGCGACAATAACAACACATCAAAACACAAGTTAATTAAGCGATGGTTCTTGAAACGAACAACTTCACAGCTAGATAATAACATCAGGCTAATACGAAAATATTTCGTTCTCCGGCTCTAAAGCAAACATGACAGTGAAAAGAAAGAACATAATTAGAACTGGAGTAAACCAGTTCATTTAAGTCGATTGTGCATTTTAGGTGGCCCCGAATCCCTGAATAAAGTTCACTGAATCTAGTTAAACACAACAACACAGCTGAACAGCAGACCAAAAATATTGCCGGCAAAAACATGGCCTTAACTAAACACTTTGATTACTTAGCGATATGTGAAAGAGAAATACAAACTCTAACTGAATAAAACACGATTGTTCAAGACTTACTGAGACCTTTAAGTTGTTTCCCTGTCAGAAGAGAACTTTCTAGCGGCGCCGCTGTGGTTCGCCAGATTCGCTCCCCAGCAAAGTCAGCCGATACCGTTCTATAATGTCGTATGCACTGCGCTGTTCAAAGGGCGCTTTGAAATGAAATGCTCAAGGTAAGTTTTTTTTTGTAATGAAACAAATATTCTTTTAACTGAAATGGCCAAAAATTTGATTAAGCGATGGTTCTTGAAACCAACAATTTCATAGCTAGAATAATAACATCAGGCTAATACGAAAATATCTTGCTCTCCGGCTCTAAAGCAAACATGACAGTGAAAAGAAAGAACATAATAAGAACTGGAGTAAACCAGTTTATTTAAGTCGATTGTGCATTTTAGGTGGCCCCGAATCCCTGAATAAAGTTCACTGAATCTAGTTAAACACAACAACACAGCTGAACAGCAGACGAAAAAAATTGCCGGCAGAAACATGGCCTTAACTAAACACTTTGATTACTTAGCGATATGTGAAAGAGAAGTACAAACTCTAACTGAATAAAACACGATTGTTCAAGACTTACTGAGATCTTTAAGTTGTTTCCTGTCAGAAGAGAACTTTCTAGCGGCGCCGCTGTGGTTCGCCAGATTCGCTCCCCAGCAAAGTCAGCCGATACCGTTCCATCGATCAATCGCTGCCACTGACGGCGCGCTGACTTCTCATCGCAAAGAAGGCCTGAAAGTCAATGTGATCATCCTGTTACTAAAATAATAATAGTAATAATAATAAACAAAATAATGGTGACATGTTGTCGCGGAAACGTCATGTTTTCACCCTTTAAGCCCTAATATCAAAGGACAAACTCTCCTGTCTTGTCCCTATATTTTTCTTATAAAAGCCGACTGGGTAGAAGTTATTAAAATATCAAGAGAATTCATCTTGGGTGATCGTATCCTTAATTCTCATGACCTCAGGGATTGAATAAACATTAATTTTACCAGGAGAAATTTGATGCTGATCACTGTTAGGGCTTAAAGGGTTAATCTCTCTACTTTTTATTGTGAAATAATACAACCGTCCTGGCACAAGCCTGACCCCATGCACCAAAGGTCTCTTATGCCAGCGGGGATGATCTTGCCACTCAGTCCGATAACTTGTCTGACGACAAGCCAGGGAGGGAGAGATGAACTGGCCCCTAGACCATAATAAGTACATCCCTTTCGGCTAGCGCTCACATCCGACTGTCTCAAATTCAGCTTCATCTATATATAACATGATTAGCCGTCTTCCAAGTGGTACGTCTTGAGGTTTGGGCATGCGTACGTAGTGAACCTCATATAACGAATAGAGAAATATCTCGTTGTTTATTTCAACAAAATGATCAGGCAATGATCAAAAATATGAAAAGCTAGGGGGAAAAAACACACTTGTGATTAGTCTATAAAGTCACTTAACGACGAGGGAATCTTTTCATTATTTTAATTTTGTTTAATAATAAAAAAAAAAAAACGCTCAATGTATGTGATTGTTCATTCTACCCAAGCCTTGGCATCCGTACAGATCGACGTCGTAGTTCACTTTTTATCTCACTCAAAGAGTTAATTTGTTTAGAAAAGAACTTTGCCGGAAACTTTTACCATCACTTTATAGGGATTCACGCCCTGGCCTCAAAATTAGTTTTTTCAGGTCACACATGTCATAATAGTTAATGATCAACCAGCACGCTAAGTAAGAATTAGGGCTGTTGATTGCAAGAACGGCTGATATCTTACTAACGCACGGTTGGATAAGTATGAAACCAACTTAGATCTGTCTACTAAAGAATTTTTTAGGCCGTAAACTTCGAAAATTAAGCAGGTTTTTGACCTCCAAACATTGAGCGTGTTCTATAATGTCGTATGCACTGCGCTGTTCAAAGGGCGCTTTGAAATGAAATGCTCAAGCTAAGTTTTTTTTTGTAATGAAAGAAATATTCTTTTAACTAAAATGGCCCAAAATTTGATTTCTCTGAACTGAACAATTCAACTTCAAATGAGAAAAAACATCATTTTGACAACAACTCGTCATATAATTAGTTTTGACAAATGCGAGCATCTCGAGCGACGGGCTAGGCAAAATTTTCACGCAATTCTAGAAAGTAACTAAGACATTCGCGGAAAGTCTGATTGTGTTGATTAGCTAGGTAAACTTAACTTACGGTATTTAACTGAATGGACGTTTTGACACAAAGAAGTGCGACAATAACAACACATCAAAACACAAGTTAATTAAGCGATGGTTCTTGAAACGAACAACTTCACAGCTAGATAATAACATCAGGCTAATACGAAAATATTTCGTTCTCCGGCTCTAAAGCAAACATGACAGTGAAAAGAAAGAACATAATTAGAACTGGAGTAAACCAGTTCATTTAAGTCGATTGTGCATTTTAGGTGGCCCCGAATCCCTGAATAAAGTTCACTGAATCTAGTTAAACACAACAACACAGCTGAACAGCAGACCAAAAATATTGCCGGCAAAAACATGGCCTTAACTAAACACTTTGATTACTTAGCGATATGTGAAAGAGAAATACAAACTCTAACTGAATAAAACACGATTGTTCAAGACTTACTGAGACCTTTAAGTTGTTTCCCTGTCAGAAGAGAACTTTCTAGCGGCGCCGCTGTGGTTCGCCAGATTCGCTCCCCAGCAAAGTCAGCCGATACCGTTCTATAATGTCGTATGCACTGCGCTGTTCAAAGGGCGCTTTGAAATGAAATGCTCAAGGTAAGTTTTTTTTTGTAATGAAACAAATATTCTTTTAACTGAAATGGCCAAAAATTTGATTAAGCGATGGTTCTTGAAACCAACAATTTCATAGCTAGAATAATAACATCAGGCTAATACGAAAATATCTTGCTCTCCGGCTCTAAAGCAAACATGACAGTGAAAAGAAAGAACATAATAAGAACTGGAGTAAACCAGTTTATTTAAGTCGATTGTGCATTTTAGGTGGCCCCGAATCCCTGAATAAAGTTCACTGAATCTAGTTAAACACAACAACACAGCTGAACAGCAGACGAAAAAAATTGCCGGCAGAAACATGGCCTTAACTAAACACTTTGATTACTTAGCGATATGTGAAAGAGAAGTACAAACTCTAACTGAATAAAACACGATTGTTCAAGACTTACTGAGATCTTTAAGTTGTTTCCTGTCAGAAGAGAACTTTCTAGCGGCGCCGCTGTGGTTCGCCAGATTCGCTCCCCAGCAAAGTCAGCCGATACCGTTCCATCGATCAATCGCTGCCACTGACGGCGCGCTGACTTCTCATCGCAAAGAAGGCCTGAAAGTCAATGTGATCATCCTGTTACTAAAATAATAATAGTAATAATAATAAACAAAATAATGGTGACATGTTGTCGCGGAAACGTCATGTTTTCACCCTTTAAGCCCTAATATCAAAGGACAAACTCTCCTGTCTTGTCCCTATATTTTTCTTATAAAAGCCGACTGGGTAGAAGTTATTAAAATATCAAGAGAATTCATCTTGGGTGATCGTATCCTTAATTCTCATGACCTCAGGGATTGAATAAACATTAATTTTACCAGGAGAAATTTGATGCTGATCACTGTTAGGGCTTAAAGGGTTAATCTCTCTACTTTTTATTGTGAAATAATACAACCGTCCTGGCACAAGCCTGACCCCATGCACCAAAGGTCTCTTATGCCAGCGGGGATGATCTTGCCACTCAGTCCGATAACTTGTCTGACGACAAGCCAGGGAGGGAGAGATGAACTGGCCCCTAGACCATAATAAGTACATCCCTTTCGGCTAGCGCTCACATCCGACTGTCTCAAATTCAGCTTCATCTATATATAACATGATTAGCCGTCTTCCAAGTGGTACGTCTTGAGGTTTGGGCATGCGTACGTAGTGAACCTCATATAACGAATAGAGAAATATCTCGTTGTTTATTTCAACAAAATGATCAGGCAATGATCAAAAATATGAAAAGCTAGGGGGAAAAAACACACTTGTGATTAGTCTATAAAGTCACTTAACGACGAGGGAATCTTTTCATTATTTTAATTTTGTTTAATAATAAAAAAAAAAAAACGCTCAATGTATGTGATTGTTCATTCTACCCAAGCCTTGGCATCCGTACAGATCGACGTCGTAGTTCATTTTTTATCTCACTCAAAGAGTTAATTTGTTTAGAAAAGAACTTTGCCGGAAACTTTTACCATCACTTTATAGGGATTCACGCCCTGGCCTCAAAATTAGTTTTTTCAGGTCACACATGTCATAATAGTTAATGATCAACCAGCACGCTAAGTAAGAATTAGGGCTGTTGATTGCAAGAACGGCTGATATCTTACTAACGCACGGTTGGATAAGTATGAAACCAACTTAGATCTGTCTACTAAAGAATTTTTTAGGCCGTAAACTTCGAAAATTAAGCAGGTTTTTGACCTCCAAACATTGAGCGTGTTCTATAATGTCGTATGCACTGCGCTGTTCAAAGGGCGCTTTGAAATGAAATGCTCAAGCTAAGTTTTTTTTTGTAATGAAAGAAATATTCTTTTAACTAAAATGGCCCAAAATTTGATTTCTCTGAACTGAACAATTCAACTTCAAATGAGAAAAAACATCATTTTGACAACAACTCGTCATATAATTAGTTTTGACAAATGCGAGCATCTCGAGCGACGGGCTAGGCAAAATTTTCACGCAATTCTAGAAAGTAACTAAGACATTCGCGGAAAGTCTGATTGTGTTGATTAGCTAGGTAAACTTAACTTACGGTATTTAACTGAATGGACGTTTTGACACAAAGAAGTGCGACAATAACAACACATCAAAACACAAGTTAATTAAGCGATGGTTCTTGAAACGAACAACTTCACAGCTAGATAATAACATCAGGCTAATACGAAAATATTTCGTTCTCCGGCTCTAAAGCAAACATGACAGTGAAAAGAAAGAACATAATTAGAACTGGAGTAAACCAGTTCATTTAAGTCGATTGTGCATTTTAGGTGGCCCCGAATCCCTGAATAAAGTTCACTGAAACTAGTTAAACACAACAACACAGCTGAACAGCAGACCAAAAAAATTGCCGGCAAAAACATGGCCTTAACTAAACACTTTGATTACTTAGCGATATGTGAAAGAGAAATACAAACTCTAACTGAATAAAACACGATTGTTCAAGACTTACTGAGACCTTTAAGTTGTTTCCCTGTCAGAAGAGAACTTTCTAGCGGCGCCGCTGTGGTTCGCCAGATTCGCTCCCCAGCAAAGTCAGCCGATACCGTTCTATAATGTCGTATGCACTGCGCTGTTCAAAGGGCGCTTTGAAATGAAATGCTCAAGGTAAGTTTTTTTTTGTAATGAAACAAATATTCTTTTAACTGAAATGGCCAAAAATTTGATTAAGCGATGGTTCTTGAAACCAACAATTTCATAGCTAGAATAATAACATCAGGCTAATACGAAAATATCTTGCTCTCCGGCTCTAAAGCAAACATGACAGTGAAAAGAAAGAACATAATAAGAACTGGAGTAAACCAGTTTATTTAAGTCGATTGTGCATTTTAGGTGGCCCCGAATCCCTGAATAAAGTTCACTGAATCTAGTTAAACACAACAACACAGCTGAACAGCAGACGAAAAAAATTGCCGGCAGAAACATGGCCTTAACTAAACACTTTGATTACTTAGCGATATGTGAAAGAGAAGTACAAACTCTAACTGAATAAAACACGATTGTTCAAGACTTACTGAGATCTTTAAGTTGTTTCCTGTCAGAAGAGAACTTTCTAGCGGCGCCGCTGTGGTTCGCCAGATTCGCTCCCCAGCAAAGTCAGCCGATACCGTTCCATCGATCAATCGCTGCCACTGACGGCGCGCTGACTTCTCATCGCAAAGAAGGCCTGAAAGTCAATGTGATCATCCTGTTACTAAAATAATAATAGTAATAATAATAAACAAAATAATGGTGACATGTTGTCGCGGAAACGTCATGTTTTCACCCTTTAAGCCCTAATATCAAAGGACAAACTCTCCTGTCTTGTCCCTATATTTTTCTTATAAAAGCCGACTGGGTAGAAGTTATTAAAATATCAAGAGAATTCATCTTGGGTGATCGTATCCTTAATTCTCATGACCTCAGGGATTGAATAAACATTAATTTTACCAGGAGAAATTTGATGCTGATCACTGTTAGGGCTTAAAGGGTTAATCTCTCTACTTTTTATTGTGAAATAATACAACCGTCCTGGCACAAGCCTGACCCCATGCACCAAAGGTCTCTTATGCCAGCGGGGATGATCTTGCCACTCAGTCCGATAACTTGTCTGACGACAAGCCAGGGAGGGAGAGATGAACTGGCCCCTAGACCATAATAAGTACATCCCTTTCGGCTAGCGCTCACATCCGACTGTCTCAAATTCAGCTTCATCTATATATAACATGATTAGCCGTCTTCCAAGTGGTACGTCTTGAGGTTTGGGCATGCGTACGTAGTGAACCTCATATAACGAATAGAGAAATATCTCGTTGTTTATTTCAACAAAATGATCAGGCAATGATCAAAAATATGAAAAGCTAGGGGGAAAAAACACACTTGTGATTAGTCTATAAAGTCACTTAACGACGAGGGAATCTTTTCATTATTTTAATTTTGTTTAATAATAAAAAAAAAAAAACGCTCAATGTATGTGATTGTTCATTCTACCCAAGCCTTGGCATCCGTACAGATCGACGTCGTAGTTCATTTTTTATCTCACTCAAAGAGTTAATTTGTTTAGAAAAGAACTTTGCCGGAAACTTTTACCATCACTTTATAGGGATTCACGCCCTGGCCTCAAAATTAGTTTTTTCAGGTCACACATGTCATAATAGTTAATGATCAACCAGCACGCTAAGTAAGAATTAGGGCTGTTGATTGCAAGAACGGCTGATATCTTACTAACGCACGGTTGGATAAGTATGAAACCAACTTAGATCTGTCTACTAAAGAATTTTTTAGGCCGTAAACTTCGAAAATTAAGCAGGTTTTTGACCTCCAAACATTGAGCGTGTTCTATAATGTCGTATGCACTGCGCTGTTCAAAGGGCGCTTTGAAATGAAATGCTCAAGCTAAGTTTTTTTTTGTAATGAAAGAAATATTCTTTTAACTAAAATGGCCCAAAATTTGATTTCTCTGAACTGAACAATTCAACTTCAAATGAGAAAAAACATCATTTTGACAACAACTCGTCATATAATTAGTTTTGACAAATGCGAGCATCTCGAGCGACGGGCTAGGCAAAATTTTCACGCAATTCTAGAAAGTAACTAAGACATTCGCGGAAAGTCTGATTGTGTTGATTAGCTAGGTAAACTTAACTTACGGTATTTAACTGAATGGACGTTTTGACACAAAGAAGTGCGACAATAACAACACATCAAAACACAAGTTAATTAAGCGATGGTTCTTGAAACGAACAACTTCACAGCTAGATAATAACATCAGGCTAATACGAAAATATTTCGTTCTCCGGCTCTAAAGCAAACATGACAGTGAAAAGAAAGAACATAATTAGAACTGGAGTAAACCAGTTCATTTAAGTCGATTGTGCATTTTAGGTGGCCCCGAATCCCTGAATAAAGTTCACTGAATCTAGTTAAACACAACAACACAGCTGAACAGCAGACCAAAAATATTGCCGGCAAAAACATGGCCTTAACTAAACACTTTGATTACTTAGCGATATGTGAAAGAGAAATACAAACTCTAACTGAATAAAACACGATTGTTCAAGACTTACTGAGACCTTTAAGTTGTTTCCCTGTCAGAAGAGAACTTTCTAGCGGCGCCGCTGTGGTTCGCCAGATTCGCTCCCCAGCAAAGTCAGCCGATACCGTTCTATAATGTCGTATGCACTGCGCTGTTCAAAGGGCGCTTTGAAATGAAATGCTCAAGGTAAGTTTTTTTTTGTAATGAAACAAATATTCTTTTAACTGAAATGGCCAAAAATTTGATTAAGCGATGGTTCTTGAAACCAACAATTTCATAGCTAGAATAATAACATCAGGCTAATACGAAAATATCTTGCTCTCCGGCTCTAAAGCAAACATGACAGTGAAAAGAAAGAACATAATAAGAACTGGAGTAAACCAGTTTATTTAAGTCGATTGTGCATTTTAGGTGGCCCCGAATCCCTGAATAAAGTTCACTGAATCTAGTTAAACACAACAACACAGCTGAACAGCAGACGAAAAAAATTGCCGGCAGAAACATGGCCTTAACTAAACACTTTGATTACTTAGCGATATGTGAAAGAGAAGTACAAACTCTAACTGAATAAAACACGATTGTTCAAGACTTACTGAGATCTTTAAGTTGTTTCCTGTCAGAAGAGAACTTTCTAGCGGCGCCGCTGTGGTTCGCCAGATTCGCTCCCCAGCAAAGTCAGCCAATACCGTTCCATCGATCAATCGCTGCCACTGACGGCGCGCTGACTTCTCATCGCAAAGAAGGCCTGAAAGTCAATGTGATCATCCTGTTACTAAAATAATAATAGTAATAATAATAAACAAAATAATGGTGACATGTTGTCGCGGAAACGTCATGTTTTCACCCTTTAAGCCCTAATATCAAAGGACAAACTCTCCTGTCTTGTCCCTATATTTTTCTTATAAAAGCCGACTGGGTAGAAGTTATTAAAATATCAAGAGAATTCATCTTGGGTGATCGTATCCTTAATTCTCATGACCTCAGGGATTGAATAAACATTAATTTTACCAGGAGAAATTTGATGCTGATCACTGTTAGGGCTTAAAGGGTTAATCTCTCTACTTTTTATTGTGAAATAATACAACCGTCCTGGCACAAGCCTGACCCCATGCACCAAAGGTCTCTTATGCCAGCGGGGATGATCTTGCCACTCAGTCCGATAACTTGTCTGACGACAAGCCAGGGAGGGAGAGATGAACTGGCCCCTAGACCATAATAAGTACATCCCTTTCGGCTAGCGCTCACATCCGACTGTCTCAAATTCAGCTTCATCTATATATAACATGATTAGCCGTCTTCCAAGTGGTACGTCTTGAGGTTTGGGCATGCGTACGTAGTGAACCTCATATAACGAATAGAGAAATATCTCGTTGTTTATTTCAACAAAATGATCAGGCAATGATCAAAAATATGAAAAGCTAGGGGGAAAAAACACACTTGTGATTAGTCTATAAAGTCACTTAACGACGAGGGAATCTTTTCATTATTTTAATTTTGTTTAATAATAAAAAAAAAAAAACGCTCAATGTATGTGATTGTTCATTCTACCCAAGCCTTGGCATCCGTACAGATCGACGTCGTAGTTCATTTTTTATCTCACTCAAAGAGTTAATTTGTTTAGAAAAGAACTTTGCCGGAAACTTTTACCATCACTTTATAGGGATTCACGCCCTGGCCTCAAAATTAGTTTTTTCAGGTCACACATGTCATAATAGTTAATGATCAACCAGCACGCTAAGTAAGAATTAGGGCTGTTGATTGCAAGAACGGCTGATATCTTACTAACGCACGGTTGGATAAGTATGAAACCAACTTAGATCTGTCTACTAAAGAATTTTTTAGGCCGTAAACTTCGAAAATTAAGCAGGTTTTTGACCTCCAAACATTGAGCGTGTTCTATAATGTCGTATGCACTGCGCTGTTCAAAGGGCGCTTTGAAATGAAATGCTCAAGCTAAGTTTTTTTTTGTAATGAAAGAAATATTCTTTTAACTAAAATGGCCCAAAATTTGATTTCTCTGAACTGAACAATTCAACTTCAAATGAGAAAAAACATCATTTTGACAACAACTCGTCATATAATTAGTTTTGACAAATGCGAGCATCTCGAGCGACGGGCTAGGCAAAATTTTCACGCAATTCTAGAAAGTAACTAAGACATTCGCGGAAAGTCTGATTGTGTTGATTAGCTAGGTAAACTTAACTTACGGTATTTAACTGAATGGACGTTTTGACACAAAGAAGTGCGACAATAACAACACATCAAAACACAAGTTAATTAAGCGATGGTTCTTGAAACGAACAACTTCACAGCTAGATAATAACATCAGGCTAATACGAAAATATTTCGTTCTCCGGCTCTAAAGCAAACATGACAGTGAAAAGAAAGAACATAATTAGAACTGGAGTAAACCAGTTCATTTAAGTCGATTGTGCATTTTAGGTGGCCCCGAATCCCTGAATAAAGTTCACTGAAACTAGTTAAACACAACAACACAGCTGAACAGCAGACCAAAAATATTGCCGGCAAAAACATGGCCTTAACTAAACACTTTGATTACTTAGCGATATGCGAAAGAGAAATACAAACTCTAACTGAATAAAACACGATTGTTCAAGACTTACTGAGACCTTTAAGTTGTTTCCCTGTCAGAAGAGAACTTTCTAGCGGCGCCGCTGTGGTTCGCCAGATTCGCTCCCCAGCAAAGTCAGCCGATACCGTTCTATAATGTCGTATGCACTGCGCTGTTCAAAGGGCGCTTTGAAATGAAATGCTCAAGGTAAGTTTTTTTTTGTAATGAAACAAATATTCTTTTAACTGAAATGGCCAAAAATTTGATTAAGCGATGGTTCTTGAAACCAACAATTTCATAGCTAGAATAATAACATCAGGCTAATACGAAAATATCTTGCTCTCCGGCTCTAAAGCAAACATGACAGTGAAAAGAAAGAACATAATAAGAACTGGAGTAAACCAGTTTATTTAAGTCGATTGTGCATTTTAGGTGGCCCCGAATCCCTGAATAAAGTTCACTGAATCTAGTTAAACACAACAACACAGCTGAACAGCAGACGAAAAAAATTGCCGGCAGAAACATGGCCTTAACTAAACACTTTGATTACTTAGCGATATGTGAAAGAGAAGTACAAACTCTAACTGAATAAAACACGATTGTTCAAGACTTACTGAGATCTTTAAGTTGTTTCCTGTCAGAAGAGAACTTTCTAGCGGCGCCGCTGTGGTTCGCCAGATTCGCTCCCCAGCAAAGTCAGCCGATACCGTTCCATCGATCAATCGCTGCCACTGACGGCGCGCTGACTTCTCATCGCAAAGAAGGCCTGAAAGTCAATGTGATCATCCTGTTACTAAAATAATAATAGTAATAATAATAAACAAAATAATGGTGACATGTTGTCGCGGAAACGTCATGTTTTCACCCTTTAAGCCCTAATATCAAAGGACAAACTCTCCTGTCTTGTCCCTATATTTTTCTTATAAAAGCCGACTGGGTAGAAGTTATTAAAATATCAAGAGAATTCATCTTGGGTGATCGTATCCTTAATTCTCATGACCTCAGGGATTGAATAAACATTAATTTTACCAGGAGAAATTTGATGCTGATCACTGTTAGGGCTTAAAGGGTTAATCTCTCTACTTTTTATTGTGAAATAATACAACCGTCCTGGCACAAGCCTGACCCCATGCACCAAAGGTCTCTTATGCCAGCGGGGATGATCTTGCCACTCAGTCCGATAACTTGTCTGACGACAAGCCAGGGAGGGAGAGATGAACTGGCCCCTAGACCATAATAAGTACATCCCTTTCGGCTAGCGCTCACATCCGACTGTCTCAAATTCAGCTTCATCTATATATAACATGATTAGCCGTCTTCCAAGTGGTACGTCTTGAGGTTTGGGCATGCGTACGTAGTGAACCTCATATAACGAATAGAGAAATATCTCGTTGTTTATTTCAACAAAATGATCAGGCAATGATCAAAAATATGAAAAGCTAGGGGGAAAAAACACACTTGTGATTAGTCTATAAAGTCACTTAACGACGAGGGAATCTTTTCATTATTTTAATTTTGTTTAATAATAAAAAAAAAAAAAACGCTCAATGTATGTGATTGTTCATTCTACCCAAGCCTTGGCATCCGTACAGATCGACGTCGTAGTTCATTTTTTATCTCACTCAAAGAGTTAATTTGTTTAGAAAAGAACTTTGCCGGAAACTTTTACCATCACTTTATAGGGATTCACGCCCTGGCCTCAAAATTAGTTTTTTCAGGTCACACATGTCATAATAGTTAATGATCAACCAGCACGCTAAGTAAGAATTAGGGCTGTTGATTGCAAGAACGGCTGATATCTTACTAACGCACGGTTGGATAAGTATGAAACCAACTTAGATCTGTCTACTAAAGAATTTTTTAGGCCGTAAACTTCGAAAATTAAGCAGGTTTTTGACCTCCAAACATTGAGCGTGTTCTATAATGTCGTATGCACTGCGCTGTTCAAAGGGCGCTTTGAAATGAAATGCTCAAGCTAAGTTTTTTTTTGTAATGAAAGAAATATTCTTTTAACTAAAATGGCCCAAAATTTGATTTCTCTGAACTGAACAATTCAACTTCAAATGAGAAAAAACATCATTTTGACAACAACTCGTCATATAATTAGTTTTGACAAATGCGAGCATCTCGAGCGACGGGCTAGGCAAAATTTTCACGCAATTCTAGAAAGTAACTAAGACATTCGCGGAAAGTCTGATTGTGTTGATTAGCTAGGTAAACTTAACTTACGGTATTTAACTGAATGGACGTTTTGACACAAAGAAGTGCGACAATAACAACACATCAAAACACAAGTTAATTAAGCGATGGTTCTTGAAACGAACAACTTCACAGCTAGATAATAACATCAGGCTAATACGAAAATATTTCGTTCTCCGGCTCTAAAGCAAACATGACAGTGAAAAGAAAGAACATAATTAGAACTGGAGTAAACCAGTTCATTTAAGTCGATTGTGCATTTTAGGTGGCCCCGAATCCCTGAATAAAGTTCACTGAATCTAGTTAAACACAACAACACAGCTGAACAGCAGACCAAAAATATTGCCGGCAAAAACATGGCCTTAACTAAACACTTTGATTACTTAGCGATATGTGAAAGAGAAATACAAACTCTAACTGAATAAAACACGATTGTTCAAGACTTACTGAGACCTTTAAGTTGTTTCCCTGTCAGAAGAGAACTTTCTAGCGGCGCCGCTGTGGTTCGCCAGATTCGCTCCCCAGCAAAGTCAGCCGATACCGTTCTATAATGTCGTATGCACTGCGCTGTTCAAAGGGCGCTTTGAAATGAAATGCTCAAGGTAAGTTTTTTTTTGTAATGAAACAAATATTCTTTTAACTGAAATGGCCAAAAATTTGATTAAGCGATGGTTCTTGAAACCAACAATTTCATAGCTAGAATAATAACATCAGGCTAATACGAAAATATCTTGCTCTCCGGCTCTAAAGCAAACATGACAGTGAAAAGAAAGAACATAATAAGAACTGGAGTAAACCAGTTTATTTAAGTCGATTGTGCATTTTAGGTGGCCCCGAATCCCTGAATAAAGTTCACTGAATCTAGTTAAACACAACAACACAGCTGAACAGCAGACGAAAAAAATTGCCGGCAGAAACATGGCCTTAACTAAACACTTTGATTACTTAGCGATATGTGAAAGAGAAGTACAAACTCTAACTGAATAAAACACGATTGTTCAAGACTTACTGAGATCTTTAAGTTGTTTCCTGTCAGAAGAGAACTTTCTAGCGGCGCCGCTGTGGTTCGCCAGATTCGCTCCCCAGCAAAGTCAGCCGATACCGTTCCATCGATCAATCGCTGCCACTGACGGCGCGCTGACTTCTCATCGCAAAGAAGGCCTGAAAGTCAATGTGATCATCCTGTTACTAAAATAATAATAGTAATAATAATAAACAAAATAATGGTGACATGTTGTCGCGGAAACGTCATGTTTTCACCCTTTAAGCCCTAATATCAAAGGACAAACTCTCCTGTCTTGTCCCTATATTTTTCTTATAAAAGCCGACTGGGTAGAAGTTATTAAAATATCAAGAAGATTCATCTTGGGTGATCGTATCCTTAATTCTCATGACCTCAGGGATTGAATAAACATTAATTTTACCAGGAGAAATTTGATGCTGATCACTGTTAGGGCTTAAAGGGTTAATCTCTCTACTTTTTATTGTGAAATAATACAACCGTCCTGGCACAAGCCTGACCCCATGCACCAAAGGTCTCTTATGCCAGCGGGGATGATCTTGCCACTCAGTCCGATAACTTGTCTGACGACAAGCCAGGGAGGGAGAGATGAACTGGCCCCTAGACCATAATAAGTACATCCCTTTCGGCTAGCGCTCACATCCCACTGTCTCAAATTCAGCTTCATCTATATATAACATGATTAGCCGTCTTCCAAGTGGTACGTCTTGAGGTTTGGGCATGCGTACGTAGTGAACCTCATATAACGAATAGAGAAATATCTCGTTGTTTATTTCAACAAAATGATCAGGCAATGATCAAAAATATGAAAAGCTAGGGGGAAAAAACACACTTGTGATTAGTCTATAAAGTCACTTAACGACGAGGGAATCTTTTCATTATTTTAATTTTGTTTAATAATAAAAAAAAAAAAACGCTCAATGTATGTGATTGTTCATTCTACCCAAGCCTTGGCATCCGTACAGATCGACGTCGTAGTTCATTTTTTATCTCACTCAAAGAGTTAATTTGTTTAGAAAAGAACTTTGCCGGAAACTTTTACCATCACTTTATAGGGATTCACGCCCTGGCCTCAAAATTAGTTTTTTCAGGTCACACATGTCATAATAGTTAATGATCAACCAGCACGCTAAGTAAGAATTAGGGCTGTTGATTGCAAGAACGGCTGATATCTTACTAACGCACGGTTGGATAAGTATGAAACCAACTTAGATCTGTCTACTAAAGAATTTTTTAGGCCGTAAACTTCGAAAATTAAGCAGGTTTTTGACCTCCAAACATTGAGCGTGTTCTATAATGTCGTATGCACTGCGCTGTTCAAAGGGCGCTTTGAAATGAAATGCTCAAGCTAAGTTTTTTTTTGTAATGAAAGAAATATTCTTTTAACTAAAATGGCCCAAAATTTGATTTCTCTGAACTGAACAATTCAACTTCAAATGAGAAAAAACATCATTTTGACAACAACTCGTCATATAATTAGTTTTGACAAATGCGAGCATCTCGAGCGACGGGCTAGGCAAAATTTTCACGCAATTCTAGAAAGTAACTAAGACATTCGCGGAAAGTCTGATTGTGTTGATTAGCTAGGTAAACTTAACTTACGGTATTTAACTGAATGGACGTTTTGACACAAAGAAGTGCGACAATAACAACACATCAAAACACAAGTTAATTAAGCGATGGTTCTTGAAACGAACAACTTCACAGCTAGATAATAACATCAGGCTAATACGAAAATATTTCGTTCTCCGGCTCTAAAGCAAACATGACAGTGAAAAGAAAGAACATAATTAGAACTGGAGTAAACCAGTTCATTTAAGTCGATTGTGCATTTTAGGTGGCCCCGAATCCCTGAATAAAGTTCACTGAATCTAGTTAAACACAACAACACAGCTGAACAGCAGACCAAAAATATTGCCGGCAAAAACATGGCCTTAACTAAACACTTTGATTACTTAGCGATATGTGAAAGAGAAATACAAACTCTAACTGAATAAAACACGATTGTTCAAGACTTACTGAGACCTTTAAGTTGTTTCCCTGTCAGAAGAGAACTTTCTAGCGGCGCCGCTGTGGTTCGCCAGATTCGCTCCCCAGCAAAGTCAGCCGATACCGTTCTATAATGTCGTATGCACTGCGCTGTTCAAAGGGCGCTTTGAAATGAAATGCTCAAGGTAAGTTTTTTTTTGTAATGAAACAAATATTCTTTTAACTGAAATGGCCAAAAATTTGATTAAGCGATGGTTCTTGAAACCAACAATTTCATAGCTAGAATAATAACATCAGGCTAATACGAAAATATCTTGCTCTCCGGCTCTAAAGCAAACATGACAGTGAAAAGAAAGAACATAATAAGAACTGGAGTAAACCAGTTTATTTAAGTCGATTGTGCATTTTAGGTGGCCCCGAATCCCTGAATAAAGTTCACTGAATCTAGTTAAACACAACAACACAGCTGAACAGCAGACGAAAAAAATTGCCGGCAGAAACATGGCCTTAACTAAACACTTTGATTACTTAGCGATATGTGAAAGAGAAGTACAAACTCTAACTGAATAAAACACGATTGTTCAAGACTTACTGAGATCTTTAAGTTGTTTCCTGTCAGAAGAGAACTTTCTAGCGGCGCCGCTGTGGTTCGCCAGATTCGCTCCCCAGCAAAGTCAGCCGATACCGTTCCATCGATCAATCGCTGCCACTGACGGCGCGCTGACTTCTCATCGCAAAGAAGGCCTGAAAGTCAATGTGATCATCCTGTTACTAAAATAATAATAGTAATAATAATAAACAAAATAATGGTGACATGTTGTCGCGGAAACGTCATGTTTTCACCCTTTAAGCCCTAATATCAAAGGACAAACTCCCCTGTCTTGTCCCTATATTTTTCTTATAAAAGCCGACTGGGTAGAAGTTATTAAAATATCAAGAGAATTCATCTTGGGTGATCGTATCCTTAATTCTCATGACCTCAGGGATTGAATAAACATTAATTTTACCAGGAGAAATTTGATGCTGATCACTGTTAGGGCTTAAAGGGTTAATCTCTCTACTTTTTATTGTGAAATAATACAACCGTCCTGGCACAAGCCTGACCCCATGCACCAAAGGTCTCTTATGCCAGCGGGGATGATCTTGCCACTCAGTCCGATAACTTGTCTGACGACAAGCCAGGGAGGGAGAGATGAACTGGCCCCTAGACCATAATAAGTACATCCCTTTCGGCTAGCGCTCACATCCGACTGTCTCAAATTCAGCTTCATCTATATATAACATGATTAGCCGTCTTCCAAGTGGTACGTCTTGAGGTTTGGGCATGCGTACGTAGTGAACCTCATATAACGAATAGAGAAATATCTCGTTGTTTATTTCAACAAAATGATCAGGCAATGATCAAAAATATGAAAAGCTAGGGGGAAAAAACACACTTGTGATTAGTCTATAAAGTCACTTAACGACGAGGGAATCTTTTCATTATTTTAATTTTGTTTAATAATAAAAAAAAAAAAACGCTCAATGTATGTGATTGTTCATTCTACCCAAGCCTTGGCATCCGTACAGATCGACGTCGTAGTTCATTTTTTATCTCACTCAAAGAGTTAATTTGTTTAGAAAAGAACTTTGCCGGAAACTTTTACCATCACTTTATAGGGATTCACGCCCTGGCCTCAAAATTAGTTTTTTCAGGTCACACATGTCATAATAGTTAATGATCAACCAGCACGCTAAGTAAGAATTAGGGCTGTTGATTGCAAGAACGGCTGATATCTTACTAACGCACGGTTGGATAAGTATGAAACCAACTTAGATCTGTCTACTAAAGAATTTTTTAGGCCGTAAACTTCGAAAATTAAGCAGGTTTTTGACCTCCAAACATTGAGCGTGTTCTATAATGTCGTATGCACTGCGCTGTTCAAAGGGCGCTTTGAAATGAAATGCTCAAGCTAAGTTTTTTTTTGTAATGAAAGAAATATTCTTTTAACTAAAATGGCCCAAAATTTGATTTCTCTGAACTGAACAATTCAACTTCAAATGAGAAAAAACATCATTTTGACAACAACTCGTCATATAATTAGTTTTGACAAATGCGAGCATCTCGAGCGACGGGCTAGGCAAAATTTTCACGCAATTCTAGAAAGTAACTAAGACATTCGCGGAAAGTCTGATTGTGTTGATTAGCTAGGTAAACTTAACTTACGGTATTTAACTGAATGGACGTTTTGACACAAAGAAGTGCGACAATAACAACACATCAAAACACAAGTTAATTAAGCGATGGTTCTTGAAACGAACAACTTCACAGCTAGATAATAACATCAGGCTAATACGAAAATATTTCGTTCTCCGGCTCTAAAGCAAACATGACAGTGAAAAGAAAGAACATAATTAGAACTGGAGTAAACCAGTTCATTTAAGTCGATTGTGCATTTTAGGTGGCCCCGAATCCCTGAATAAAGTTCACTGAATCTAGTTAAACACAACAACACAGCTGAACAGCAGACCAAAAATATTGCCGGCAAAAACATGGCCTTAACTAAACACTTTGATTACTTAGCGATATGTGAAAGAGAAATACAAACTCTAACTGAATAAAACACGATTGTTCAAGACTTACTGAGACCTTTAAGTTGTTTCCCTGTCAGAAGAGAACTTTCTAGCGGCGCCGCTGTGGTTCGCCAGATTCGCTCCCCAGCAAAGTCAGCCGATACCGTTCTATAATGTCGTATGCACTGCGCTGTTCAAAGGGCGCTTTGAAATGAAATGCTCAAGGTAAGTTTTTTTTTGTAATGAAACAAATATTCTTTTAACTGAAATGGCCAAAAATTTGATTAAGCGATGGTTCTTGAAACCAACAATTTCATAGCTAGAATAATAACATCAGGCTAATACGAAAATATCTTGCTCTCCGGCTCTAAAGCAAACATGACAGTGAAAAGAAAGAACATAATAAGAACTGGAGTAAACCAGTTTATTTAAGTCGATTGTGCATTTTAGGTGGCCCCGAATCCCTGAATAAAGTTCACTGAATCTAGTTAAACACAACAACACAGCTGAACAGCAGACGAAAAAAATTGCCGGCAGAAACATGGCCTTAACTAAACACTTTGATTACTTAGCGATATGTGAAAGAGAAGTACAAACTCTAACTGAATAAAACACGATTGTTCAAGACTTACTGAGATCTTTAAGTTGTTTCCTGTCAGAAGAGAACTTTCTAGCGGCGCCGCTGTGGTTCGCCAGATTCGCTCCCCAGCAAAGTCAGCCGATACCGTTCCATCGATCAATCGCTGCCACTGACGGCGCGCTGACTTCTCATCGCAAAGAAGGCCTGAAAGTCAATGTGATCATCCTGTTACTAAAATAATAATAGTAATAATAATAAACAAAATAATGGTGACATGTTGTCGCGGAAACGTCATGTTTTCACCCTTTAAGCCCTAATATCAAAGGACAAACTCTCCTGTCTTGTCCCTATATTTTTCTTATAAAAGCCGACTGGGTAGAAGTTATTAAAATATCAAGAGAATTCATCTTGGGTGATCGTATCCTTAATTCTCATGACCTCAGGGATTGAATAAACATTAATTTTACCAGGAGAAATTTGATGCTGATCACTGTTAGGGCTTAAAGGGTTAATCTCTCTACTTTTTATTGTGAAATAATACAACCGTCCTGGCACAAGCCTGACCCCATGCACCAAAGGTCTCTTATGCCAGCGGGGATGATCTTGCCACTCAGTCCGATAACTTGTCTGACGACAAGCCAGGGAGGGAGAGATGAACTGGCCCCTAGACCATAATAAGTACATCCCTTTCGGCTAGCGCTCACATCCGACTGTCTCAAATTCAGCTTCATCTATATATAACATGATTAGCCGTCTTCCAAGTGGTACGTCTTGAGGTTTGGGCATGCGTACGTAGTGAACCTCATATAACGAATAGAGAAATATCTCGTTGTTTATTTCAACAAAATGATCAGGCAATGATCAAAAATATGAAAAGCTAGGGGGAAAAAACACACTTGTGATTAGTCTATAAAGTCACTTAACGACGAGGGAATCTTTTCATTATTTTAATTTTGTTTAATAATAAAAAAAAAAAAACGCTCAATGTATGTGATTGTTCATTCTACCCAAGCCTTGGCATCCGTACAGATCGACGTCGTAGTTCATTTTTTATCTCACTCAAAGAGTTAATTTGTTTAGAAAAGAACTTTGCCGGAAACTTTTACCATCACTTTATAGGGATTCACGCCCTGGCCTCAAAATTAGTTTTTTCAGGTCACACATGTCATAATAGTTAATGATCAACCAGCACGCTAAGTAAGAATTAGGGCTGTTGATTGCAAGAACGGCTGATATCTTACTAACGCACGGTTGGATAAGTATGAAACCAACTTAGATCTGTCTACTAAAGAATTTTTTAGGCCGTAAACTTCGAAAATTAAGCAGGTTTTTGACCTCCAAACATTGAGCGTGTTCTATAATGTCGTATGCACTGCGCTGTTCAAAGGGCGCTTTGAAATGAAATACTCAAGCTAAGTTTTTTTTTGTAATGAAAGAAATATTCTTTTAACTAAAATGGCCCAAAATTTGATTTCTCTGAACTGAACAATTCAACTTCAAATGAGAAAAAACATCATTTTGACAACAACTCGTCATATAATTAGTTTTGACAAATGCGAGCATCTCGAGCGACGGGCTAGGCAAAATTTTCACGCAATTCTAGAAAGTAACTAAGACATTCGCGGAAAGTCTGATTGTGTTGATTAGCTAGGTAAACTTAACTTACGGTATTTAACTGAATGGACGTTTTGACACAAAGAAGTGCAACAATAACAACACATCAAAACAGAAGTTAATTAAGCGATGGTTCTTGAAACGAACAACTTCACAGCTAGATAATAACATCAGGCTAATACGAAAATATTTCGTTCTCCGGCTCTAAAGCAAACATGACAGTGAAAAGAAAGAACATAATTAGAACTGGAGTAAACCAGTTCATTTAAGTCGATTGTGCATTTTAGGTGGCCCCGAATCCCTGAATAAAGTTCACTGAATCTAGTTAAACACAACAACACAGCTGAACAGCAGACCAAAAATATTGCCGGCAAAAACATGGCCTTAACTAAACACTTTGATTACTTAGCGATATGTGAAAGAGAAATACAAACTCTAACTGAATAAAACACGATTGTTCAAGACTTACTGAGACCTTTAAGTTGTTTCCCTGTCAGAAGAGAACTTTCTAGCGGCGCCGCTGTGGTTCGCCAGATTCGCTCCCCAGCAAAGTCAGCCGATACCGTTCTATAATGTCGTATGCACTGCGCTGTTCAAAGGGCGCTTTGAAATGAAATGCTCAAGGTAAGTTTTTTTTTGTAATGAAACAAATATTCTTTTAACTGAAATGGCCAAAAATTTGATTAAGCGATGGTTCTTGAAACCAACAATTTCATAGCTAGAATAATAACATCAGGCTAATACGAAAATATCTTGCTCTCCGGCTCTAAAGCAAACATGACAGTGAAAAGAAAGAACATAATAAGAACTGGAGTAAACCAGTTTATTTAAGTCGATTGTGCATTTTAGGTGGCCCCGAATCCCTGAATAAAGTTCACTGAATCTAGTTAAACACAACAACACAGCTGAACAGCAGACGAAAAAAATTGCCGGCAGAAACATGGCCTTAACTAAACACTTTGATTACTTAGCGATATGTGAAAGAGAAGTACAAACTCTAACTGAATAAAACACGATTGTTCAAGACTTACTGAGATCTTTAAGTTGTTTCCTGTCAGAAGAGAACTTTCTAGCGGCGCCGCTGTGGTTCGCCAGATTCGCTCCCCAGCAAAGTCAGCCGATACCGTTCCATCGATCAATCGCTGCCACTGACGGCGCGCTGACTTCTCATCGCAAAGAAGGCCTGAAAGTCAATGTGATCATCCTGTTACTAAAATAATAATAGTAATAATAATAAACAAAATAATGGTGACATGTTGTCGCGGAAACGTCATGTTTTCACCCTTTAAGCCCTAATATCAAAGGACAAACTCTCCTGTCTTGTCCCTATATTTTTCTTATAAAAGCCGACTGGGTAGAAGTTATTAAAATATCAAGAGAATTCATCTTGGGTGATCGTATCCTTAATTCTCATGACCTCAGGGATTGAATAAACATTAATTTTACCAGGAGAAATTTGATGCTGATCACTGTTAGGGCTTAAAGGGTTAATCTCTCTACTTTTTATTGTGAAATAATACAACCGTCCTGGCACAAGCCTGACCCCATGCACCAAAGGTCTCTTATGCCAGCGGGGATGATCTTGCCACTCAGTCCGATAACTTGTCTGACGACAAGCCAGGGAGGGAGAGATGAACTGGCCCCTAGACCATAATAAGTACATCCCTTTCGGCTAGCGCTCACATCCGACTGTCTCAAATTCAGCTTCATCTATATATAACATGATTAGCCGTCTTCCAAGTGGTACGTCTTGAGGTTTGGGCATGCGTACGTAGTGAACCTCATATAACGAATAGAGAAATATCTCGTTGTTTATTTCAACAAAATGATCAGGCAATGATCAAAAATATGAAAAGCTAGGGGGAAAAAACACACTTGTGATTAGTCTATAAAGTCACTTAACGACGAGGGAATCTTTTCATTATTTTAATTTTGTTTAATAATAAAAAAAAAAAAACGCTCAATGTATGTGATTGTTCATTCTACCCAAGCCTTGGCATCCGTACAGATCGACGTCGTAGTTCATTTTTTATCTCACTCAAAGAGTTAATTTGTTTAGAAAAGAACTTTGCCGGAAACTTTTACCATCACTTTATAGGGATTCACGCCCTGGCCTCAAAATTAGTTTTTTCAGGTCACACATGTCATAATAGTTAATGATCAACCAGCACGCTAAGTAAGAATTAGGGCTGTTGATTGCAAGAACGGCTGATATCTTACTAACGCACGGTTGGATAAGTATGAAACCAACTTAGATCTGTCTACTAAAGAATTTTTTAGGCCGTAAACTTCGAAAATTAAGCAGGTTTTTGACCTCCAAACATTGAGCGTGTTCTATAATGTCGTATGCACTGCGCTGTTCAAAGGGCGCTTTGAAATGAAATACTCAAGCTAAGTTTTTTTTTGTAATGAAAGAAATATTCTTTTAACTAAAATGGCCCAAAATTTGATTTCTCTGAACTGAACAATTCAACTTCAAATGAGAAAAAACATCATTTTGACAACAACTCGTCATATAATTAGTTTTGACAAATGCGAGCATCTCGAGCGACGGGCTAGGCAAAATTTTCACGCAATTCTAGAAAGTAACTAAGACATTCGCGGAAAGTCTGATTGTGTTGATTAGCTAGGTAAACTTAACTTACGGTATTTAACTGAATGGACGTTTTGACACAAAGAAGTGCGACAATAACAACACATCAAAACACAAGTTAATTAAGCGATGGTTCTTGAAACGAACAACTTCACAGCTAGATAATAACATCAGGCTAATACGAAAATATTTCGTTCTCCGGCTCTAAAGCAAACATGACAGTGAAAAGAAAGAACATAATTAGAACTGGAGTAAACCAGTTCATTTAAGTCGATTGTGCATTTTAGGTGGCCCCGAATCCCTGAATAAAGTTCACTGAATCTAGTTAAACACAACAACACAGCTGAACAGCAGACCAAAAATATTGCCGGCAAAAACATGGCCTTAACTAAACACTTTGATTACTTAGCGATATGTGAAAGAGAAATACAAACTCTAACTGAATAAAACACGATTGTTCAAGACTTACTGAGACCTTTAAGTTGTTTCCCTGTCAGAAGAGAACTTTCTAGCGGCGCCGCTGTGGTTCGCCAGATTCGCTCCCCAGCAAAGTCAGCCGATACCGTTCTATAATGTCGTATGCACTGCGCTGTTCAAAGGGCGCTTTGAAATGAAATGCTCAAGGTAAGTTTTTTTTTGTAATGAAACAAATATTCTTTTAACTGAAATGGCCAAAAATTTGATTAAGCGATGGTTCTTGAAACCAACAATTTCATAGCTAGAATAATAACATCAGGCTAATACGAAAATATCTTGCTCTCCGGCTCTAAAGCAAACATGACAGTGAAAAGAAAGAACATAATAAGAACTGGAGTAAACCAGTTTATTTAAGTCGATTGTGCATTTTAGGTGGCCCCGAATCCCTGAATAAAGTTCACTGAATCTAGTTAAACACAACAACACAGCTGAACAGCAGACGAAAAAAATTGCCGGCAGAAACATGGCCTTAACTAAACACTTTGATTACTTAGCGATATGTGAAAGAGAAGTACAAACTCTAACTGAATAAAACACGATTGTTCAAGACTTACTGAGATCTTTAAGTTGTTTCCTGTCAGAAGAGAACTTTCTAGCGGCGCCGCTGTGGTTCGCCAGATTCGCTCCCCAGCAAAGTCAGCCGATACCGTTCCATCGATCAATCGCTGCCACTGACGGCGCGCTGACTTCTCATCGCAAAGAAGGCCTGAAAGTCAATGTGATCATCCTGTTACTAAAATAATAATAGTAATAATAATAAACAAAATAATGGTGACATGTTGTCGCGGAAACGTCATGTTTTCACCCTTTAAGCCCTAATATCAAAGGACAAACTCTCCTGTCTTGTCCCTATATTTTTCTTATAAAAGCCGACTGGGTAGAAGTTATTAAAATATCAAGAGAATTCATCTTGGGTGATCGTATCCTTAATTCTCATGACCTCAGGGATTGAATAAACATTAATTTTACCAGGAGAAATTTGATGCTGATCACTGTTAGGGCTTAAAGGGTTAATCTCTCTACTTTTTATTGTGAAATAATACAACCGTCCTGGCACAAGCCTGACCCCATGCACCAAAGGTCTCTTATGCCAGCGGGGATGATCTTGCCACTCAGTCCGATAACTTGTCTGACGACAAGCCAGGGAGGGAGAGATGAACTGGCCCCTAGACCATAATAAGTACATCCCTTTCGGCTAGCGCTCACATCCGACTGTCTCAAATTCAGCTTCATCTATATATAACATGATTAGCCGTCTTCCAAGTGGTACGTCTTGAGGTTTGGGCATGCGTACGTAGTGAACCTCATATAACGAATAGAGAAATATCTCGTTGTTTATTTCAACAAAATGATCAGGCAATGATCAAAAATATGAAAAGCTAGGGGGAAAAAACACACTTGTGATTAGTCTATAAAGTCACTTAACGACGAGGGAATCTTTTCATTATTTTAATTTTGTTTAATAATAAAAAAAAAAAAACGCTCAATGTATGTGATTGTTCATTCTACCCAAGCCTTGGCATCCGTACAGATCGACGTCGTAGTTCATTTTTTATCTCACTCAAAGAGTTAATTTGTTTAGAAAAGAACTTTGCCGGAAACTTTTACCATCACTTTATAGGGATTCACGCCCTGGCCTCAAAATTAGTTTTTTCAGGTCACACATGTCATAATAGTTAATGATCAACCAGCACGCTAAGTAAGAATTAGGGCTGTTGATTGCAAGAACGGCTGATATCTTACTAACGCACGGTTGGATAAGTATGAAACCAACTTAGATCTGTCTACTAAAGAATTTTTTAGGCCGTAAACTTCGAAAATTAAGCAGGTTTTTGACCTCCAAACATTGAGCGTGTTCTATAATGTCGTATGCACTGCGCTGTTCAAAGGGCGCTTTGAAATGAAATGCTCAAGCTAAGTTTTTTTTTGTAATGAAAGAAATATTCTTTTAACTAAAATGGCCCAAAATTTGATTTCTCTGAACTGAACAATTCAACTTCAAATGAGAAAAAACATCATTTTGACAACAACTCGTCATATAATTAGTTTTGACAAATGCGAGCATCTCGAGCGACGGGCTAGGCAAAATTTTCACGCAATTCTAGAAAGTAACTAAGACATTCGCGGAAAGTCTGATTGTGTTGATTAGCTAGGTAAACTTAACTTACGGTATTTAACTGAATGGACGTTTTGACACAAAGAAGTGCGACAATAACAACACATCAAAACACAAGTTAATTAAGCGATGGTTCTTGAAACGAACAACTTCACAGCTAGATAATAACATCAGGCTAATACGAAAATATTTCGTTCTCCGGCTCTAAAGCAAACATGACAGTGAAAAGAAAGAACATAATTAGAACTGGAGTAAACCAGTTCATTTAAGTCGATTGTGCATTTTAGGTGGCCCCGAATCCCTGAATAAAGTTCACTGAATCTAGTTAAACACAACAACACAGCTGAACAGCAGACCAAAAATATTGCCGGCAAAAACATGGCCTTAACTAAACACTTTGATTACTTAGCGATATGTGAAAGAGAAATACAAACTCTAACTGAATAAAACACGATTGTTCAAGACTTACTGAGACCTTTAAGTTGTTTCCCTGTCAGAAGAGAACTTTCTAGCGGCGCCGCTGTGGTTCGCCAGATTCGCTCCCCAGCAAAGTCAGCCGATACCGTTCTATAATGTCGTATGCACTGCGCTGTTCAAAGGGCGCTTTGAAATGAAATGCTCAAGGTAAGTTTTTTTTTGTAATGAAACAAATATTCTTTTAACTGAAATGGCCAAAAATTTGATTAAGCGATGGTTCTTGAAACCAACAATTTCATAGCTAGAATAATAACATCAGGCTAATACGAAAATATCTTGCTCTCCGGCTCTAAAGCAAACATGACAGTGAAAAGAAAGAACATAATAAGAACTGGAGTAAACCAGTTTATTTAAGTCGATTGTGCATTTTAGGTGGCCCCGAATCCCTGAATAAAGTTCACTGAATCTAGTTAAACACAACAACACAGCTGAACAGCAGACGAAAAAAATTGCCGGCAGAAACATGGCCTTAACTAAACACTTTGATTACTTAGCGATATGTGAAAGAGAAATACAAACTCTAACTGAATAAAACACGATTGTTCAAGACTTACTGAGATCTTTAAGTTGTTTCCTGTCAGAAGAGAACTTTCTAGCGGCGCCGCTGTGGTTCGCCAGATTCGCTCCCCAGCAAAGTCAGCCGATACCGTTCCATCGATCAATCGCTGCCACTGACGGCGCGCTGACTTCTCATCGCAAAGAAGGCCTGAAAGTCAATGTGATCATCCTGTTACTAAAATAATAATAGTAATAATAATAAACAAAATAATGGTGACATGTTGTCGCGGAAACGTCATGTTTTCACCCTTTAAGCCCTAATATCAAAGGACAAACTCTCCTGTCTTGTCCCTATATTTTTCTTATAAAAGCCGACTGGGTAGAAGTTATTAAAATATCAAGAGAATTCATCTTGGGTGATCGTATCCTTAATTCTCATGACCTCAGGGATTGAATAAACATTAATTTTACCAGGAGAAATTTGATGCTGATCACTGTTAGGGCTTAAAGGGTTAATCTCTCTACTTTTTATTGTGAAATAATACAACCGTCCTGGCACAAGCCTGACCCCATGCACCAAAGGTCTCTTATGCCAGCGGGGATGATCTTGCCACTCAGTCCGATAACTTGTCTGACGACAAGCCAGGGAGGGAGAGATGAACTGGCCCCTAGACCATAATAAGTACATCCCTTTCGGCTAGCGCTCACATCCGACTGTCTCAAATTCAGCTTCATCTATATATAACATGATTAGCCGTCTTCCAAGTGGTACGTCTTGAGGTTTGGGCATGCGTACGTAGTGAACCTCATATAACGAATAGAGAAATATCTCGTTGTTTATTTCAACAAAATGATCAGGCAATGATCAAAAATATGAAAAGCTAGGGGGAAAAAACACACTTGTGATTAGTCTATAAAGTCACTTAACGACGAGGGAATCTTTTCATTATTTTAATTTTGTTTAATAATAAAAAAAAAAAAAACGCTCAATGTATGTGATTGTTCATTCTACCCAAGCCTTGGCATCCGTACAGATCGACGTCGTAGTTCATTTTTTATCTCACTCAAAGAGTTAATTTGTTTAGAAAAGAACTTTGCCGGAAACTTTTACCATCACTTTATAGGGATTCACGCCCTGGCCTCAAAATTAGTTTTTTCAGGTCACACATGTCATAATAGTTAATGATCAACCAGCACGCTAAGTAAGAATTAGGGCTGTTGATTGCAAGAACGGCTGATATCTTACTAACGCACGGTTGGATAAGTATGAAACCAACTTAGATCTGTCTACTAAAGAATTTTTTAGGCCGTAAACTTCGAAAATTAAGCAGGTTTTTGACCTCCAAACATTGAGCGTGTTCTATAATGTCGTATGCACTGCGCTGTTCAAAGGGCGCTTTGAAATGAAATGCTCAAGCTAAGTTTTTTTTTGTAATGAAAGAAATATTCTTTTAACTAAAATGGCCCAAAATTTGATTTCTCTGAACTGAACAATTCAACTTCAAATGAGAAAAAACATCATTTTGACAACAACTCGTCATATAATTAGTTTTGACAAATGCGAGCATCTCGAGCGACGGGCTAGGCAAAATTTTCACGCAATTCTAGAAAGTAACTAAGACATTCGCGGAAAGTCTGATTGTGTTGATTAGCTAGGTAAACTTAACTTACGGTATTTAACTGAATGGACGTTTTGACACAAAGAAGTGCGACAATAACAACACATCAAAACACAAGTTAATTAAGCGATGGTTCTTGAAACGAACAACTTCACAGCTAGATAATAACATCAGGCTAATACGAAAATATTTCGTTCTCCGGCTCTAAAGCAAACATGACAGTGAAAAGAAAGAACATAATTAGAACTGGAGTAAACCAGTTCATTTAAGTCGATTGTGCATTTTAGGTGGCCCCGAATCCCTGAATAAAGTTCACTGAATCTAGTTAAACACAACAACACAGCTGAACAGCAGACCAAAAATATTGCCGGCAAAAACATGGCCTTAACTAAACACTTTGATTACTTAGCGATATGTGAAAGAGAAATACAAACTCTAACTGAATAAAACACGATTGTTCAAGACTTACTGAGACCTTTAAGTTGTTTCCCTGTCAGAAGAGAACTTTCTAGCGGCGCCGCTGTGGTTCGCCAGATTCGCTCCCCAGCAAAGTCAGCCGATACCGTTCTATAATGTCGTATGCACTGCGCTGTTCAAAGGGCGCTTTGAAATGAAATGCTCAAGGTAAGTTTTTTTTTGTAATGAAACAAATATTCTTTTAACTGAAATGGCCAAAAATTTGATTAAGCGATGGTTCTTGAAACCAACAATTTCATAGCTAGAATAATAACATCAGGCTAATACGAAAATATCTTGCTCTCCGGCTCTAAAGCAAACATGACAGTGAAAAGAAAGAACATAATAAGAACTGGAGTAAACCAGTTTATTTAAGTCGATTGTGCATTTTAGGTGGCCCCGAATCCCTGAATAAAGTTCACTGAATCTAGTTAAACACAACAACACAGCTGAACAGCAGACGAAAAAAATTGCCGGCAGAAACATGGCCTTAACTAAACACTTTGATTACTTAGCGATATGTGAAAGAGAAGTACAAACTCTAACTGAATAAAACACGATTGTTCAAGACTTACTGAGATCTTTAAGTTGTTTCCTGTCAGAAGAGAACTTTCTAGCGGCGCCGCTGTGGTTCGCCAGATTCGCTCCCCAGCAAAGTCAGCCGATACCGTTCCATCGATCAATCGCTGCCACTGACGGCGCGCTGACTTCTCATCGCAAAGAAGGCCTGAAAGTCAATGTGATCATCCTGTTACTAAAATAATAATAGTAATAATAATAAACAAAATAATGGTGACATGTTGTCGCGGAAACGTCATGTTTTCACCCTTTAAGCCCTAATATCAAAGGACAAACTCTCCTGTCTTGTCCCTATATTTTTCTTATAAAAGCCGACTGGGTAGAAGTTATTAAAATATCAAGAGAATTCATCTTGGGTGATCGTATCCTTAATTCTCATGACCTCAGGGATTGAATAAACATTAATTTTACCAGGAGAAATTTGATGCTGATCACTGTTAGGGCTTAAAGGGTTAATCTCTCTACTTTTTATTGTGAAATAATACAACCGTCCTGGCACAAGCCTGACCCCATGCACCAAAGGTCTCTTATGCCAGCGGGGATGATCTTGCCACTCAGTCCGATAACTTGTCTGACGACAAGCCAGGGAGGGAGAGATGAACTGGCCCCTAGACCATAATAAGTACATCCCTTTCGGCTAGCGCTCACATCCGACTGTCTCAAATTCAGCTTCATCTATATATAACATGATTAGCCGTCTTCCAAGTGGTACGTCTTGAGGTTTGGGCATGCGTACGTAGTGAACCTCATATAACGAATAGAGAAATATCTCGTTGTTTATTTCAACAAAATGATCAGGCAATGATCAAAAATATGAAAAGCTAGGGGGAAAAAACACACTTGTGATTAGTCTATAAAGTCACTTAACGACGAGGGAATCTTTTCATTATTTTAATTTTGTTTAATAATAAAAAAAAAAAACGCTCAATGTATGTGATTGTTCATTCTACCCAAGCCTTGGCATCCGTACAGATCGACGTCGTAGTTCATTTTTTATCTCACTCAAAGAGTTAATTTGTTTAGAAAAGAACTTTGCCGGAAACTTTTACCATCACTTTATAGGGATTCACGCCCTGGCCTCAAAATTAGTTTTTTCAGGTCACACATGTCATAATAGTTAATGATCAACCAGCACGCTAAGTAAGAATTAGGGCTGTTGATTGCAAGAACGGCTGATATCTTACTAACGCACGGTTGGATAAGTATGAAACCAACTTAGATCTGTCTACTAAAGAATTTTTTAGGCCGTAAACTTCGAAAATTAAGCAGGTTTTTGACCTCCAAACATTGAGCGTGTTCTATAATGTCGTATGCACTGCGCTGTTCAAAGGGCGCTTTGAAATGAAATGCTCAAGCTAAGTTTTTTTTTGTAATGAAAGAAATATTCTTTTAACTAAAATGGCCCAAAATTTGATTTCTCTGAACTGAACAATTCAACTTCAAATGAGAAAAAACATCATTTTGACAACAACTCGTCATATAATTAGTTTTGACAAATGCGAGCATCTCGAGCGACGGGCTAGGCAAAATTTTCACGCAATTCTAGAAAGTAACTAAGACATTCGCGGAAAGTCTGATTGTGTTGATTAGCTAGGTAAACTTAACTTACGGTATTTAACTGAATGGACGTTTTGACACAAAGAAGTGCGACAATAACAACACATCAAAACACAAGTTAATTAAGCGATGGTTCTTGAAACGAACAACTTCACAGCTAGATAATAACATCAGGCTAATACGAAAATATTTCGTTCTCCGGCTCTAAAGCAAACATGACAGTGAAAAGAAACAACATAATTAGAACTGGAGTAAACCAGTTCATTTAAGTCGATTGTGCATTTTAGGTGGCCCCGAATCCCTGAATAAAGTTCACTGAATCTAGTTAAACACAACAACACAGCTGAACAGCAGACCAAAAATATTGCCGGCAAAAACATGGCCTTAACTAAACACTTTGATTACTTAGCGATATGTGAAAGAGAAATACAAACTCTAACTGAATAAAACACGATTGTTCAAGACTTACTGAGACCTTTAAGTTGTTTCCCTGTCAGAAGAGAACTTTCTAGCGGCGCCGCTGTGGTTCGCCAGATTCGCTCCCCAGCAAAGTCAGCCGATACCGTTCTATAATGTCGTATGCACTGCGCTGTTCAAAGGGCGCTTTGAAATGAAATGCTCAAGGTAAGTTTTTTTTTGTAATGAAACAAATATTCTTTTAACTGAAATGGCCAAAAATTTGATTAAGCGATGGTTCTTGAAACCAACAATTTCATAGCTAGAATAATAACATCAGGCTAATACGAAAATATCTTGCTCTCCGGCTCTAAAGCAAACATGACAGTGAAAAGAAAGAACATAATAAGAACTGGAGTAAACCAGTTTATTTAAGTCGATTGTGCATTTTAGGTGGCCCCGAATCTCTGAATAAAGTTCACTGAATCTAGTTAAACACAACAACACAGCTGAACAGCAGACGAAAAAAATTGCCGGCAGAAACATGGCCTTAACTAAACACTTTGATTACTTAGCGATATGTGAAAGAGAAGTACAAACTCTAACTGAATAAAACACGATTGTTCAAGACTTACTGAGATCTTTAAGTTGTTTCCTGTCAGAAGAGAACTTTCTAGCGGCGCCGCTGTGGTTCGCCAGATTCGCTCCCCAGCAAAGTCAGCCGATACCGTTCCATCGATCAATCGCTGCCACTGACGGCGCGCTGACTTCTCATCGCAAAGAAGGCCTGAAAGTCAATGTGATCATCCTGTTACTAAAATAATAATAGTAATAATAATAAACAAAATAATGGTGACATGTTGTCGCGGAAACGTCATGTTTTCACCCTTTAAGCCCTAATATCAAAGGACAAACTCTCCTGTCTTGTCCCTATATTTTTCTTATAAAAGCCGACTGGGTAGAAGTTATTAAAATATCAAGAGAATTCATCTTGGGTGATCGTATCCTTAATTCTCATGACCTCAGGGATTGAATAAACATTAATTTTACCAGGAGAAATTTGATGCTGATCACTGTTAGGGCTTAAAGGGTTAATCTCTCTACTTTTTATTGTGAAATAATACAACCGTCCTGGCACAAGCCTGACCCCATGCACCAAAGGTCTCTTATGCCAGCGGGGATGATCTTGCCACTCAGTCCGATAACTTGTCTGACGACAAGCCAGGGAGGGAGAGATGAACTGGCCCCTAGACCATAATAAGTACATCCCTTTCGGCTAGCGCTCACATCCGACTGTCTCAAATTCAGCTTCATCTATATATAACATGATTAGCCGTCTTCCAAGTGGTACGTCTTGAGGTTTGGGCATGCGTACGTAGTGAACCTCATATAACGAATAGAGAAATATCTCGTTGTTTATTTCAACAAAATGATCAGGCAATGATCAAAAATATGAAAAGCTAGGGGGAAAAAACACACTTGTGATTAGTCTATAAAGTCACTTAACGACGAGGGAATCTTTTCATTATTTTAATTTTGTTTAATAATAAAAAAAAAAAAACGCTCAATGTATGTGATTGTTCATTCTACCCAAGCCTTGGCATCCGTACAGATCGACGTCGTAGTTCATTTTTTATCTCACTCAAAGAGTTAATTTGTTTAGAAAAGAACTTTGCCGGAAACTTTTACCATCACTTTATAGGGATTCACGCCCTGGCCTCAAAATTAGTTTTTTCAGGTCACACATGTCATAATAGTTAATGATCAACCAGCACGCTAAGTAAGAATTAGGGCTGTTGATTGCAAGAACGGCTGATATCTTACTAACGCACGGTTGGATAAGTATGAAACCAACTTAGATCTGTCTACTAAAGAATTTTTTAGGCCGTAAACTTCGAAAATTAAGCAGGTTTTTGACCTCCAAACATTGAGCGTGTTCTATAATGTCGTATGCACTGCGCTGTTCAAAGGGCGCTTTGAAATGAAATGCTCAAGCTAAGTTTTTTTTTGTAATGAAAGAAATATTCTTTTAACTAAAATGGCCCAAAATTTGATTTCTCTGAACTGAACAATTCAACTTCAAATGAGAAAAAACATCATTTTGACAACAACTCGTCATATAATTAGTTTTGACAAATGCGAGCATCTCGAGCGACGGGCTAGGCAAAATTTTCACGCAATTCTAGAAAGTAACTAAGACATTCGCGGAAAGTCTGATTGTGTTGATTAGCTAGGTAAACTTAACTTACGGTATTTAACTGAATGGACGTTTTGACACAAAGAAGTGCGACAATAACAACACATCAAAACACAAGTTAATTAAGCGATGGTTCTTGAAACGAACAACTTCACAGCTAGATAATAACATCAGGCTAATACGAAAATATTTCGTTCTCCGGCTCTAAAGCAAACATGACAGTGAAAAGAAAGAACATAATTAGAACTGGAGTAAACCAGTTCATTTAAGTCGATTGTGCATTTTAGGTGGCCCCGAATCCCTGAATAAAGTTCACTGAATCTAGTTAAACACAACAACACAGCTGAACAGCAGACCAAAAATATTGCCGGCAAAAACATGGCCTTAACTAAACACTTTGATTACTTAGCGATATGTGAAAGAGAAATACAAACTCTAACTGAATAAAACACGATTGTTCAAGACTTACTGAGACCTTTAAGTTGTTTCCCTGTCAGAAGAGAACTTTCTAGCGGCGCCGCTGTGGTTCGCCAGATTCGCTCCCCAGCAAAGTCAGCCGATACCGTTCTATAATGTCGTATGCACTGCGCTGTTCAAAGGGCGCTTTGAAATGAAATGCTCAAGGTAAGTTTTTTTTTGTAATGAAACAAATATTCTTTTAACTGAAATGGCCAAAAATTTGATTAAGCGATGGTTCTTGAAACCAACAATTTCATAGCTAGAATAATAACATCAGGCTAATACGAAAATATCTTGCTCTCCGGCTCTAAAGCAAACATGACAGTGAAAAGAAAGAACATAATAAGAACTGGAGTAAACCAGTTTATTTAAGTCGATTGTGCATTTTAGGTGGCCCCGAATCCCTGAATAAAGTTCACTGAATCTAGTTAAACACAACAACACAGCTGAACAGCAGACGAAAAAAATTGCCGGCAGAAACATGGCCTTAACTAAACACTTTGATTACTTAGCGATATGTGAAAGAGAAGTACAAACTCTAACTGAATAAAACACGATTGTTCAAGACTTACTGAGATCTTTAAGTTGTTTCCTGTCAGAAGAGAACTTTCTAGCGGCGCCGCTGTGGTTCGCCAGATTCGCTCCCCAGCAAAGTCAGCCGATACCGTTCCATCGATCAATCGCTGCCACTGACGGCGCGCTGACTTCTCATCGCAAAGAAGGCCTGAAAGTCAATGTGATCATCCTGTTACTAAAATAATAATAGTAATAATAATAAACAAAATAATGGTGACATGTTGTCGCGGAAACGTCATGTTTTCACCCTTTAAGCCCTAATATCAAAGGACAAACTCTCCTGTCTTGTCCCTATATTTTTCTTATAAAAGCCGACTGGGTAGAAGTTATTAAAATATCAAGAGAATTCATCTTGGGTGATCGTATCCTTAATTCTCATGACCTCAGGGATTGAATAAACATTAATTTTACCAGGAGAAATTTGATGCTGATCACTGTTACGGCTTAAAGGGTTAATCTCTCTACTTTTTATTGTGAAATAATACAACCGTCCTGGCACAAGCCTGACCCCATGCACCAAAGGTCTCTTATGCCAGCGGGGATGATCTTGCCACTCAGTCCGATAACTTGTCTGACGACAAGCCAGGGAGGGAGAGATGAACTGGCCCCTAGACCATAATAAGTACATCCCTTTCGGCTAGCGCTCACATCCGACTGTCTCAAATTCAGCTTCATCTATATATAACATGATTAGCCGTCTTCCAAGTGGTACGTCTTGAGGTTTGGGCATGCGTACGTAGTGAACCTCATATAACGAATAGAGAAATATCTCGTTGTTTATTTCAACAAAATGATCAGGCAATGATCAAAAATATGAAAAGCTAGGGGGAAAAAACACACTTGTGATTAGTCTATAAAGTCACTTAACGACGAGGGAATCTTTTCATTATTTTAATTTTGTTTAATAATAAAAAAAAAAAAACGCTCAATGTATGTGATTGTTCATTCTACCCAAGCCTTGGCATCCGTACAGATCGACGTCGTAGTTCATTTTTTATCTCACTCAAAGAGTTAATTTGTTTAGAAAAGAACTTTGCCGGAAACTTTTACCATCACTTTATAGGGATTCACGCCCTGGCCTCAAAATTAGTTTTTTCAGGTCACACATGTCATAATAGTTAATGATCAACCAGCACGCTAAGTAAGAATTAGGGCTGTTGATTGCAAGAACGGCTGATATCTTACTAACGCACGGTTGGATAAGTATGAAACCAACTTAGATCTGTCTACTAAAGAATTTTTTAGGCCGTAAACTTCGAAAATTAAGCAGGTTTTTGACCTCCAAACATTGAGCGTGTTCTATAATGTCGTATGCACTGCGCTGTTCAAAGGGCGCTTTGAAATGAAATGCTCAAGCTAAGTTTTTTTTTGTAATGAAAGAAATATTCTTTTAACTAAAATGGCCCAAAATTTGATTTCTCTGAACTGAACAATTCAACTTCAAATGAGAAAAAACATCATTTTGACAACAACTCGTCATATAATTAGTTTTGACAAATGCGAGCATCTCGAGCGACGGGCTAGGCAAAATTTTCACGCAATTCTAGAAAGTAACTAAGACATTCGCGGAAAGTCTGATTGTGTTGATTAGCTAGGTAAACTTAACTTACGGTATTTAACTGAATGGACGTTTTGACACAAAGAAGTGCGACAATAACAACACATCAAAACACAAGTTAATTAAGCGATGGTTCTTGAAACGAACAACTTCACAGCTAGATAATAACATCAGGCTAATACGAAAATATTTCGTTCTCCGGCTCTAAAGCAAACATGACAGTGAAAAGAAAGAACATAATTAGAACTGGAGTAAACCAGTTCATTTAAGTCGATTGTGCATTTTAGGTGGCCCCGAATCCCTGAATAAAGTTCACTGAATCTAGTTAAACACAACAACACAGCTGAACAGCAGACCAAAAATATTGCCGGCAAAAACATGGCCTTAACTAAACACTTTGATTACTTAGCGATATGTGAAAGAGAAATACAAACTCTAACTGAATAAAACACGATTGTTCAAGACTTACTGAGACCTTTAAGTTGTTTCCCTGTCAGAAGAGAACTTTCTAGCGGCGCCGCTGTGGTTCGCCAGATTCGCTCCCCAGCAAAGTCAGCCGATACCGTTCTATAATGTCGTATGCACTGCGCTGTTCAAAGGGCGCTTTGAAATGAAATGCTCAAGGTAAGTTTTTTTTTGTAATGAAACAAATATTCTTTTAACTGAAATGGCCAAAAATTTGATTAAGCGATGGTTCTTGAAACCAACAATTTCATAGCTAGAATAATAACATCAGGCTAATACGAAAATATCTTGCTCTCCGGCTCTAAAGCAAACATGACAGTGAAAAGAAAGAACATAATAAGAACTGGAGTAAACCAGTTTATTTAAGTCGATTGTGCATTTTAGGTGGCCCCGAATCCCTGAATAAAGTTCACTGAATCTAGTTAAACACAACAACACAGCTGAACAGCAGACGAAAAAAATTGCCGGCAGAAACATGGCCTTAACTAAACACTTTGATTACTTAGCGATATGTGAAAGAGAAGTACAAACTCTAACTGAATAAAACACGATTGTTCAAGACTTACTGAGATCTTTAAGTTGTTTCCTGTCAGAAGAGAACTTTCTAGCGGCGCCGCTGTGGTTCGCCAGATTCGCTCCCCAGCAAAGTCAGCCGATACCGTTCCATCGATCAATCGCTGCCACTGACGGCGCGCTGACTTCTCATCGCAAAGAAGGCCTGAAAGTCAATGTGATCATCCTGTTACTAAAATAATAATAGTAATAATAATAAACAAAATAATGGTGACATGTTGTCGCGGAAACGTCATGTTTTCACCCTTTAAGCCCTAATATCAAAGGACAAACTCTCCTGTCTTGTCCCTATATTTTTCTTATAAAAGCCGACTGGGTAGAAGTTATTAAAATATCAAGAGAATTCATCTTGGGTGATCGTATCCTTAATTCTCATGACCTCAGGGATTGAATAAACATTAATTTTACCAGGAGAAATTTGATGCTGATCACTGTTAGGGCTTAAAGGGTTAATCTCTCTACTTTTTATTGTGAAATAATACAACCGTCCTGGCACAAGCCTGACCCCATGCACCAAAGGTCTCTTATGCCAGCGGGGATGATCTTGCCACTCAGTCCGATAACTTGTCTGACGACAAGCCAGGGAGGGAGAGATGAACTGGCCCCTAGACCATAATAAGTACATCCCTTTCGGCTAGCGCTCACATCCGACTGTCTCAAATTCAGCTTCATCTATATATAACATGATTAGCCGTCTTCCAAGTGGTACGTCTTGAGGTTTGGGCATGCGTACGTAGTGAACCTCATATAACGAATAGAGAAATATCTCGTTGTTTATTTCAACAAAATGATCAGGCAATGATCAAAAATATGAAAAGCTAGGGGGAAAAAACACACTTGTGATTAGTCTATAAAGTCACTTAACGACGAGGGAATCTTTTCATTATTTTAATTTTGTTTAATAATAAAAAAAAAAAAACGCTCAATGTATGTGATTGTTCATTCTACCCAAGCCTTGGCATCCGTACAGATCGACGTCGTAGTTCATTTTTTATCTCACTCAAAGAGTTAATTTGTTTAGAAAAGAACTTTGCCGGAAACTTTTACCATCACTTTATAGGGATTCACGCCCTGGCCTCAAAATTAGTTTTTTCAGGTCACACATGTCATAATAGTTAATGATCAACCAGCACGCTAAGTAAGAATTAGGGCTGTTGATTGCAAGAACGGCTGATATCTTACTAACGCACGGTTGGATAAGTATGAAACCAACTTAGATCTGTCTACTAAAGAATTTTTTAGGCCGTAAACTTCGAAAATTAAGCAGGTTTTTGACCTCCAAACATTGAGCGTGTTCTATAATGTCGTATGCACTGCGCTGTTCAAAGGGCGCTTTGAAATGAAATGCTCAAGCTAAGTTTTTTTTTGTAATGAAAGAAATATTCTTTTAACTAAAATGGCCCAAAATTTGATTTCTCTGAACTGAACAATTCAACTTCAAATGAGAAAAAACATCATTTTGACAACAACTCGTCATATAATTAGTTTTGACAAATGCGAGCATCTCGAGCGACGGGCTAGGCAAAATTTTCACGCAATTCTAGAAAGTAACTAAGACATTCGCGGAAAGTCTGATTATGTTGATTAGCTAGGTAAACTTAACTTACGGTATTTAACTGAATGGACGTTTTGACACAAAGAAGTGCGACAATAACAACACATCAAAACACAAGTTAATTAAGCGATGGTTCTTGAAACGAACAACTTCACAGCTAGATAATAACATCAGGCTAATACGAAAATATTTCGTTCTCCGGCTCTAAAGCAAACATGACAGTGAAAAGAAACAACATAATTAGAACTGGAGTAAACCAGTTCATTTAAGTCGATTGTGCATTTTAGGTGGCCCCGAATCCCTGAATAAAGTTCACTGAATCTAGTTAAACACAACAACACAGCTGAACAGCAGACCAAAAATATTGCCGGCAAAAACATGGCCTTAACTAAACACTTTGATTACTTAGCGATATGTGAAAGAGAAATACAAACTCTAACTGAATAAAACACGATTGTTCAAGACTTACTGAGACCTTTAAGTTGTTTCCCTGTCAGAAGAGAACTTTCTAGCGGCGCCGCTGTGGTTCGCCAGATTCGCTCCCCAGCAAAGTCAGCCGATACCGTTCTATAATGTCGTATGCACTGCGCTGTTCAAAGGGCGCTTTGAAATGAAATGCTCAAGGTAAGTTTTTTTTTGTAATGAAACAAATATTCTTTTAACTGAAATGGCCAAAAATTTGATTAAGCGATGGTTCTTGAAACCAACAATTTCATAGCTAGAATAATAACATCAGGCTAATACGAAAATATCTTGCTCTCCGGCTCTAAAGCAAACATGACAGTGAAAAGAAAGAACATAATAAGAACTGGAGTAAACCAGTTTATTTAAGTCGATTGTGCATTTTAGGTGGCCCCGAATCCCTGAATAAAGTTCACTGAATCTAGTTAAACACAACAACACAGCTGAACAGCAGACGAAAAAAATTGCCGGCAGAAACATGGCCTTAACTAAACACTTTGATTACTTAGCGATATGTGAAAGAGAAGTACAAACTCTAACTGAATAAAACACGATTGTTCAAGACTTACTGAGATCTTTAAGTTGTTTCCTGTCAGAAGAGAACTTTCTAGCGGCGCCGCTGTGGTTCGCCAGATTCGCTCCCCAGCAAAGTCAGCCGATACCGTTCCATCGATCAATCGCTGCCACTGACGGCGCGCTGACTTCTCATCGCAAAGAAGGCCTGAAAGTCAATGTGATCATCCTGTTACTAAAATAATAATAGTAATAATAATAAACAAAATAATGGTGACATGTTGTCGCGGAAACGTCATGTTTTCACCCTTTAAGCCCTAATATCAAAGGACAAACTCTCCTGTCTTGTCCCTATATTTTTCTTATAAAAGCCGACTGGGTAGAAGTTATTAAAATATCAAGAGAATTCATCTTGGGTGATCGTATCCTTAATTCTCATGACCTCAGGGATTGAATAAACATTAATTTTACCAGGAGAAATTTGATGCTGATCACTGTTACGGCTTAAAGGGTTAATCTCTCTACTTTTTATTGTGAAATAATACAACCGTCCTGGCACAAGCCTGACCCCATGCACCAAAGGTCTCTTATGCCAGCGGGGATGATCTTGCCACTCAGTCCGATAACTTGTCTGACGACAAGCCAGGGAGGGAGAGATGAACTGGCCCCTAGACCATAATAAGTACATCCCTTTCGGCTAGCGCTCACATCCGACTGTCTCAAATTCAGCTTCATCTATATATAACATGATTAGCCGTCTTCCAAGTGGTACGTCTTGAGGTTTGGGCATGCGTACGTAGTGAACCTCATATAACGAATAGAGAAATATCTCGTTGTTTATTTCAACAAAATGATCAGGCAATGATCAAAAATATGAAAAGCTAGGGGGAAAAAACACACTTGTGATTAGTCTATAAAGTCACTTAACGACGAGGGAATCTTTTCATTATTTTAATTTTGTTTAATAAAAAAAAAAAAAAAAAAACGCTCAATGTATGTGATTGTTCATTCTACCCAAGCCTTGGCATCCGTACAGATCGACGTCGTAGTTCATTTTTTATCTCACTCAAAGAGTTAATTTGTTTAGAAAAGAACTTTGCCGAAAACTTTTACCATCACTTTATAGGGATTCACGCCCTGGCCTCAAAATTAGTTTTTTCAGGTCACACATGTCATAATAGTTAATGATCAACCAGCACGCTAAGTAAGAATTAGGGCTGTTGATTGCAAGAACGGCTGATATCTTACTAACGCACGGTTGGATAAGTATGAAACCAACTTAGATCTGTCTACTAAAGAATTTTTTAGGCCGTAAACTTCGAAAATTAAGCAGGTTTTTGACCTCCAAACATTGAGCGTGTTCTATAATGTCGTATGCACTGCGCTGTTCAAAGGATGCTTTGAAATGAAATGCTCAAGCTAAGTTTTTTTTTGTAATGAAAGAAATATTCTTTTAACTAAAATGGCCCAAAATTTGATTTCTCTGAACTGAACAATTCAACTTCAAATGAGAAAAAACATCATTTTGACAACAACTCGTCATATAATTAGTTTTGACAAATGCGAGCATCTCGAGCGACGGGCTAGGCAAAATTTTCACGCAATTCTAGAAAGTAACTAAGACATTCGCGGAAAGTCTGATTGTGTTGATTAGCTAGGTAAACTTAACTTACGGTATTTAACTGAAAGGACGTTTTGACACAAAGAAGTGCGACAATAACAACACATCAAAACACAAGTTAATTAAGCGATGGTTCTTGAAACGAACAACTTCACAGCTAGATAATAACATCAGGCTAATACGAAAATATTTCGTTCTCCGGCTCTAAAGCAAACATGACAGTGAAAAGAAACAACATAATAAGAACTGGAGTAAACCAGTTCATTTAAGTCGATTGTGCATTTTAGGTGGCCCCGAATCCCTGAATAAAGTTCACTGAATCTAGTTAAACACAACAACACAGCTGAACAGCAGACCAAAAATATTGCCGGCAAAAACATGGCCTTAACTAAACACTTTGATTACTTAGCGATATGTGAAAGAGAAATACAAACTCTAACTGAATAAAACACGATTGTTCAAGACTTACTGAGACCTTTAAGTTGTTTCCCTGTCAGAAGAGAACTTTCTAGCGGCGCCGCTGTGGTTCGCCAGATTCGCTCCCCAGCAAAGTCAGCCGATACCGTTCTATAATGTCGTATGCACTGCGCTGTTCAAAGGGCGCTTTGAAATGAAATGCTCAAGGTAAGTTTTTTTTTTGTAATGAAACAAATATTCTTTTAACTGAAATGGCCAAAAATTTGATTAAGCGATGGTTCTTGAAACGAACAATTTCATAGCTAGAATAATAACATCAGGCTAATACGAAAATATCTTGCTCTCCGGCTCTAAAGCAAACATGACAGTGAAAAGAAACAACATAATAAGAACTGGAGTAAACCAGTTTATTTAAGTCGATTGTGCATTTTAGGTGGCCCCGAATCCCTGAATAAAGTTCACTGAATCTAGTTAAACACAACAACACAGCTGAACAGCAGACGAAAAAAATTGCCGGCAGAAACATGGCCTTAACTAAACACTTTGATTACTTAGCGATATGTGAAAGAGAAGTACAAACTCTAACTGAATAAAACACGATTGTTCAAGACTTACTGAGATCTTTAAGTTGTTTCCTGTCAGAAGAGAACTTTCTAGCGGCGCCGCTGTGGTTCGCCAGATTCGCTCCCCAGCAAAGTCAGCCGATACCGTTCCATCGATCAATCGCTGCCACTGACGGCGCGCTGACTTCTCATCGCAAAGAAGGCCTGAAAGTCAATGTGATCATCCTGTTACTAAAATAATAATAGTAATAATAATAAACAAAATAATGGTGACATGTTGTCGCGGAAACGTCATGTTTTCACCCTTTAAGCCCTAATATCAAAGGACAAACTCCCCTGTCTTGTCCCTATATTTTTCTTATAAAAGCCGACTGGGTAGAAGTTATTAAAATATCAAGAGAATTCATCTTGGGTGATCGTATCCTTAATTCTCATGACCTCAGGGATTGAATAAACATTAATTTTACCAGGAGAAATTTGATGCTGATCACTGTTAGGGCTTAAAGGGTTAATCTCTCTACTTTTTATTGTGAAATAATACAACCGTCCTGGCACAAGCCTGACCCCATGCACCAAAGGTCTCTTATGCCAGCGGGGATGATCTTGCCACTCAGTCCGATAACTTGTCTGACGACAAGCCAGGGAGGGAGAGATGAACTGGCCCCTAGACCATAATAAGTACATCCCTTTCGGCTAGCGCTCACATCCGACTGTCTCAAATTCAGCTTCATCTATATATAACATGATTAGCCGTCTTCCAAGTGGTACGTCTTGAGGTTTGGGCATGCGTACGTAGTGAACCTCATATAACGAATAGAGAAATATCTCGTTGTTTATTTCAACAAAATGATCAGGCAATGATCAAAAATATGAAAAGCTAGGGGGAAAAAACACACTTGTGATTAGTCTATAAAGTCACTTAACGACGAGGGAATCTTTTCATTATTTTAATTTTGTTTAATAAAAAAAAAAAAAAAAAAACGCTCAATGTATGTGATTGTTCATTCTACCCAAGCCTTGGCATCCGTACAGATCGACGTCGTAGTTCATTTTTTATCTCACTCAAAGAGTTAATTTGTTTAGAAAAGAACTTTGCCGAAAACTTTTACCATCACTTTATAGGGATTCACGCCCTGGCCTCAAAATTAGTTTTTTCAGGTCACACATGTCATAATAGTTAATGATCAACCAGCACGCTAAGTAAGAATTAGGGCTGTTGATTGCAAGAACGGCTGATATCTTACTAACGCACGGTTGGATAAGTATGAAACCAACTTAGATCTGTCTACTAAAGAATTTTTTAGGCCGTAAACTTCGAAAATTAAGCAGGTTTTTGACCTCCAAACATTGAGCGTGTTCTATAATGTCGTATGCACTGCGCTGTTCAAAGGATGCTTTGAAATGAAATGCTCAAGCTAAGTTTTTTTTTGTAATGAAAGAAATATTCTTTTAACTAAAATGGCCCAAAATTTGATTTCTCTGAACTGAACAATTCAACTTCAAATGAGAAAAAACATCATTTTGACAACAACTCGTCATATAATTAGTTTTGACAAATGCGAGCATCTCGAGCGACGGGCTAGGCAAAATTTTCACGCAATTCTAGAAAGTAACTAAGACATTCGCGGAAAGTCTGATTGTGTTGATTAGCTAGGTAAACTTAACTTACGGTATTTAACTGAAAGGACGTTTTGACACAAAGAAGTGCGACAATAACAACACATCAAAACACAAGTTAATTAAGCGATGGTTCTTGAAACGAACAACTTCACAGCTAGATAATAACATCAGGCTAATACGAAAATATTTCGTTCTCCGGCTCTAAAGCAAACATGACAGTGAAAAGAAACAACATAATAAGAACTGGAGTAAACCAGTTCATTTAAGTCGATTGTGCATTTTAGGTGGCCCCGAATCCCTGAATAAAGTTCACTGAATCTAGTTAAACACAACAACACAGCTGAACAGCAGACGAAAAAAATGGCCGGCAGAAACATGGCCTTAACTAAACACTTTGATTACTTAGCGATATGTGAAAGAGAAGTACAAACTCTAACTGAATAAAACACGATTGTTCAAGACTTACTGAGATCTTTAAGTTGTTTCCTGTCAGAAGAGAACTTTCTAGCGGCGCCGCTGTGGTTCGCCAGATTCGCTCCCCAGCAAAGTCAGCCGATACCGTTCCATCGATCAATCGCTGCCACTGACGGCGCGCTGACTTCTCATCGCAAAGAAGGCCTGAAAGTCAATGTGATCATCCTGTTACTAAAATAATAATAGTAATAATAATAAACAAAATAATGGTGACATGTTGTCGCGGAAACGTCATGTTTTCACCCTTTAAGCCCTAATATCAAAGGACAAACTCCCCTGTCTTGTCCCTATATTTTTCTTATAAAAGCCGACTGGGTAGAAGTTATTAAAATATCAAGAGAATTCATCTTGGGTGATCGTATCCTTAATTCTCATGACCTCAGGGATTGAATAAACATTAATTTTACCAGGAGAAATTTGATGCTGATCACTGTTAGGGCTTAAAGGGTTAATCTCTCTACTTTTTATTGTGAAATAATACAACCGTCCTGGCACAAGCCTGACCCCATGCACCAAAGGTCTCTTATGCCAGCGGGGATGATCTTGCCACTCAGTCCGATAACTTGTCTGACGACAAGCCAGGGAGGGAGAGATGAACTGGCCCCTAGACCATAATAAGTACATCCCTTTCGGCTAGCGCTCACATCCGACTGTCTCAAATTCAGCTTCATCTATATATAACATGATTAGCCGTCTTCCAAGTGGTACGTCTTGAGGTTTGGGCATGCGTACGTAGTGAACCTCATATAACGAATAGAGAAATATCTCGTTGTTTATTTCAACAAAATGATCAGGCAATGATCAAAAATATGAAAAGCTAGGGGGAAAAAACACACTTGTGATTAGTCTATAAAGTCACTTAACGACGAGGGAATCTTTTCATTATTTTAATTTTGTTTAATAAAAAAAAAAAAAAAAAAACGCTCAATGTATGTGATTGTTCATTCTACCCAAGCCTTGGCATCCGTACAGATCGACGTCGTAGTTCATTTTTTATCTCACTCAAAGAGTTAATTTGTTTAGAAAAGAACTTTGCCGAAAACTTTTACCATCACTTTATAGGGATTCACGCCCTGGCCTCAAAATTAGTTTTTTCAGGTCACACATGTCATAATAGTTAATGATCAACCAGCACGCTAAGTAAGAATTAGGGCTGTTGATTGCAAGAACGGCTGATATCTTACTAACGCACGGTTGGATAAGTATGAAACCAACTTAGATCTGTCTACTAAAGAATTTTTTAGGCCGTAAACTTCGAAAATTAAGCAGGTTTTTGACCTCCAAACATTGAGCGTGTTCTATAATGTCGTATGCACTGCGCTGTTCAAAGGATGCTTTGAAATGAAATGCTCAAGCTAAGTTTTTTTTTGTAATGAAAGAAATATTCTTTTAACTAAAATGGCCCAAAATTTGATTTCTCTGAACTGAACAATTCAGCTTCAAATGAGAAAAAACATCATTTTGACAACAACTCGTCATATAATTAGTTTTGACAAATGCGAGCATCTCGAGCGACGGGCTAGGCAAAATTTTCACGCAATTCTAGAAAGTAACTAAGACATTCGCGGAAAGTCTGATTGTGTTGATTAGCTAGGTAAACTTAACTTACGGTATTTAACTGAAAGGACGTTTTGACACAAAGAAGTGCGACAATAACAACACATCAAAACACAAGTTAATTAAGCGATGGTTCTTGAAACGAACAACTTCACAGCTAGATAATAACATCAGGCTAATACGAAAATATTTCGTTCTCCGGCTCTAAAGCAAACATGACAGTGAAAAGAAACAACATAATAAGAACTGGAGTAAACCAGTTCATTTAAGTCGATTGTGCATTTTAGGTGGCCCCGAATCCCTGAATAAAGTTCACTGAATCTAGTTAAACACAACAACACAGCTGAACAGCAGACCAAAAATATTGCCGGCAAAAACATGGCCTTAACTAAACACTTTGATTACTTAGCGATATGTGAAAGAGAAATACAAACTCTAACTGAATAAAACACGATTGTTCAAGACTTACTGAGACCTTTAAGTTGTTTCCCTGTCAGAAGAGAACTTTCTAGCGGCGCCGCTGTGGTTCGCCAGATTCGCTCCCCAGCAAAGTCAGCCGATACCGTTCTATAATGTCGTATGCACTGCGCTGTTCAAAGGGCGCTTTGAAATGAAATGCTCAAGGTAAGTTTTTTTTTTGTAATGAAACAAATATTCTTTTAACTGAAATGGCCAAAAATTTGATTAAGCGATGGTTCTTGAAACGAACAATTTCATAGCTAGAATAATAACATCAGGCTAATACGAAAATATCTTGCTCTCCGGCTCTAAAGCAAACATGACAGTGAAAAGAAACAACATAATAAGAACTGGAGTAAACCAGTTTATTTAAGTCGATTGTGCATTTTAGGTGGCCCCGAATCCCTGAATAAAGTTCACTGAATCTAGTTAAACACAACAACACAGCTGAACAGCAGACGAAAAAAATGGCCGGCAGAAACATGGCCTTAACTAAACACTTTGATTACTTAGCGATATGTGAAAGAGAAGTACAAACTCTAACTGAATAAAACACGATTGTTCAAGACTTACTGAGATCTTTAAGTTGTTTCCTGTCAGAAGAGAACTTTCTAGCGGCGCCGCTGTGGTTCGCCAGATTCGCTCCCCAGCAAAGTCAGCCGATACCGTTCCATCGATCAATCGCTGCCACTGACGGCGCGCTGACTTCTCATCGCAAAGAAGGCCTGAAAGTCAATGTGATCATCCTGTTACTAAAATAATAATAGTAATAATAATAAACAAAATAATGGTGACATGTTGTCGCGGAAACGTCATGTTTTCACCCTTTAAGCCCTAATATCAAAGGACAAACTCCCCTGTCTTGTCCCTATATTTTTCTTATAAAAGCCGACTGGGTAGAAGTTATTAAAATATCAAGAGAATTCATCTTGGGTGATCGTATCCTTAATTCTCATGACCTCAGGGATTGAATAAACATTAATTTTACCAGGAGAAATTTGATGCTGATCACTGTTAGGGCTTAAAGGGTTAATCTCTCTACTTTTTATTGTGAAATAATACAACCGTCCTGGCACAAGCCTGACCCCATGCACCAAAGGTCTCTTATGCCAGCGGGGATGATCTTGCCACTCAGTCCGATAACTTGTCTGACGACAAGCCAGGGAGGGAGAGATGAACTGGCCCCTAGACCATAATAAGTACATCCCTTTCGGCTAGCGCTCACATCCGACTGTCTCAAATTCAGCTTCATCTATATATAACATGATTAGCCGTCTTCCAAGTGGTACGTCTTGAGGTTTGGGCATGCGTACGTAGTGAACCTCATATAACGAATAGAGAAATATCTCGTTGTTTATTTCAACAAAATGATCAGGCAATGATCAAAAATATGAAAAGCTAGGGGGAAAAAACACACTTGTGATTAGTCTATAAAGTCACTTAACGACGAGGGAATCTTTTCATTATTTTAATTTTGTTTAATAAAAAAAAAAAAAAAAAAACGCTCAATGTATGTGATTGTTCATTCTACCCAAGCCTTGGCATCCGTACAGATCGACGTCGTAGTTCATTTTTTATCTCACTCAAAGAGTTAATTTGTTTAGAAAAGAACTTTGCCGAAAACTTTTACCATCACTTTATAGGGATTCACGCCCTGGCCTCAAAATTAGTTTTTTCAGGTCACACATGTCATAATAGTTAATGATCAACCAGCACGCTAAGTAAGAATTAGGGCTGTTGATTGCAAGAACGGCTGATATCTTACTAACGCACGGTTGGATAAGTATGAAACCAACTTAGATCTGTCTACTAAAGAATTTTTTAGGCCGTAAACTTCGAAAATTAAGCAGGTTTTTGACCTCCAAACATTGAGCGTGTTCTATAATGTCGTATGCACTGCGCTGTTCAAAGGATGCTTTGAAATGAAATGCTCAAGCTAAGTTTTTTTTTGTAATGAAAGAAATATTCTTTTAACTAAAATGGCCCAAAATTTGAGTTCTCTGAACTGAACAATTCAACTTCAAATGAGAAAAAACATCATTTTGACAACAACTCGTCATATAATTAGTTTTGACAAATGCGAGCATCTCGAGCGACGGGCTAGGCAAAATTTTCACGCAATTCTAGAAAGTAACTAAGACATTCGCGGAAAGTCTGATTGTGTTGATTAGCTAGGTAAACTTAACTTACGGTATTTAACTGAAAGGACGTTTTGACACAAAGAAGTGCGACAATAACAACACATCAAAACACAAGTTAATTAAGCGATGGTTCTTGAAACGAACAACTTCACAGCTAGATAATAACATCAGGCTAATACGAAAATATTTCGTTCTCCGGCTCTAAAGCAAACATGACAGTGAAAAGAAACAACATAATAAGAACTGGAGTAAACCAGTTCATTTAAGTCGATTGTGCATTTTAGGTGGCCCCGAATCCCTGAATAAAGTTCACTGAATCTAGTTAAACACAACAACACAGCTGAACAGCAGACCAAAAATATTGCCGGCAAAAACATGGCCTTAACTAAACACTTTGATTACTTAGCGATATGTGAAAGAGAAATACAAACTCTAACTGAATAAAACACGATTGTTCAAGACTTACTGAGACCTTTAAGTTGTTTCCCTGTCAGAAGAGAACTTTCTAGCGGCGCCGCTGTGGTTCGCCAGATTCGCTCCCCAGCAAAGTCAGCCGATACCGTTCTATAATGTCGTATGCACTGCGCTGTTCAAAGGGCGCTTTGAAATGAAATGCTCAAGGTAAGTTTTTTTTTTGTAATGAAACAAATATTCTTTTAACTGAAATGGCCAAAAATTTGATTAAGCGATGGTTCTTGAAACGAACAATTTCATAGCTAGAATAATAACATCAGGCTAATACGAAAATATCTTGCTCTCCGGCTCTAAAGCAAACATGACAGTGAAAAGAAAGAACATAATAAGAACTGGAGTAAACCAGTTTATTTAAGTCGATTGTGCATTTTAGGTGGCCCCGAATCCCTGAATAAAGTTCACTGAATCTAGTTAAACACAACAACACAGCTGAACAGCAGACGAAAAAAATGGCCGGCAGAAACATGGCCTTAACTAAACACTTTGATTACTTAGCGATATGTGAAAGAGAAGTACAAACTCTAACTGAATAAAACACGATTGTTCAAGACTTACTGAGATCTTTAAGTTGTTTCCTGTCAGAAGAGAACTTTCTAGCGGCGCCGCTGTGGTTCGCCAGATTCGCTCCCCAGCAAAGTCAGCCGATACCGTTCCATCGATCAATCGCTGCCACTGACGGCGCGCTGACTTCTCATCGCAAAGAAGGCCTGAAAGTCAATGTGATCATCCTGTTACTAAAATAATAATAGTAATAATAATAAACAAAATAATGGTGACATGTTGTCGCGGAAACGTCATGTTTTCACCCTTTAAGCCCTAATATCAAAGGACAAACTCTCCTGTCTTGTCCCTATATTTTTCTTATAAAAGCCGACTGGGTAGAAGTTATTAAAATATCAAGAGAATTCATCTTGGGTGATCGTATCCTTAATTCTCATGACCTCAGGGATTGAATAAACATTAATTTTACCAGGAGAAATTTGATGCTGATCACTGTTAGGGCTTAAAGGGTTAATCTCTCTACTTTTTATTGTGAAATAATACAACCGTCCTGGCACAAGCCTGACCCCATGCACCAAAGGTCTCTTATGCCAGCGGGGATGATCTTGCCACTCAGTCCGATAACTTGTCTGACGACAAGCCAGGGAGGGAGAGATGAACTGGCCCCTAGACCATAATAAGTACATCCCTTTCGGCTAGCGCTCACATCCGACTGTCTCAAATTCAGCTTCATCTATATATAACATGATTAGCCGTCTTCCAAGTGGTACGTCTTGAGGTTTGGGCATGCGTACGTAGTGAACCTCATATAACGAATAGAGAAATATCTCGTTGTTTATTTCAACAAAATGATCAGGCAATGATCAAAAATATGAAAAGCTAGGGGGAAAAAACACACTTGTGATTAGTCTATAAAGTCACTTAACGACGAGGGAATCTTTTCATTATTTTAATTTTGTTTAATAAAAAAAAAAAAAAAAAAACGCTCAATGTATGTGATTGTTCATTCTACCCAAGCCTTGGCATCCGTACAGATCGACGTCGTAGTTCATTTTTTATCTCACTCAAAGAGTTAATTTGTTTAGAAAAGAACTTTGCCGAAAACTTTTACCATCACTTTATAGGGATTCACGCCCTGGCCTCAAAATTAGTTTTTTCAGGTCACACATGTCATAATAGTTAATGATCAACCAGCACGCTAAGTAAGAATTAGGGCTGTTGATTGCAAGAACGGCTGATATCTTACTAACGCTCGGTTGGATAAGTATGAAACCAACTTAGATCTGTCTACTAAAGAATTTTTTAGGCCGTAAACTTCGAAAATTAAGCAGGTTTTTGACCTCCAAACATTGAGCGTGTTCTATAATGTCGTATGCACTGCGCTGTTCAAAGGATGCTTTGAAATGAAATGCTCAAGCTAAGTTTTTTTTTGTAATGAAAGAAATATTCTTTTAACTAAAATGGCCCAAAATTTGATTTCTCTGAACTGAACAATTCAACTTCAAATGAGAAAAAACATCATTTTGACAACAACTCGTCATATAATTAGTTTTGACAAATGCGAGCATCTCGAGCGACGGGCTAGGCAAAATTTTCACGCAATTCTAGAAAGTAACTAAGACATTCGCGGAAAGTCTGATTGTGTTGATTAGCTAGGTAAACTTAACTTACGGTATTTAACTGAAAGGACGTTTTGACACAAAGAAGTGCGACAATAACAACACATCAAAACACAAGTTAATTAAGCGATGGTTCTTGAAACGAACAACTTCACAGCTAGATAATAACATCAGGCTAATACGAAAATATTTCGTTCTCCGGCTCTAAAGCAAACATGACAGTGAAAAGAAACAACATAATAAGAACTGGAGTAAACCAGTTCATTTAAGTCGATTGTGCATTTTAGGTGGCCCCGAATCCCTGAATAAAGTTCACTGAATCTAGTTAAACACAACAACACAGCTGAACAGCAGACCAAAAATATTGCCGGCAAAAACATGGCCTTAACTAAACACTTTGATTACTTAGCGATATGTGAAAGAGAAATACAAACTCTAACTGAATAAAACACGATTGTTCAAGACTTACTGAGACCTTTAAGTTGTTTCCCTGTCAGAAGAGAACTTTCTAGCGGCGCCGCTGTGGTTCGCCAGATTCGCTCCCCAGCAAAGTCAGCCGATACCGTTCTATAATGTCGTATGCACTGCGCTGTTCAAAGGGCGCTTTGAAATGAAATGCTCAAGGTAAGTTTTTTTTTTGTAATGAAACAAATATTCTTTTAACTGAAATGGCCAAAAATTTGATTAAGCGATGGTTCTTGAAACGAACAATTTCATAGCTAGAATAATAACATCAGGCTAATACGAAAATATCTTGCTCTCCGGCTCTAAAGCAAACATGACAGTGAAAAGAAACAACATAATAAGAACTGGAGTAAACCAGTTTATTTAAGTCGATTGTGCATTTTAGGTGGCCCCGAATCCCTGAATAAAGTTCACTGAATCTAGTTAAACACAACAACACAGCTGAACAGCAGACGAAAAAAATTGCCGGCAGAAACATGGCCTTAACTAAACACTTTGATTACTTAGCGATATGTGAAAGAGAAGTACAAACTCTAACTGAATAAAACACGATTGTTCAAGACTTACTGAGATCTTTAAGTTGTTTCCTGTCAGAAGAGAACTTTCTAGCGGCGCCGCTGTGGTTCGCCAGATTCGCTCCCCAGCAAAGTCAGCCGATACCGTTCCATCGATCAATCGCTGCCACTGACGGCGCGCTGACTTCTCATCGCAAAGAAGGCCTGAAAGTCAATGTGATCATCCTGTTACTAAAATAATAATAGTAATAATAATAAACAAAATAATGGTGACATGTTGTCGCGGAAACGTCATGTTTTCACCCTTTAAGCCCTAATATCAAAGGACAAACTCCCCTGTCTTGTCCCTATATTTTTCTTATAAAAGCCGACTGGGTAGAAGTTATTAAAATATCAAGAGAATTCATCTTGGGTGATCGTATCCTTAATTCTCATGACCTCAGGGATTGAATAAACATTAATTTTACCAGGAGAAATTTGATGCTGATCACTGTTAGGGCTTAAAGGGTTAATCTCTCTACTTTTTATTGTGAAATAATACAACCGTCCTGGCACAAGCCTGACCCCATGCACCAAAGGTCTCTTATGCCAGCGGGGATGATCTTGCCACTCAGTCCGATAACTTGTCTGACGACAAGCCAGGGAGGGAGAGATGAACTGGCCCCTAGACCATAATAAGTACATCCCTTTCGGCTAGCGCTCACATCCGACTGTCTCAAATTCAGCTTCATCTATATATAACATGATTAGCCGTCTTCCAAGTGGTACGTCTTGAGGTTTGGGCATGCGTACGTAGTGAACCTCATATAACGAATAGAGAAATATCTCGTTGTTTATTTCAACAAAATGATCAGGCAATGATCAAAAATATGAAAAGCTAGGGGGAAAAAACACACTTGTGATTAGTCTATAAAGTCACTTAACGACGAGGGAATCTTTTCATTATTTTAATTTTGTTTAATAAAAAAAAAAAAAAAAAAACGCTCAATGTATGTGATTGTTCATTCTACCCAAGCCTTGGCATCCGTACAGATCGACGTCGTAGTTCATTTTTTATCTCACTCAAAGAGTTAATTTGTTTAGAAAAGAACTTTGCCGAAAACTTTTACCATCACTTTATAGGGATTCACGCCCTGGCCTCAAAATTAGTTTTTTCAGGTCACACATGTCATAATAGTTAATGATCAACCAGCACGCTAAGTAAGAATTAGGGCTGTTGATTGCAAGAACGGCTGATATCTTACTAACGCTCGGTTGGATAAGTATGAAACCAACTTAGATCTGTCTACTAAAGAATTTTTTAGGCCGTAAACTTCGAAAATTAAGCAGGTTTTTGACCTCCAAACATTGAGCGTGTTCTATAATGTCGTATGCACTGCGCTGTTCAAAGGATGCTTTGAAATGAAATGCTCAAGCTAAGTTTTTTTTTGTAATGAAAGAAATATTCTTTTAACTAAAATGGCCCAAAATTTGATTTCTCTGAACTGAACAATTCAACTTCAAATGAGAAAAAACATCATTTTGACAACAACTCGTCATATAATTAGTTTTGACAAATGCGAGCATCTCGAGCGACGGGCTAGGCAAAATTTTCACGCAATTCTAGAAAGTAACTAAGACATTCGCGGAAAGTCTGATTGTGTTGATTAGCTAGGTAAACTTAACTTACGGTATTTAACTGAAAGGACGTTTTGACACAAAGAAGTGCGACAATAACAACACATCAAAACACAAGTTAATTAAGCGATGGTTCTTGAAACGAACAACTTCACAGCTAGATAATAACATCAGGCTAATACGAAAATATTTCGTTCTCCGGCTCTAAAGCAAACATGACAGTGAAAAGAAACAACATAATAAGAACTGGAGTAAACCAGTTCATTTAAGTCGATTGTGCATTTTAGGTGGCCCCGAATCCCTGAATAAAGTTCACTGAATCTAGTTAAACACAACAACACAGCTGAACAGCAGACCAAAAATATTGCCGGCAAAAACATGGCCTTAACTAAACACTTTGATTACTTAGCGATATGTGAAAGAGAAATACAAACTCTAACTGAATAAAACACGATTGTTCAAGACTTACTGAGACCTTTAAGTTGTTTCCCTGTCAGAAGAGAACTTTCTAGCGGCGCCGCTGTGGTTCGCCAGATTCGCTCCCCAGCAAAGTCAGCCGATACCGTTCTATAATGTCGTATGCACTGCGCTGTTCAAAGGGCGCTTTGAAATGAAATGCTCAAGGTAAGTTTTTTTTTTGTAATGAAACAAATATTCTTTTAACTGAAATGGCCAAAAATTTGATTAAGCGATGGTTCTTGAAACGAACAATTTCATAGCTAGAATAATAACATCAGGCTAATACGAAAATATCTTGCTCTCCGGCTCTAAAGCAAACATGACAGTGAAAAGAAACAACATAATAAGAACTGGAGTAAACCAGTTTATTTAAGTCGATTGTGCATTTTAGGTGGCCCCGAATCCCTGAATAAAGTTCACTGAATCTAGTTAAACACAACAACACAGCTGAACAGCAGACGAAAAAAATGGCCGGCAGAAACATGGCCTTAACTAAACACTTTGATTACTTAGCGATATGTGAAAGAGAAGTACAAACTCTAACTGAATAAAACACGATTGTTCAAGACTTACTGAGATCTTTAAGTTGTTTCCTGTCAGAAGAGAACTTTCTAGCGGCGCCGCTGTGCTTCGCCAGATTCGCTCCCCAGCAAAGTCAGCCGATACCGTTCCATCGATCAATCGCTGCCACTGACGGCGCGCTGACTTCTCATCGCAAAGAAGGCCTGAAAGTCAATGTGATCATCCTGTTACTAAAATAATAATAGTAATAATAATAAACAAAATAATGGTGACATGTTGTCGCGGAAACGTCATGTTTTCACCCTTTAAGCCCTAATATCAAAGGACAAACTCCCCTGTCTTGTCCCTATATTTTTCTTATAAAAGCCGACTGGGTAGAAGTTATTAAAATATCAAGAGAATTCATCTTGGGTGATCGTATCCTTAATTCTCATGACCTCAGGGATTGAATAAACATTAATTTTACCAGGAGAAATTTGATGCTGATCACTGTTAGGGCTTAAAGGGTTAATCTCTCTACTTTTTATTGTGAAATAATACAACCGTCCTGGCACAAGCCTGACCCCATGCACCAAAGGTCTCTTATGCCAGCGGGGATGATCTTGCCACTCAGTCCGATAACTTGTCTGACGACAAGCCAGGGAGGGAGAGATGAACTGGCCCCTAGACCATAATAAGTACATCCCTTTCGGCTAGCGCTCACATCCGACTGTCTCAAATTCAGCTTCATCTATATATAACATGATTAGCCGTCTTCCAAGTGGTACGTCTTGAGGTTTGGGCATGCGTACGTAGTGAACCTCATATAACGAATAGAGAAATATCTCGTTGTTTATTTCAACAAAATGATCAGGCAATGATCAAAAATATGAAAAGCTAGGGGGAAAAAACACACTTGTGATTAGTCTATAAAGTCACTTAACGACGAGGGAATCTTTTCATTATTTTAATTTTGTTTAATAAAAAAAAAAAAAAAAAAACGCTCAATGTATGTGATTGTTCATTCTACCCAAGCCTTGGCATCCGTACAGATCGACGTCGTAGTTCATTTTTTATCTCACTCAAAGAGTTAATTTGTTTAGAAAAGAACTTTGCCGAAAACTTTTACCATCACTTTATAGGGATTCACGCCCTGGCCTCAAAATTAGTTTTTTCAGGTCACACATGTCATAATAGTTAATGATCAACCAGCACGCTAAGTAAGAATTAGGGCTGTTGATTGCAAGAACGGCTGATATCTTACTAACGCTCGGTTGGATAAGTATGAAACCAACTTAGATCTGTCTACTAAAGAATTTTTTAGGCCGTAAACTTCGAAAATTAAGCAGGTTTTTGACCTCCAAACATTGAGCGTGTTCTATAATGTCGTATGCACTGCGCTGTTCAAAGGATGCTTTGAAATGAAATGCTCAAGCTAAGTTTTTTTTTGTAATGAAAGAAATATTCTTTTAACTAAAATGGCCCAAAATTTGATTTCTCTGAACTGAACAATTCAACTTCAAATGAGAAAAAACATCATTTTGACAACAACTCGTCATATAATTAGTTTTGACAAATGCGAGCATCTCGAGCGACGGGCTAGGCAAAATTTTCACGCAATTCTAGAAAGTAACTAAGACATTCGCGGAAAGTCTGATTGTGTTGATTAGCTAGGTAAACTTAACTTACGGTATTTAACTGAAAGGACGTTTTGACACAAAGAAGTGCGACAATAACAACACATCAAAACACAAGTTAATTAAGCGATGGTTCTTGAAACGAACAACTTCACAGCTAGATAATAACATCAGGCTAATACGAAAATATTTCGTTCTCCGGCTCTAAAGCAAACATGACAGTGAAAAGAAACAACATAATAAGAACTGGAGTAAACCAGTTCATTTAAGTCGATTGTGCATTTTAGGTGGCCCCGAATCCCTGAATAAAGTTCACTGAATCTAGTTAAACACAACAACACAGCTGAACAGCAGACCAAAAATATTGCCGGCAAAAACATGGCCTTAACTAAACACTTTGATTACTTAGCGATATGTGAAAGAGAAATACAAACTCTAACTGAATAAAACACGATTGTTCAAGACTTACTGAGACCTTTAAGTTGTTTCCCTGTCAGAAGAGAACTTTCTAGCGGCGCCGCTGTGGTTCGCCAGATTCGCTCCCCAGCAAAGTCAGCCGATACCGTTCTATAATGTCGTATGCACTGCGCTGTTCAAAGGGCGCTTTGAAATGAAATGCTCAAGGTAAGTTTTTTTTTTGTAATGAAACAAATATTCTTTTAACTGAAATGGCCAAAAATTTGATTAAGCGATGGTTCTTGAAACGAACAATTTCATAGCTAGAATAATAACATCAGGCTAATACGAAAATATCTTGCTCTCCGGCTCTAAAGCAAACATGACAGTGAAAAGAAACAACATAATAAGAACTGGAGTAAACCAGTTTATTTAAGTCGATTGTGCATTTTAGGTGGCCCCGAATCCCTGAATAAAGTTCACTGAATCTAGTTAAACACAACAACACAGCTGAACAGCAGACGAAAAAAATGGCCGGCAGAAACATGGCCTTAACTAAACACTTTGATTACTTAGCGATATGTGAAAGAGAAGTACAAACTCTAACTGAATAAAACACGATTGTTCAAGACTTACTGAGATCTTTAAGTTGTTTCCTGTCAGAAGAGAACTTTCTAGCGGCGCCGCTGTGCTTCGCCAGATTCGCTCCCCAGCAAAGTCAGCCGATACCGTTCCATCGATCAATCGCTGCCACTGACGGCGCGCTGACTTCTCATCGCAAAGAAGGCCTGAAAGTCAATGTGATCATCCTGTTACTAAAATAATAATAGTAATAATAATAAACAAAATAATGGTGACATGTTGTCGCGGAAACGTCATGTTTTCACCCTTTAAGCCCTAATATCAAAGGACAAACTCCCCTGTCTTGTCCCTATATTTTTCTTATAAAAGCCGACTGGGTAGAAGTTATTAAAATATCAAGAGAATTCATCTTGGGTGATCGTATCCTTAATTCTCATGACCTCAGGGATTGAATAAACATTAATTTTACCAGGAGAAATTTGATGCTGATCACTGTTACGGCTTAAAGGGTTAATCTCTCTACTTTTTATTGTGAAATAATACAACCGTCCTGGCACAAGCCTGACCCCATGCACCAAAGGTCTCTTATGCCAGCGGGGATGATCTTGCCACTCAGTCCGATAACTTGTCTGACGACAAGCCAGGGAGGGAGAGATGAACTGGCCCCTAGACCATAATAAGTACATCCCTTTCGGCTAGCGCTCACATCCGACTGTCTCAAATTCAGCTTCATCTATATATAACATGATTAGCCGTCTTCCAAGTGGTACGTCTTGAGGTTTGGGCATGCGTACGTAGTGAACCTCATATAACGAATAGAGAAATATCTCGTTGTTTATTTCAACAAAATGATCAGGCAATGATCAAAAATATGAAAAGCTAGGGGGAAAAAACACACTTGTGATTAGTCTATAAAGTCACTTAACGACGAGGGAATCTTTTCATTATTTTAATTTTGTTTAATAAAAAAAAAAAAAAAAAAAAACGCTCAATGTATGTGATTGTTCATTCTACCCAAGCCTTGGCATCCGTACAGATCGACGTCGTAGTTCATTTTTTATCTCACTCAAAGAGTTAATTTGTTTAGAAAAGAACTTTGCCGAAAACTTTTACCATCACTTTATAGGGATTCACGCCCTGGCCTCAAAATTAGTTTTTTCAGGTCACACATGTCATAATAGTTAATGATCAACCAGCACGCTAAGTAAGAATTAGGGCTGTTGATTGCAAGAACGGCTGATATCTTACTAACGCACGGTTGGATAAGTATGAAACCAACTTAGATCTGTCTACTAAAGAATTTTTTAGGCCGTAAACTTCGAAAATTAAGCAGGTTTTTGACCTCCAAACATTGAGCGTGTTCTATAATGTCGTATGCACTGCGCTGTTCAAAGGATGCTTTGAAATGAAATGCTCAAGCTAAGTTTTTTTTTGTAATGAAAGAAATATTCTTTTAACTAAAATGGCCCAAAATTTGATTTCTCTGAACTGAACAATTCAACTTCAAATGAGAAAAAACATCATTTTGACAACAACTCGTCATATAATTAGTTTTGACAAATGCGAGCATCTCGAGCGACGGGCTAGGCAAAATTTTCACGCAATTCTAGAAAGTAACTAAGACATTCGCGGAAAGTCTGATTGTGTTGATTAGCTAGGTAAACTTAACTTACGGTATTTAACTGAAAGGACGTTTTGACACAAAGAAGTGCGACAATAACAACACATCAAAACACAAGTTAATTAAGCGATGGTTCTTGAAACGAACAACTTCACAGCTAGATAATAACATCAGGCTAATACGAAAATATTTCGTTCTCCGGCTCTAAAGCAAACATGACAGTGAAAAGAAACAACATAATAAGAACTGGAGTAAACCAGTTCATTTAAGTCGATTGTGCATTTTAGGTGGCCCCGAATCCCTGAATAAAGTTCACTGAATCTAGTTAAACACAACAACACAGCTGAACAGCAGACCAAAAATATTGCCGGCAAAAACATGGCCTTAACTAAACACTTTGATTACTTAGCGATATGTGAAAGAGAAATACAAACTCTAACTGAATAAAACACGATTGTTCAAGACTTACTGAGACCTTTAAGTTGTTTCCCTGTCAGAAGAGAACTTTCTAGCGGCGCCGCTGTGGTTCGCCAGATTCGCTCCCCAGCAAAGTCAGCCGATACCGTTCTATAATGTCGTATGCACTGCGCTGTTCAAAGGGCGCTTTGAAATGAAATGCTCAAGGTAAGTTTTTTTTTTGTAATGAAACAAATATTCTTTTAACTGAAATGGCCAAAAATTTGATTAAGCGATGGTTCTTGAAACGAACAATTTCATAGCTAGAATAATAACATCAGGCTAATACGAAAATATCTTGCTCTCCGGCTCTAAAGCAAACATGACAGTGAAAAGAAAGAACATAATAAGAACTGGAGTAAACCAGTTTATTTAAGTCGATTGTGCATTTTAGGTGGCCCCGAATCCCTGAATAAAGTTCACTGAATCTAGTTAAACACAACAACACAGCTGAACAGCAGACGAAAAAAATGGCCGGCAGAAACATGGCCTTAACTAAACACTTTGATTACTTAGCGATATGTGAAAGAGAAGTACAAACTCTAACTGAATAAAACACGATTGTTCAAGACTTACTGAGATCTTTAAGTTGTTTCCTGTCAGAAGAGAACTTTCTAGCGGCGCCGCTGTGGTTCGCCAGATTCGCTCCCCAGCAAAGTCAGCCGATACCGTTCCATCGATCAATCGCTGCCACTGACGGCGCGCTGACTTCTCATCGCAAAGAAGGCCTGAAAGTCAATGTGATCATCCTGTTACTAAAATAATAATAGTAATAATAATAAACAAAATAATGGTGACATGTTGTCGCGGAAACGTCATGTTTTCACCCTTTAAGCCCTAATATCAAAGGACAAACTCCCCTGTCTTGTCCCTATATTTTTCTTATAAAAGCCGACTGGGTAGAAGTTATTAAAATATCAAGAGAATTCATCTTGGGTGATCGTATCCTTAATTCTCATGACCTCAGGGATTGAATAAACATTAATTTTACCAGGAGAAATTTGATGCTGATCACTGTTAGGGCTTAAAGGGTTAATCTCTCTACTTTTTATTGTGAAATAATACAACCGTCCTGGCACAAGCCTGACCCCATGCACCAAAGGTCTCTTATGCCAGCGGGGATGATCTTGCCACTCAGTCCGATAACTTGTCTGACGACAAGCCAGGGAGGGAGAGATGAACTGGCCCCTAGACCATAATAAGTACATCCCTTTCGGCTAGCGCTCACATCCGACTGTCTCAAATTCAGCTTCATCTATATATAACATGATTAGCCGTCTTCCAAGTGGTACGTCTTGAGGTTTGGGCATGCGTACGTAGTGAACCTCATATAACGAATAGAGAAATATCTCGTTGTTTATTTCAACAAAATGATCAGGCAATGATCAAAAATATGAAAAGCTAGGGGGAAAAAACACACTTGTGATTAGTCTATAAAGTCACTTAACGACGAGGGAATCTTTTCATTATTTTAATTTTGTTTAATAAAAAAAAAAAAAAAAAACGCTCAATGTATGTGATTGTTCATTCTACCCAAGCCTTGGCATCCGTACAGATCGACGTCGTAGTTCATTTTTTATCTCACTCAAAGAGTTAATTTGTTTAGAAAAGAACTTTGCCGAAAACTTTTACCATCACTTTATAGGGATTCACGCCCTGGCCTCAAAATTAGTTTTTTCAGGTCACACATGTCATAATAGTTAATGATCAACCAGCACGCTAAGTAAGAATTAGGGCTGTTGATTGCAAGAACGGCTGATATCTTACTAACGCACGGTTGGATAAGTATGAAACCAACTTAGATCTGTCTACTAAAGAATTTTTTAGGCCGTAAACTTCGAAAATTAAGCAGGTTTTTGACCTCCAAACATTGAGCGTGTTCTATAATGTCGTATGCACTGCGCTGTTCAAAGGATGCTTTGAAATGAAATGCTCAAGCTAAGTTTTTTTTTGTAATGAAAGAAATATTCTTTTAACTAAAATGGCCCAAAATTTGATTTCTCTGAACTGAACAATTCAACTTCAAATGAGAAAAAACATCATTTTGACAACAACTCGTCATATAATTAGTTTTGACAAATGCGAGCATCTCGAGCGACGGGCTAGGCAAAATTTTCACGCAATTCTAGAAAGTAACTAAGACATTCGCGGAAAGTCTGATTGTGTTGATTAGCTAGGTAAACTTAACTTACGGTATTTAACTGAAAGGACGTTTTGACACAAAGAAGTGCGACAATAACAACACATCAAAACACAAGTTAATTAAGCGATGGTTCTTGAAACGAACAACTTCACAGCTAGATAATAACATCAGGCTAATACGAAAATATTTCGTTCTCCGGCTCTAAAGCAAACATGACAGTGAAAAGAAACAACATAATAAGAACTGGAGTAAACCAGTTCATTTAAGTCGATTGTGCATTTTAGGTGGCCCCGAATCCCTGAATAAAGTTCACTGAATCTAGTTAAACACAACAACACAGCTGAACAGCAGACCAAAAATATTGCCGGCAAAAACATGGCCTTAACTAAACACTTTGATTACTTAGCGATATGTGAAAGAGAAATACAAACTCTAACTGAATAAAACACGATTGTTCAAGACTTACTGAGACCTTTAAGTTGTTTCCCTGTCAGAAGAGAACTTTCTAGCGGCGCCGCTGTGGTTCGCCAGATTCGCTCCCCAGCAAAGTCAGCCGATACCGTTCTATAATGTCGTATGCACTGCGCTGTTCAAAGGGCGCTTTGAAATGAAATGCTCAAGGTAAGTTTTTTTTTTGTAATGAAACAAATATTCTTTTAACTGAAATGGCCAAAAATTTGATTAAGCGATGGTTCTTGAAACGAACAATTTCATAGCTAGAATAATAACATCAGGCTAATACGAAAATATCTTGCTCTCCGGCTCTAAAGCAAACATGACAGTGAAAAGAAAGAACATAATAAGAACTGGAGTAAACCAGTTTATTTAAGTCGATTGTGCATTTTAGGTGGCCCCGAATCCCTGAATAAAGTTCACTGAATCTAGTTAAACACAACAACACAGCTGAACAGCAGACGAAAAAAATGGCCGGCAGAAACATGGCCTTAACTAAACACTTTGATTACTTAGCGATATGTGAAAGAGAAGTACAAACTCTAACTGAATAAAACACGATTGTTCAAGACTTACTGAGATCTTTAAGTTGTTTCCTGTCAGAAGAGAACTTTCTAGCGGCGCCGCTGTGCTTCGCCAGATTCGCTCCCCAGCAAAGTCAGCCGATACCGTTCCATCGATCAATCGCTGCCACTGACGGCGCGCTGACTTCTCATCGCAAAGAAGGCCTGAAAGTCAATGTGATCATCCTGTTACTAAAATAATAATAGTAATAATAATAAACAAAATAATGGTGACATGTTGTCGCGGAAACGTCATGTTTTCACCCTTTAAGCCCTAATATCAAAGGACAAACTCCCCTGTCTTGTCCCTATATTTTTCTTATAAAAGCCGACTGGGTAGAAGTTATTAAAATATCAAGAGAATTCATCTTGGGTGATCGTATCCTTAATTCTCATGACCTCAGGGATTGAATAAACATTAATTTTACCAGGAGAAATTTGATGCTGATCACTGTTAGGGCTTAAAGGGTTAATCTCTCTACTTTTTATTGTGAAATAATACAACCGTCCTGGCACAAGCCTGACCCCATGCACCAAAGGTCTCTTATGCCAGCGGGGATGATCTTGCCACTCAGTCCGATAACTTGTCTGACGACAAGCCAGGGAGGGAGAGATGAACTGGCCCCTAGACCATAATAAGTACATCCCTTTCGGCTAGCGCTCACATCCGACTGTCTCAAATTCAGCTTCATCTATATATAACATGATTAGCCGTCTTCCAAGTGGTACGTCTTGAGGTTTGGGCATGCGTACGTAGTGAACCTCATATAACGAATAGAGAAATATCTCGTTGTTTATTTCAACAAAATGATCAGGCAATGATCAAAAATATGAAAAGCTAGGGGGAAAAAACACACTTGTGATTAGTCTATAAAGTCACTTAACGACGAGGGAATCTTTTCATTATTTTAATTTTGTTTAATAAAAAAAAAAAAAAAAAAAAACGCTCAATGTATGTGATTGTTCATTCTACCCAAGCCTTGGCATCCGTACAGATCGACGTCGTAGTTCATTTTTTATCTCACTCAAAGAGTTAATTTGTTTAGAAAAGAACTTTGCCGAAAACTTTTACCATCACTTTATAGGGATTCACGCCCTGGCCTCAAAATTAGTTTTTTCAGGTCACACATGTCATAATAGTTAATGATCAACCAGCACGCTAAGTAAGAATTAGGGCTGTTGATTGCAAGAACGGCTGATATCTTACTAACGCACGGTTGGATAAGTATGAAACCAACTTAGATCTGTCTACTAAAGAATTTTTTAGGCCGTAAACTTCGAAAATTAAGCAGGTTTTTGACCTCCAAACATTGAGCGTGTTCTATAATGTCGTATGCACTGCGCTGTTCAAAGGATGCTTTGAAATGAAATGCTCAAGCTAAGTTTTTTTTTGTAATGAAAGAAATATTCTTTTAACTAAAATGGCCCAAAATTTGATTTCTCTGAACTGAACAATTCAACTTCAAATGAGAAAAAACATCATTTTGACAACAACTCGTCATATAATTAGTTTTGACAAATGCGAGCATCTCGAGCGACGGGCTAGGCAAAATTTTCACGCAATTCTAGAAAGTAACTAAGACATTCGCGGAAAGTCTGATTGTGTTGATTAGCTAGGTAAACTTAACTTACGGTATTTAACTGAAAGGACGTTTTGACACAAAGAAGTGCGACAATAACAACACATCAAAACACAAGTTAATTAAGCGATGGTTCTTGAAACGAACAACTTCACAGCTAGATAATAACATCAGGCTAATACGAAAATATTTCGTTCTCCGGCTCTAAAGCAAACATGACAGTGAAAAGAAACAACATAATAAGAACTGGAGTAAACCAGTTCATTTAAGTCGATTGTGCATTTTAGGTGGCCCCGAATCCCTGAATAAAGTTCACTGAATCTAGTTAAACACAACAACACAGCTGAACAGCAGACCAAAAATATTGCCGGCAAAAACATGGCCTTAACTAAACACTTTGATTACTTAGCGATATGTGAAAGAGAAATACAAACTCTAACTGAATAAAACACGATTGTTCAAGACTTACTGAGACCTTTAAGTTGTTTCCCTGTCAGAAGAGAACTTTCTAGCGGCGCCGCTGTGGTTCGCCAGATTCGCTCCCCAGCAAAGTCAGCCGATACCGTTCTATAATGTCGTATGCACTGCGCTGTTCAAAGGGCGCTTTGAAATGAAATGCTCAAGGTAAGTTTTTTTTTGTAATGAAACAAATATTCTTTTAACTGAAATGGCCAAAAATTTGATTAAGCGATGGTTCTTGAAACGAACAATTTCATAGCTAGAATAATAACATCAGGCTAATACGAAAATATCTTGCTCTCCGGCTCTAAAGCAAACATGACAGTGAAAAGAAAGAACATAATAAGAACTGGAGTAAACCAGTTTATTTAAGTCGATTGTGCATTTTAGGTGGCCCCGAATCCCTGAATAAAGTTCACTGAATCTAGTTAAACACAACAACACAGCTGAACAGCAGACGAAAAAAATGGCCGGCAGAAACATGGCCTTAACTAAACACTTTGATTACTTAGCGATATGTGAAAGAGAAGTACAAACTCTAACTGAATAAAACACGATTGTTCAAGACTTACTGAGATCTTTAAGTTGTTTCCTGTCAGAAGAGAACTTTCTAGCGGCGCCGCTGTGGTTCGCCAGATTCGCTCCCCAGCAAAGTCAGCCGATACCGTTCCATCGATCAATCGCTGCCACTGACGGCGCGCTGACTTCTCATCGCAAAGAAGGCCTGAAAGTCAATGTGATCATCCTGTTACTAAAATAATAATAGTAATAATAATAAACAAAATAATGGTGACATGTTGTCGCGGAAACGTCATGTTTTCACCCTTTAAGCCCTAATATCAAAGGACAAACTCCCCTGTCTTGTCCCTATATTTTTCTTATAAAAGCCGACTGGGTAGAAGTTATTAAAATATCAAGAGAATTCATCTTGGGTGATCGTATCCTTAATTCTCATGACCTCAGGGATTGAATAAACATTAATTTTACCAGGAGAAATTTGATGCTGATCACTGTTAGGGCTTAAAGGGTTAATCTCTCTACTTTTTATTGTGAAATAATACAACCGTCCTGGCACAAGCCTGACCCCATGCACCAAAGGTCTCTTATGCCAGCGGGGATGATCTTGCCACTCAGTCCGATAACTTGTCTGACGACAAGCCAGGGAGGGAGAGATGAACTGGCCCCTAGACCATAATAAGTACATCCCTTTCGGCTAGCGCTCACATCCGACTGTCTCAAATTCAGCTTCATCTATATATAACATGATTAGCCGTCTTCCAAGTGGTACGTCTTGAGGTTTGGGCATGCGTACGTAGTGAACCTCATATAACGAATAGAGAAATATCTCGTTGTTTATTTCAACAAAATGATCAGGCAATGATCAAAAATATGAAAAGCTAGGGGGAAAAAACACACTTGTGATTAGTCTATAAAGTCACTTAACGACGAGGGAATCTTTTCATTATTTTAATTTTGTTTAATAAAAAAAAAAAAAAAAAAACGCTCAATGTATGTGATTGTTCATTCTACCCAAGCCTTGGCATCCGTACAGATCGACGTCGTAGTTCATTTTTTATCTCACTCAAAGAGTTAATTTGTTTAGAAAAGAACTTTGCCGAAAACTTTTACCATCACTTTATAGGGATTCACGCCCTGGCCTCAAAATTAGTTTTTTCAGGTCACACATGTCATAATAGTTAATGATCAACCAGCACGCTAAGTAAGAATTAGGGCTGTTGATTGCAAGAACGGCTGATATCTTACTAACGCACGGTTGGATAAGTATGAAACCAACTTAGATCTGTCTACTAAAGAATTTTTTAGGCCGTAAACTTCGAAAATTAAGCAGGTTTTTGACCTCCAAACATTGAGCGTGTTCTATAATGTCGTATGCACTGCGCTGTTCAAAGGATGCTTTGAAATGAAATGCTCAAGCTAAGTTTTTTTTTGTAATGAAAGAAATATTCTTTTAACTAAAATGGCCCAAAATTTGATTTCTCTGAACTGAACAATTCAACTTCAAATGAGAAAAAACATCATTTTGACAACAACTCGTCATATAATTAGTTTTGACAAATGCGAGCATCTCGAGCGACGGGCTAGGCAAAATTTTCACGCAATTCTAGAAAGTAACTAAGACATTCGCGGAAAGTCTGATTGTGTTGATTAGCTAGGTAAACTTAACTTACGGTATTTAACTGAAAGGACGTTTTGACACAAAGAAGTGCGACAATAACAACACATCAAAACACAAGTTAATTAAGCGATGGTTCTTGAAACGAACAACTTCACAGCTAGATAATAACATCAGGCTAATACGAAAATATTTCGTTCTCCGGCTCTAAAGCAAACATGACAGTGAAAAGAAACAACATAATAAGAACTGGAGTAAACCAGTTCATTTAAGTCGATTGTGCATTTTAGGTGGCCCCGAATCCCTGAATAAAGTTCACTGAATCTAGTTAAACACAACAACACAGCTGAACAGCAGACCAAAAATATTGCCGGCAAAAACATGGCCTTAACTAAACACTTTGATTACTTAGCGATATGTGAAAGAGAAATACAAACTCTAACTGAATAAAACACGATTGTTCAAGACTTACTGAGACCTTTAAGTTGTTTCCCTGTCAGAAGAGAACTTTCTAGCGGCGCCGCTGTGGTTCGCCAGATTCGCTCCCCAGCAAAGTCAGCCGATACCGTTCTATAATGTCGTATGCACTGCGCTGTTCAAAGGGCGTTTTGAAATGAAATGCTCAAGGTAAGTTTTTTTTTTGTAATGAAACAAATATTCTTTTAACTGAAATGGCCAAAAATTTGATTAAGCGATGGTTCTTGAAACGAACAATTTCATAGCTAGAATAATAACATCAGGCTAATACGAAAATATCTTGCTCTCCGGCTCTAAAGCAAACATGACAGTGAAAAGAAACAACATAATAAGAACTGGAGTAAACCAGTTTATTTAAGTCGATTGTGCATTTTAGGTGGCCCCGAATCCCTGAATAAAGTTCACTGAATCTAGTTAAACACAACAACACAGCTGAACAGCAGACGAAAAAAATGGCCGGCAGAAACATGGCCTTAACTAAACACTTTGATTACTTAGCGATATGTGAAAGAGAAGTACAAACTCTAACTGAATAAAACACGATTGTTCAAGACTTACTGAGATCTTTAAGTTGTTTCCTGTCAGAAGAGAACTTTCTAGCGGCGCCGCTGTGCTTCGCCAGATTCGCTCCCCAGCAAAGTCAGCCGATACCGTTCCATCGATCAATCGCTGCCACTGACGGCGCGCTGACTTCTCATCGCAAAGAAGGCCTGAAAGTCAATGTGATCATCCTGTTACTAAAATAATAATAGTAATAATAATAAACAAAATAATGGTGACATGTTGTCGCGGAAACGTCATGTTTTCACCCTTTAAGCCCTAATATCAAAGGACAAACTCCCCTGTCTTGTCCCTATATTTTTCTTATAAAAGCCGACTGGGTAGAAGTTATTAAAATATCAAGAGAATTCATCTTGGGTGATCGTATCCTTAATTCTCATGACCTCAGGGATTGAATAAACATTAATTTTACCAGGAGAAATTTGATGCTGATCACTGTTAGGGCTTAAAGGGTTAATCTCTCTACTTTTTATTGTGAAATAATACAACCGTCCTGGCACAAGCCTGACCCCATGCACCAAAGGTCTCTTATGCCAGCGGGGATGATCTTGCCACTCAGTCCGATAACTTGTCTGACGACAAGCCAGGGAGGGAGAGATGAACTGGCCCCTAGACCATAATAAGTACATCCCTTTCGGCTAGCGCTCACATCCGACTGTCTCAAATTCAGCTTCATCTATATATAACATGATTAGCCGTCTTCCAAGTGGTACGTCTTGAGGTTTGGGCATGCGTACGTAGTGAACCTCATATAACGAATAGAGAAATATCTCGTTGTTTATTTCAACAAAATGATCAGGCAATGATCAAAAATATGAAAAGCTAGGGGGAAAAAACACACTTGTGATTAGTCTATAAAGTCACTTAACGACGAGGGAATCTTTTCATTATTTTAATTTTGTTTAATAAAAAAAAAAAAAAAAAAACGCTCAATGTATGTGATTGTTCATTCTACCCAAGCCTTGGCATCCGTACAGATCGACGTCGTAGTTCATTTTTTATCTCACTCAAAGAGTTAATTTGTTTAGAAAAGAACTTTGCCGAAAACTTTTACCATCACTTTATAGGGATTCACGCCCTGGCCTCAAAATTAGGGTTTTCAGGTCACACATGTCATAATAGTTAATGATCAACCAGCACGCTAAGTAAGAATTAGGGCTGTTGATTGCAAGAACGGCTGATATCTTACTAACGCACGGTTGGATAAGTATGAAACCAACTTAGATCTGTCTACTAAAGAATTTTTTAGGCCGTAAACTTCGAAAATTAAGCAGGTTTTTGACCTCCAAACATTGAGCGTGTTCTATAATGTCGTATGCACTGCGCTGTTCAAAGGGCGCTTTGAAATGAAATGCTCAAGCTAAGTTTTTTTTTGTAATGAAAGAAATATTCTTTTAACTAAAATGGCCCAAAATTTGATTTCTCTGAACTGAACAATTCAACTTCAAATGAGAAAAAACATCATTTTGACAACAACTCGTCATATAATTAGTTTTGACAAATGCGAGCATCTCGAGCGACGGGCTAGGCAAAATTTTCACGCAATTCTAGAAAGTAACAAAGACATTCGCGGAAAGTCTGATTGTGTTGATTAGCTAGGTAAACTTAACTTACGGTATTTAACTGAAAGGACGTTTTGACACAAAGAAGTGCGACAATAACAACACATCAAAACACAAGTTAATTAAGCGATGGTTCTTGAAACGAACAACTTCACAGCTAGATAATAACATCAGGCTAATACGAAAATATTTCGTTCTCCGGCTCTAAAGCAAACATGACAGTGAAAAGAAACAACATAATAAGAACTGGATTAAACCAGTTCATTTAAGTCGATTGTGCATTTTAGGTGGCCCCGAATCCCTGAATAAAGTTCACTGAATCTAGTTAAACACAACAACACAGCTGAACAGCAGACCAAAAATATTGCCGGCAAAAACATGGCCTTAACTAACCAATTTGATTACTTAGCGATATGTGAAAGAGAAATACAAACTCTAACTGAATAAAACACGATTGTTCAAGACTTACTGAGACCTTTAAGTTGTTTCCCTGTCAGAAGAGAACTTTCTAGCGGCGCCGCTGTGGTTCGCCAGATTCCCTCCCCAGCAAAGTCAGCCGATACCGTTCTATAATGTCGTATGCACTGCGCTGTTCAAAGGGCGCTTTGAAATGAAATGCTCAAGGTAAGTTTTTTTTTGTAATGAAACAAATATTCTTTTAACTGAAATGGCCAAAAATTTGATTAAGCGATGGTTCTTGAAACCAACAATTTCATAGCTAGAATAATAACATCAGGCTAATACGAAAATATCTTGCTCTCCGGCTCTAAAGCAAACATGACAGTGAAAAGAAAGAACATAATAAGAACTGGAGTAAACCAGTTTATTTAAGTCGATTGTGCATTTTAGGTGGCCCCGAATCCCTGAATAAAGTTCACTGAATCTAGTTAAACACAACAACACAGCTGAACAGCAGACGAAAAAAATTGCCGGCAGAAACATGGCCTTAACTAAACACTTTGATTACTTAGCGATATGTGAAAGAGAAGTACAAACTCTAACTGAATAAAACACGATTGTTCAAGACTTACTGAGATCTTTAAGTTGTTTCCTGTCAGAAGAGAACTTTCTAGCGGCGCCGCTGTGCTTCGCCAGATTCGCTCCCCAGAAAAGTCAGCCGATACCGTTCCATCGATCAATCGCTGCCACTGACGGCGCGCTGACTTCTCATCGCAAAGAAGGCCTGAAAGTCAATGTGATCATCCTGTTACTAAAATAATAATAGTAATAATAATAAACAAAATAATGGTGACATGTTGTCGCGGAAACGTCATGTTTTCACCTTTTAAGCCCTAATATCAAAGGACAAACTCTCCTGTCTTGTCCCTATATTTTTCTTATAAAAGCCGACTGGGTAGAAGTTATTAAAATATCAAGAGAATTCATCTTGGGTGATCGTATCCTTAATTCTCATGACCTCAGGGATTGAATAAACATTAATTTTAGCAGGAGAAATTTGATGCTGATCACTGTTAGGGCTTAAAGGGTTAATCTCTCTACTTTTTATTGTGAAATAATACAACCGTCCTGGCACAAGCCTGACCCCATGCACCAAAGGTCTCTTATGCCAGCGGGGATGATCTTGCCACTCAGTCCGATAACTTGTCTGACGACAAGCCAGGGAGGGAGAGATGAACTGGCCCCTAGACCATAATTTTTTTTTTTTTTTGATAAAAGTTTATTTACACAGTGAGCCAAAGGGCCCACTGATAAAAAGATCAACTGTTACAAGCAATTACAAGTAAACTGAGAAAAAGAAAACTAAGCCCTAATGACAATACTTATTACAAGTGTTACAATGCGTTCTAAACTTAAGCAAGCACTAAAACAAACTAAGGGAAAAAAACGCGAAAAATATACAAAATACAGATATACAGAAAAGCGCGAAAAATATGCAAAAAACAGTCATACAGCAAAAATGGCGAAAACAAAATACAAAACACACAAAAAGAGCGGGAAAAATCCTAATGACTAAGCGAAAGCAGATTACGTAACTAAATTATAAAGCTAAATAACTACGAGAGGTAAAGTACAAAATTATATCTCAAAAAAATTACAAAATTGAAATACTATATAGAAAAAAGTCAAAGATGAGAAATGCTATTTACAAGCAGAGAAAAAACAATATTGTTCACAACCACAAGTAAATTCAAAAACTACAACAAAACAACTAATTACAATACAAGGGAAAGAGGCCCCGGGAGACATGGCCACAGCCAAGCCTCTCCCGCCCTAAAAAACACATATATACACTATATACAATAGTCAAGACCCAGTACAACCAATGAAGGCGATCAGGTCAAGAAAAAAAAAAAAAAAAATAGAAATAAAACAGGAAACAGGAAACGACCCAGTACAACCAATTAAGGCGACCGGGTCGAAAAAAACAAAAATATAAATAAAATTAAAACAGAAAAGAAATCTTGTCACCCGTGCCAACTTTACAAAGAACATCATTAACTGACCAGAAATACCTCACATGATCAATAGGCTCACCGCGAATTCGAAGTTGAATATCCTTAATAATTGTGTCAACAATAGCACGCGGAGGAAGGTAAGAATTCCTAAAAGTCGCCGAATTACGAGCATGCCAAACATGAAACAAGATGGTAGCAACGAGATAACGAAATAAAGATAAAGAAGGAGAAGACTGTAAAGGAGAAAACGGAAAAAGTACAGAGGAAAAGGACAAGGAAAAGGGGGACCCCAAAAGGCGGGAAAGAAAGGGCGCGAAAAAATCCCACACTTTTCTAACCCGGGGGCAATCAACAAAACAATGTTGCATTGTCTCAACGCGAGAACATGAAGCACACCTGTCGGAGTCGATAACACCCCAACACTTTAGTGTATATCGAACCCGAACAGCACAGTGAATAATCAACCAAATCAGATCATTCTTTTTATTCTCAATAATCTTTAGTCGAGATTTACGCCACACCGAAGCCCACCGGTTGATGGGGCGACCGACAACGGATCCCCAAAAACCAGCTGCAGAAGACCTAGGCGCGGCATCGGGAAAAACAACCAAAAGTAAATAAAGATTCTTACACGAAAAAACGTCGGGCAATGCACCATGTTTATCAAAGATTTGCTGGAAAAGAGAAATACAAGACCGATAAAAGTGAGAAGGTGTAGAAGAAACAGGAACAAGATTAGAAAGAAAACTAAATCGCGTGTCAAGTTTTTGCAGACGATTCCCGAGAAAATAACGAGCAAGAAAATGCCACTTTTGACTGCCAAAATCATCACGTAAACTAGAAAAATTAGACAAACGAAGAGCAGCACATTTGGCTCGAAAATCGACAACGTTGAGGCCGCCGCCACGAAGCGGCGCGCAACAACGCTGACGACTAACATTTTCCGTTTTCCCTGGCCACACAAAAGACCAGACAATTTTATCATATGAATCAACAACCCACTGTGGGGGAATGATGATCTTGGCAGTGTGCCAAAAGCGGCTAGCGCCCAAGGCATTGATGATCATTGCACGACCTAAAAATGAGAGCTCTCTCTGTTTCCAAAGATTAACCACATTTTGTAACTTATCCAGCTTAGATTTCCAATTGTCAGACTCGACAGAAACAAGACCATTCGAAAAATAAACCCCCAAAATTTTCATTTTAAACACCCAAGTGAGACCGAAGGGGGAGGCACCATTAGTTCGCCACCTACCAAGCCACATAGCCTCGGACTTGGTAGTGTTGAGCTTGGCACCTGACCCCTTCTCGTAGACATTAACAACACGCAAGAGATGACAGAGAGAACGCTCACTTTTCACAAAATTCGTGGCATCATCTGCGTACTGGGAAACTTTAAATTGAAGGCCCCCGGCTCCAGGGAGCTGGAAACCTTCAATTTGTTTACATCTCCGAATCTGAGTTGACAAAACTTCCGAAACCAATACGTAAAGGAGGGGGGACAGGGGACAACCCTGACGAACACCCCTCCCGAGAAAAACAGGCATAGAAAGATTCCCATTACAAATTATGCGAGAAAAGACATCATTGTAGAAAAGAGCAACCCAATTACAAAAAGAAGGACCGAAACCGAATTTAGCTAAAGTTCTCATTAAAAATTCATGATCGACGCGATCAAAAGCTTTTTCCTGATCGAGAGTGACAAGAATACCGGGTTCGTCAGTTTTGTCAATCATGTCCAAAGTATCACGAATTAATTGCAGATTCGAAAATATACTACGACCCACTACGCCACACGTCTGATCCCGGTGAACGATGGAATTCATTACCGGTTTCAGACGTTCAGTAATCGCTTTTGAAGCCAGTTTGTAATCCGTATTCAAAAGCGATATGGGGCGCCAATTTTTCGGCAATCGTCTATCGTCCTTCTTGTACAGCAAGCGCAAGAGACTCTCGCGCTGGCTATACGTAAGAACACCCAGGCGATATCTCTCGTTCAGAACCAGAACGAGAAAATCACCCAGGTCATCCCAAAAAGACAAATAGAACTCGGTGGGCAAGCCGTCAGAGCCAGGCGATTTGCCGGTCTGAAGGCCCTTCAAAGCGGAGAAAAGCTCGTCTTTAGTAAATAAGCCCTCACAACTAGCACGCTCAATATCATTCAAAGAAAATTCCAAACTATCGATCAAATCGGTTTGGATCTGCATATCAATAGAATTATCCTTGGCATACAGATCACGATAAAAATTCACAAAAACCCGCTCAATATCAGCCTGGGAAGTTTTTTCGCTACCATCAGTATCAACAACAGAATCAAACGAGTTTTTCTCCGCACGCTGTTGTTCGAGGCGAAAGAAATAGCGCGTGGGCTTTTCTCCCTCCTCGATCCACTTGGCACGCGATCGAATTTTAGCGCCCTCCGCCTCACGAGAAATAAGAGACGAAAGAGCGCTTTCAACATCTCGCAATTCGGAAACGACAGAATTATCACCAGCATGGAAGGCATTTTTAGCACGAATTAAACGCTTAGTTAAAAAATTCCGCTCACGATTTAAAGACTGACGCTTACGTGTGCAGTAATTAATGCAAGCGGAACGAATGACAAGTTTCAGATCATCCCACCAAGCCCCCAGAGACTCAAAGTCGGCAATAACACTCTTTTGGCGATCAACAACAGAAGAAATTTCACGCTTAAACTCAGGATCAGCCAAAAGAGTGGTATTTAATCTCCAAACACCATCTCGCTTATTTGAAAAGCCGTCAAAAGAAAAATCGAGAACTACAAAATCGTGGTCGGAAAAAACACACGGTAAAACCTTGTTTGAACGGACAAATTTAAACAATGAACGAGACACCAAAAAACGATCAATACGAGTAGCTAGCGAGTAATCAGAATTAGACCAAGTAAAAGAAACACCGCGCGGATTCAATTTGCGCCAAACATCGATTAAACAAAAATCGGACAAAAAGGCACTAAGGCACTTTTTGTCCGGCAGCAAAGTATTAGCAGAATAACGATCTAATTTGTTATCAATACAATTAAAGTCACCAGCAATAACGCGAGAATCATTAGAAATAAAATAATCATGTAAACACTCAAAAAAGGTTTTACGCTCAGAGACAGTGTTTGGAGCATAGATGTTAACAACATTAAGACTAATAGGCCCTAGTAGCACCAATGCACTTAACACTCGCCCGTTAGAATCAAACAAAAAACGAGAGATATGGCCCGAAAATTTGGGAGAGACAAATAAAGCTACTCCAGCAGATTTGCCTCTCCCAAAGGACCAGAAACATTGTCCAGGCCAAGAATGCGAAATTTCATCCGCAACACGTTTAGTAGACACATGCGTTTCTTGCAGTAAAAATAAATCATAATCTAGGCGCTCAAGTTCGCGCAAAACAGTGAATCGCTTAGCAGGGGTGCCAAGACCCCTAACATTTAAAGATAAAACTTTTAACGACATTGGTGCTGCTAGCGCCTAGAATGCCGCCTAGGCCTAACCTTTATAAAATCGTAATCGGACTCATCTTCCTCTGAAGTTTCATGGTCGCGATGATGATGGTGGTGGCGCCGGCTAGAGCGATCGCGCTCACCCTCGCGGGAGTAATCGCGGTCGCGGTGGCGATCACGATCCCGTTCACGATCACGCGTACGCTCACGTTCACGGTCCCGATCACGCCCCGCGCCGCGCTCCCGCGAGTGATCACGTTCACGCTCCGCCTTCTCATTAGAAACATGTTTCTTCTTGTTCTCGGATGGAGGTGGCTCACTGGCAGCTTTCTTAATAGGTTTCCTCGGAGGCTGCTTGACAGAGTACTTAGACTTCGAATCACTGGTTTGCTGTTGCTTCGCAGAAGGCTGAGCAGAGCCAGACCCCGCCGCCCTGGCAGCCTTAATGGCCTCTGCTTGCTCCGGAGAGCGAGCGACCACATTAGCATACGAGGGCGACGCGGCCGGCTGCGACATGATCTCCGGTTCATCTTCCAATAAAGGCTGACCAGGTTGAGTAACCACGTTGGCGCTGAACAATAGAAAGGGACAGGCTGAGATGCTATGTTCCTGGGAAAGGCAAATCGAGCAAAGGCGTGGTGATGTGCAATCTTCCTGGCGATGCCCCGGCGCCTCACAATTAAAACACCTCACAGACGAACATTTCGCTGCAACATGGCCAGTATCGCCGCAACGGCGACACATCTTAGGCTGGCTTGGATACCAAATACGTAGCAGTTCACCGGCAACGAAAATGGTCGGGGGTATTGCGAGATTTAGCCGCATTCTTGCAGTACGCACCCCGTTGTAAATGTTGTCGGCAACCATATCACGCCTAAACGAGAAAACCTTGCCATAATGCGAAAGACGACCAATTAGGGCAGTGTCCGGTAACTCAGTCGGAGCTTCATAGATTTTAATGATTTGAATCCGGTTCTCACAGTCACCGAGAAAAACCGTGCAGCCAGATATCTTGACCGAAGGTACGCCAAGAGCGGCGTTTTTCGCGTCCGGAGATCTAAAACTGACGACCCACGTGTTGTTGGATGCGCGTCGCTGGATTGATAAAATTTCGTCGACATCAATGCCGGCCGCGTCGAACCCATTGATGATATCCTGGCTGGAACAAACCGTGTCCACAGAGAAAACGACGGACAACTCTTTGCGAAGCCTTATCCGATCAGTCTCCTTAAAATTCCACGTAAATTTTGGGGCAGATTCATATCTTGCCCCACTATTGAATAAATCACTGAGAACCTTCGGCACGCTCGGTTGTTTCTCATGAATTTCAGCTGTTGGCTCGTGCGGCACGTCACAATCACCCCACTCCAAAGGTGACGGAGAAAACAATATGGGCGTTTCAGTTGGCTCATCAGGCATCTCTCCAGGGGATTCCTCATCAACAGCTTTACGACAACTATTTCCATCGGCCGCTTTGTTCTTTTTGTTTGCCATGCTGACGAGGCAACAAAACACAAATCGGAGCCAATCGTATCTAAGCCAAAAGGCCCGAGAAAAAATGAGACCCCTTTCCGCTAGCGGTCACATCCGACTGTCTCAAATTCAGCTTCATCTATATATAACATGATTAGCCGTCTTCCAAGTGGTACGTCTTGAGGTTTGGGCATGCGTACGTAGTGAACCTCATATAACGAATAGAGAAATATCTCGTTGTTTATTTCAACAAAATGATCAGGCAATGATCAAAAATATGAAAAGCTAGGGGGAAAAAACACACTTGTGATTAGTCTATAAAGTCACTTAACGACGAGGGAATCTTTTCATTATTTTAATTTTGTTTAATAAAAAAAAAAAAAAACGCTCAATGTATGTGATTGTTCATTCTACCCAAGCCTTGGCATCCGTACAGATCGACGTCGTAGTTCATTTTTTATCTTACTCAAAGAGTTAATTTGTTTAGAAAAGAACTTTGCCGGAAACTTTTACCATCACTTTATAGGGATTCACGCCCTGGCCTCAAAATTAGTTTTTTCAGGTCACACATGTCATAATAGTTAATGATCAACCAGCACGCTAGGTAAGAATTAGGGCTGTTGATTGCAAGAACGGCTGATATCTTACTAACGCACGGTTGGATAAGTATGAAACCAACTTAGATCTGTCTACTAAAGAATTTTTTAGGCCGTAAACTTCGAAAATTAAGCAGGTTTTTGACCTCCAAACATTGAGCGTGTTCTATAATGTCGTATGCACTGCGCTGTTCAAAGGGCGCTTTGAAATGAAATGCTCAAGCTAAGTTTTTTTTTGTAATGAAAGAAATATTCTTTTAACTAAAATGGCCCAAAATTTGATTTCTCTGAACTGAACAATTCAACTTCAAATGAGAAAAAACATCATTTTGACAACAACTCGTCATATAATTAGTTTTGACAAATGCGAGCATCTCGAGCGACGGGCTAGGCAAAATTTTCACGCAATTCTAGAAAGTAACTAAGACATTCGCGGAAAGTCTGATTGTGTTGATTAGCTAGGTAAACTTAACTTACGGTATTTAACTGAAAGGACGTTTTGACACAAAGAAGTGCGACAATAAAAACACATCAAAACACAAGTTAATTAAGCGATGGTTCTTGAAACGAACAACTTCACAGCTAGATAATAACATCAGGCTAATACGAAAATATTTCGTTCTCCGGCTCTAAAGCAAACATGACAGTGAAAAGAAACAACATAATAAGAACTGGATTAAACCAGTTCATTTAAGTCGATTGTGCATTTTAGGTGGCCCCGAATCCCTGAATAAAGTTCACTGAATCTAGTTAAACACAACAACACAGCTGAACAGCAGACCAAAAATATTGCCGGCAAAAACATGGCCTTAACTAACCACTTTGATTACTTAGCGATATGTGAAAGAGAAATACAAACTCTAACTGAATAAAACACGATTGTTCAAGACTTACTGAGACCTTTAAGTTGTTTCCCTGTCAGAAGAGAACTTTCTAGCGGCGCCGCCGTGGTTCGCCAGATTCGCTCCCCAGCAAAGTCAGCCGATACCGTTCTATAATGTCGTATGCACTGCGCTGTTCAAAGGGCGCTTTGAAATGAAATGCTCAAGGTAAGTTTTTTTTTGTAATGAAACAAATATTCTTTTAACTGAAATGGCCAAAAATTTGATTAAGCGATGGTTCTTGAAACGAACAATTTCATAGCTAGAATAATAACATCAGGCTAATACGAAAATATCTTGCTCTCCGGCTCTAAAGCAAACATGACAGTGAAAAGAAAGAACATAATAAGAACTGGAGTAAACCAGTTTATTTAAGTCGATTGTGCATTTTAGGTGGCCCCGAATCCCTGAATAAAGTTCACTGAATCTAGTTAAACACAACAACACAGCTGAACAGCAGACGAAAAAAATTGCCGGCAGAAACATGGCCTTAACTAAACACTTTGATTACTTAGCGATATGTGAAAGAGAAGTACAAACTCTAACTGAATAAAACACGATTGTTCAAGACTTACTGAGATCTTTAAGTTGTTTCCTGTCAGAAGAGAACTTTCTAGCGGCGCCGCTGTGCTTCGCCAGATTCGCTCCCCAGCAAAGTCAGCCGATACCGTTCCATCGATCAATCGCTGCCACTGACGGCGCGCTGACTTCTCATCGCAAAGAAGGCCTGAAAGTCAATGTGATCATCCTGTTACTAAAATAATAATAGTAATAATAATAAACAAAATAATGGTGACATGTTGTCGCGGAAACGTCATGTTTTCACCCTTTAAGCCCTAATATCAAAGGACAAACTCTCCTGTCTTGTCCCTATATTTTTCTTATAAAAGCCGACTGGGTAGAAGTTATTAAAATATCAAGAGAATTCATCTTGGGTGATCGTATCCTTAATTCTCATGACCTCAGGGATTGAATAAACATTAATTTTAGCAGGAGAAATTTGATGCTGATCACTGTTAGGGCTTAAAGGGTTAATCTCTCTACTTTTTATTGTGAAATAATACAACCGTCCTGGCACAAGCCTGACCCCATGCACCAAAGGTCTCTTATGCCAGCGGGGATGATCTTGCCACTCAGTCCGATAACTTGTCTGACGACAAGCCAGGGAGGGAGAGATGAACTGGCCCCTAGACCATAATAAGTACATCCCTTTCGGCTAGCGCTCACATCCGACTGTCTCAAATTCAGCTTCATCTATATATAACATGATTAGCCGTCTTCCAAGTGGTACGTCTTGAGGTTTGGGCATGCGTACGTAGTGAACCTCATATAACGAATAGAGAAATATCTCGTTGTTTATTTCAACAAAATGATCAGGCAATGATCAAAAATATGAAAAGCTAGGGGGAAAAAACACACTTGTGATTAGTCTATAAAGTCACTTAACGACGAGGGAATCTTTTCATTATTTTAATTTTGTTTAATAAAAAAAAAAAAAAACGCTCAATGTATGTGATTGTTCATTCTACCCAAGCCTTGGCATCCGTACAGATCGACGTCGTAGTTCATTTTTTATCTTACTCAAAGAGTTAATTTGTTTAGAAAAGAACTTTGCCGGAAACTTTTACCATCACTTTATAGGGATTCACGCCCTGGCCTCAAAATTAGTTTTTTCAGGTCACACATGTCATAATAGTTAATGATCAACCAGCACGCTAAGTAAGAATTAGGGCTGTTGATTGCAAGAACGGCTGATATCTTACTAACGCACGGTTGGATAAGTATGAAACCAACTTAGATCTGTCTACTAAAGAATTTTTTAGGCCGTAAACTTCGAAAATTAAGCAGGTTTTTGACCTCCAAACATTGAGCGTGTTCTATAATGTCGTATGCACTGCGCTGTTCAAAGGGCGCTTTGAAATGAAATGCTCAAGCTAAGTTTTTTTTTGTAATGAAAGAAATATTCTTTTAACTAAAATGGCCCAAAATTTGATTTCTCTGAACTGAACAATTCAACTTCAAATGAGAAAAAACATCATTTTGACAACAACTCGTCATATAATTAGTTTTGACAAATGCGAGCATCTCGAGCGACGGGCTAGGCAAAATTTTCACGCAATTCTAGAAAGTAACTAAGACATTCGCGGAAAGTCTGATTGTGTTGATTAGCTAGGTAAACTTAACTTACGGTATTTAACTGAAAGGACGTTTTGACACAAAGAAGTGCGACAATAACAACACATCAAAACACAAGTTAATTAAGCGATGGTTCTTGAAACGAACAACTTCACAGCTAGATAATAACATCAGGCTAATACGAAAATATTTCGTTCTCCGGCTCTAAAGCAAACATGACAGTGAAAAGAAACAACATAATAAGAACTGGATTAAACCAGTTCATTTAAGTCGATTGTGCATTTTAGGTGGCCCCGAATCCCTGAATAAAGTTCACTGAATCTAGTTAAACACAACAACACAGCTGAACAGCAGACCAAAAATATTGCCGGCAAAAACATGGCCTTAACTAACCACTTTGATTACTTAGCGATATGTGAAAGAGAAATACAAACTCTAACTGAATAAAACACGATTGTTCAAGACTTACTGAGACCTTTAAGTTGTTTCCCTGTCAGAAGAGAACTTTCTAGCGGCGCCGCTGTGGTTCGCCAGATTCGCTCCCCAGCAAAGTCAGCCGATACCGTTCTATAATGTCGTATGCACTGCGCTGTTCAAAGGGCGCTTTGAAATGAAATGCTCAAGGTAAGTTTTTTTTTTGTAATGAAACAAATATTCTTTTAACTGAAATGGCCAAAAATTTGATTAAGCGATGGTTCTTGAAACGAACAATTTCATAGCTAGAATAATAACATCAGGCTAATACGAAAATATCTTGCTCTCCGGCTCTAAAGCAAACATGACAGTGAAAAGAAAGAACATAATAAGAACTGGAGTAAACCAGTTTATTTAAGTCGATTGTGCATTTTAGGTGGCCCCGAATCCCTGAATAAAGTTCACTGAATCTAGTTAAACACAACAACACAGCTGAACAGCAGACGAAAAAAATTGCCGGCAGAAACATGGCCTTAACTAAACACTTTGATTACTTAGCGATATGTGAAAGAGAAGTACAAACTCTAACTGAATAAAACACGATTGTTCAAGACTTACTGAGATCTTTAAGTTGTTTCCTGTCAGAAGAGAACTTTCTAGCGGCGCCGCTGTGCTTCGCCAGATTCGCTCCCCAGCAAAGTCAGCCGATACCGTTCCATCGATCAATCGCTGCCACTGACGGCGCGCTGACTTCTCATCGCAAAGAAGGCCTGAAAGTCAATGTGATCATCCTGTTACTAAAATAATAATAGTAATAATAATAAACAAAATAATGGTGACATGTTGTCGCGGAAACGTCATGTTTTCACCCTTTAAGCCCTAATATCAAAGGACAAACTCTCCTGTCTTGTCCCTATATTTTTCTTATAAAAGCCGACTGGGTAGAAGTTATTAAAATATCAAGAGAATTCATCTTGGGTGATCGTATCCTTAATTCTCATGACCTCAGGGATTGAATAAACATTAATTTTAGCAGGAGAAATTTGATGCTGATCACTGTTACGGCTTAAAGGGTTAATCTCTCTACTTTTTATTGTGAAATAATACAACCGTCCTGGCACAAGCCTGACCCCATGCACCAAAGGTCTCTTATGCCAGCGGGGATGATCTTGCCACTCAGTCCGATAACTTGTCTGACGACAAGCCAGGGAGGGAGAGATGAACTGGCCCCTAGACCATAATAAGTACATCCCTTTCGGCTAGCGCTCACATCCGACTGTCTCAAATTCAGCTTCATCTATATATAACATGATTAGCCGTCTTCCAAGTGGTACGTCTTGAGGTTTGGGCATGCGTACGTAGTGAACCTCATATAACGAATAGAGAAATATCTCGTTGTTTATTTCAACAAAATGATCAGGCAATGATCAAAAATATGAAAAGCTAGGGGGAAAAAACACACTTGTGATTAGTCTATAAAGTCACTTAACGACGAGGGAATCTTTTCATTATTTTAATTTTGTTTAATAAAAAAAAAAAAAAACGCTCAATGTATGTGATTGTTCATTCTACCCAAGCCTTGGCATCCGTACAGATCGACGTCGTAGTTCATTTTTTATCTCACTCAAAGAGTTAATTTGTTTAGAAAAGAACTTTGCCGGAAACTTTTACCATCACTTTATAGGGATTCACGCCCTGGCCTCAAAATTAGTTTTTTCAGGTCACACATGTCATAATAGTTAATGATCAACCAGCACGCTAAGTAAGAATTAGGGCTGTTGATTGCAAGAACGGCTGATATCTTACTAACGCACGGTTGGATAAGTATGAAACCAACTTAGATCTGTCTACTAAAGAATTTTTTAGGCCGTAAACTTCGAAAATTAAGCAGGTTTTTGACCTCCAAACATTGAGCGTGTTCTATAATGTCGTATGCACTGCGCTGTTCAAAGGGCGCTTTGAAATGAAATGCTCAAGCTAAGTTTTTTTTTGTAATGAAAGAAATATTCTTTTAACTAAAATGGCCCAAAATTTGATTTCTCTGAACTGAACAATTCAACTTCAAATGAGAAAAAACATCATTTTGACAACAACTCGTCATATAATTAGTTTTGACAAATGCGAGCATCTCGAGCGACGGGCTAGGCAAAATTTTCACGCAATTCTAGAAAGTAACTAAGACATTCGCGGAAAGTCTGATTGTGTTGATTAGCTAGGTAAACTTAACTTACGGTATTTAACTGAAAGGACGTTTTGACACAAAGAAGTGCGACAATAACAACACATCAAAACACAAGTTAATTAAGCGATGGTTCTTGAAACGAACAACTTCACAGCTAGATAATAACATCAGGCTAATACGAAAATATTTCGTTCTCCGGCTCTAAAGCAAACATGACAGTGAAAAGAAACAACATAATAAGAACTGGATTAAACCAGTTCATTTAAGTCGATTGTGCATTTTAGGTGGCCCCGAATCCCTGAATAAAGTTCACTGAATCTAGTTAAACACAACAACACAGCTGAACAGCAGACCAAAAATATTGCCGGCAAAAACATGGCCTTAACTAACCACTTTGATTACTTAGCGATATGTGAAAGAGAAATACAAACTCTAACTGAATAAAACACGATTGTTCAAGACTTACTGAGACCTTTAAGTTGTTTCCCTGTCAGAAGAGAACTTTCTAGCGGCGCCGCTGTGGTTCGCCAGATTCGCTCCCCAGCAAAGTCAGCCGATACCGTTCTATAATGTCGTATGCACTGCGCTGTTCAAAGGGCGCTTTGAAATGAAATGCTCAAGGTAAGTTTTTTTTTGTAATGAAACAAATATTCTTTTAACTGAAATGGCCAAAAATTTGATTAAGCGATGGTTCTTGAAACGAACAATTTCATAGCTAGAATAATAACATCAGGCTAATACGAAAATATCTCGCTCTCCGGCTCTAAAGCAAACATGACAGTGAAAAGAAAGAACATAATAAGAACTGGAGTAAACCAGTTTATTTAAGTCGATTGTGCATTTTAGGTGGCCCCGAATCCCTGAATAAAGTTCATTGAATCTAGTTAAACACAACAACACAGCTGAACAGCAGACGAAAAAAATTGCCGGCAGAAACATGGCCTTAACTAAACACTTTGATTACTTAGCGATATGTGAAAGAGAAGTACAAACTCTAACTGAATAAAACACGATTGTTCAAGACTTACTGAGATCTTTAAGTTGTTTCCTGTCAGAAGAGAACTTTCTAGCGGCGCCGCTGTGCTTCGCCAGATTCGCTCCCCAGCAAAGTCAGCCGATACCGTTCCATCGATCAATCGCTGCCACTGACGGCGCGCTGACTTCTCATCGCAAAGAAGGCCTGAAAGTCAATGTGATCATCCTGTTACTAAAATAATAATAGTAATAATAATAAACAAAATAATGGTGACATGTTGTCGCGGAAACGTCATGTTTTCACCCTTTAAGCCCTAATATCAAAGGACAAACTCTCCTGTCTTGTCCCTATATTTTTCTTATAAAAGCCGACTGGGTAGAAGTTATTAAAATATCAAGAGAATTCATCTTGGGTGATCGTATCCTTAATTCTCATGACCTCAGGGATTGAATAAACATTAATTTTAGCAGGAGAAATTTGATGCTGATCACTGTTAGGGCTTAAAGGGTTAATCTCTCTACTTTTTATTGTGAAATAATACAACCGTCCTGGCACAAGCCTGACCCCATGCACCAAAGGTCTCTTATGCCAGCGGGGATGATCTTGCCACTCAGTCCGATAACTTGTCTGACGACAAGCCAGGGAGGGAGAGATGAACTGGCCCCTAGACCATAATAAGTACATCCCTTTCGGCTAGCGCTCACATCCGACTGTCTCAAATTCAGCTTCATCTATATATAACATGATTAGCCGTCTTCCAAGTGGTACGTCTTGAGGTTTGGGCATGCGTACGTAGTGAACCTCATATAACGAATAGAGAAATATCTCGTTGTTTATTTCAACAAAATGATCAGGCAATGATCAAAAATATGAAAAGCTAGGGGGAAAAAACACACTTGTGATTAGTCTATAAAGTCACTTAACGACGAGGGAATCTTTTCATTATTTTAATTTTGTTTAATAAAAAAAAAAAAAACGCTCAATGTATGTGATTGTTCATTCTACCCAAGCCTTGGCATCCGTACAGATCGACGTCGTAGTTCATTTTTTATCTTACTCAAAGAGTTAATTTGTTTAGAAAAGAACTTTGCCGGAAACTTTTACCATCACTTTATAGGGATTCACGCCCTGGCCTCAAAATTAGTTTTTTCAGGTCACACATGTCATAATAGTTAATGATCAACCAGCACGCTAAGTAAGAATTAGGGCTGTTGATTGCAAGAACGGCTGATATCTTACTAACGCACGGTTGGATAAGTATGAAACCAACTTAGATCTGTCTACTAAAGAATTTTTTAGGCCGTAAACTTCGAAAATTAAGCAGGTTTTTGACCTCCAAACATTGAGCGTGTTCTATAATGTCGTATGCACTGCGCTGTTCAAAGGGCGCTTTGAAATGAAATGCTCAACCTAAGTTTTTTTTTGTAATAAAAGAAATATTCTTTTAACTAAAATGGCCCAAAATTTGATTTCTCTGAACTGAACAATTCAACTTCAAATGAGAAAAAACATCATTTTGACAACAACTCGTCATATAATTAGTTTTGACAAATGCGAGCATCTCGAGCGACGGGCTAGGCAAAATTTTCACGCAATTCTAGAAAGTAACTAAGACATTCGCGGAAAGTCTGATTGTGTTGATTAGCTAGGTAAACTTAACTTACGGTATTTAACTGAAAGGACGTTTTGACACAAAGAAGTGCGACAATAACAACACATCAAAACACAAGTTAATTAAGCGATGGTTCTTGAAACGAACAACTTCACAGCTAGATAATAACATCAGGCTAATACGAAAATATTTCGTTCTCCGGCTCTAAAGCAAACATGACAGTGAAAAGAAACAACATAATAAGAACTGGATTAAACCAGTTCATTTAAGTCGATTGTGCATTTTAGGTGGCCCCGAATCCCTGAATAAAGTTCACTGAATCTAGTTAAACACAACAACACAGCTGAACAGCAGACCAAAAATATTGCCGGCAAAAACATGGCCTTAACTAACCACTTTGATTACTTAGCGATATGTGAAAGAGAAATACAAACTCTAACTGAATAAAACACGATTGTTCAAGACTTACTGAGACCTTTAAGTTGTTTCCCTGCCAGAAGAGAACTTTCTAGCGGCGCCGCTGTGGTTCGCCAGATTCGCTCCCCAGCAAAGTCAGCCGATACCGTTCTATAATGTCGTATGCACTGCGCTGTTCAAAGGGCGCTTTGAAATGAAATGCTCAAGGTAAGTTTTTTTTTGTAATGAAACAAATATTCTTTTAACTGAAATGGCCAAAAATTTGATTAAGCGATGGTTCTTGAAACGAACAATTTCATAGCTAGAATAATAACATCAGGCTAATACGAAAATATCTTGCTCTCCGGCTCTAAAGCAAACATGACAGTGAAAAGAAAGAACATAATAAGAACTGGAGTAAACCAGTTTATTTAAGTCGATTGTGCATTTTAGGTGGCCCCGAATCCCTGAATAAAGTTCACTGAATCTAGTTAAACACAACAACACAGCTGAACAGCAGACGAAAAAAATTGCCGGCAGAAACATGGCCTTAACTAAACACTTTGATTACTTAGCGATATGTGAAAGAGAAGTACAAACTCTAACTGAATAAAACACGATTGTTCAAGACTTACTGAGATCTTTAAGTTGTTTCCTGTCAGAAGAGAACTTTCTAGCGGCGCCGCTGTGCTTCGCCAGATTCGCTCCCCAGCAAAGTCAGCCGATACCGTTCCATCGATCAATCGCTGCCACTGACGGCGCGCTGACTTCTCATCGCAAAGAAGGCCTGAAAGTCAATGTGATCATCCTGTTACTAAAATAATAATAGTAATAATAATAAACAAAATAATGGTGACATGTTGTCGCGGAAACGTCATGTTTTCACCCTTTAAGCCCTAATATCAAAGGACAAACTCTCCTGTCTTGTCCCTATATTTTTCTTATAAAAGCCGACTGGGTAGAAGTTATTAAAATATCAAGAGAATTCATCTTGGGTGATCGTATCCTTAATTCTCATGACCTCAGGGATTGAATAAACATTAATTTTAGCAGGAGAAATTTGATGCTGATCACTGTTAGGGCTTAAAGGGTTAATCTCTCTACTTTTTATTGTGAAATAATACAACCGTCCTGGCACAAGCCTGACCCCATGCACCAAAGGTCTCTTATGCCAGCGGGGATGATCTTGCCACTCAGTCCGATAACTTGTCTGACGACAAGCCAGGGAGGGAGAGATGAACTGGCCCCTAGACCATAATAAGTACATCCCTTTCGGCTAGCGCTCACATCCGACTGTCTCAAATTCAGCTTCATCTATATATAACATGATTAGCCGTCTTCCAAGTGGTACGTCTTGAGGTTTGGGCATGCGTACGTAGTGAACCTCATATAACGAATAGAGAAATATCTCGTTGTTTATTTCAACAAAATGATCAGGCAATGATCAAAAATATGAAAAGCTAGGGGGAAAAAACACACTTGTGATTAGTCTATAAAGTCACTTAACGACGAGGGAATCTTTTCATTATTTTAATTTTGTTTAATAAAAAAAAAAAAAAACGCTCAATGTATGTGATTGTTCATTCTACCCAAGCCTTGGCATCCGTACAGATCGACGTCGTAGTTCATTTTTTATCTTACTCAAAGAGTTAATTTGTTTAGAAAAGAACTTTGCCGGAAACTTTTACCATCACTTTATAGGGATTCACGCCCTGGCCTCAAAATTAGTTTTTTCAGGTCACACATGTCATAATAGTTAATGATCAACCAGCACGCTAAGTAAGAATTAGGGCTGTTGATTGCAAGAACGGCTGATATCTTACTAACGCACGGTTGGATAAGTATGAAACCAACTTAGATCTGTCTACTAAAGAATTTTTTAGGCCGTAAACTTCGAAAATTAAGCAGGTTTTTGACCTCCAAACATTGAGCGTGTTCTATAATGTCGTATGCACTGCGCTGTTCAAAGGGCGCTTTGAAATGAAATGCTCAAGCTAAGTTTTTTTTTGTAATGAAAGAAATATTCTTTTAACTAAAATGGCCCAAAATTTGATTTCTCTGAACTGAACAATTCAACTTCAAATGAGAAAAAACATCATTTTGACAACAACTCGTCATATAATTAGTTTTGACAAATGCGAGCATCTCGAGCGACGGGCTAGGCAAAATTTTCACGCAATTCTAGAAAGTAACTAAGACATTCGCGGAAAGTCTGATTGTGTTGATTAGCTAGGTAAACTTAACTTACGGTATTTAACTGAAAGGACGTTTTGACACAAAGAAGTGCGACAATAACAACACATCAAAACACAAGTTAATTAAGCGATGGTTCTTGAAACGAACAACTTCACAGCTAGATAATAACATCAGGCTAATACGAAAATATTTCGTTCTCCGGCTCTAAAGCAAACATGACAGTGAAAAGAAACAACATAATAAGAACTGGATTAAACCAGTTCATTTAAGTCGATTGTGCATTTTAGGTGGCCCCGAATCCCTGAATAAAGTTCACTGAATCTAGTTAAACACAACAACACAGCTGAACAGCAGACCAAAAATATTGCCGGCAAAAACATGGCCTTAACTAACCACTTTGATTACTTAGCGATATGTGAAAGAGAAATACAAACTCTAACTGAATAAAACACGATTGTTCAAGACTTACTGAGACCTTTAAGTTGTTTCCCTGTCAGAAGAGAACTTTCTAGCGGCGCCGCTGTGGTTCGCCAGATTCGCTCCCCAGCAAAGTCAGCCGATACCGTTCTATAATGTCGTATGCACTGCGCTGTTCAAAGGGCGCTTTGAAATGAAATGCTCAAGGTAAGTTTTTTTTTGTAATGAAACAAATATTCTTTTAACTGAAATGGCCAAAAATTTGATTAAGCGATGGTTCTTGAAACGAACAATTTCATAGCTAGAATAATAACATCAGGCTAATACGAAAATATCTTGCTCTCCGGCTCTAAAGCAAACATGACAGTGAAAAGAAAGAACATAATAAGAACTGGAGTAAACCAGTTTATTTAAGTCGATTGTGCATTTTAGGTGGCCCCGAATCCCTGAATAAAGTTCACTGAATCTAGTTAAACACAACAACACAGCTGAACAGCAGACGAAAAAAATTGCCGGCAGAAACATGGCCTTAACTAAACACTTTGATTACTTAGCGATATGTGAAAGAGAAGTACAAACTCTAACTGAATAAAACACGATTGTTCAAGACTTACTGAGATCTTTAAGTTGTTTCCTGTCAGAAGAGAACTTTCTAGCGGCGCCGCTGTGCTTCGCCAGATTCGCTCCCCAGCAAAGTCAGCCGATACCGTTCCATCGATCAATCGCTGCCACTGACGGCGCGCTGACTTCTCATCGCAAAGAAGGCCTGAAAGTCAATGTGATCATCCTGTTACTAAAATAATAATAGTAATAATAATAAACAAAATAATGGTGACATGTTGTCGCGGAAACGTCATGTTTTCACCCTTTAAGCCCTAATATCAAAGGACAAACTCTCCTGTCTTGTCCCTATATTTTTCTTATAAAAGCCGACTGGGTAGAAGTTATTAAAATATCAAGAGAATTCATCTTGGGTGATCGTATCCTTAATTCTCATGACCTCAGGGATTGAATAAACATTAATTTTAGCAGGAGAAATTTGATGCTGATCACTGTTAGGGCTTAAAGGGTTAATCTCTCTACTTTTTATTGTGAAATAATACAACCGTCCTGGCACAAGCCTGACCCCATGCACCAAAAGTCTCTTATGCCAGCAGGGATGATCTTGCCACTCAGTCCGATAACTTGTCTGACGACAAGCCAGGGAGGGAGAGATGAACTGGCCCCTAGACCATAATAAGTACATCCCTTTCGGCTAGCGCTCACATCCGACTGTCTCAAATTCAGCTTCATCTATATATAACATGATTAGCCGTCTTCCAAGTGGTACGTCTTGAGGTTTGGGCATGCGTACGTAGTGAACCTCATATAACGAATAGAGAAATATCTCGTTGTTTATTTCAACAAAATGATCAGGCAATGATCAAAAATATGAAAAGCTAGGGGGAAAAAACACACTTGTGATTAGTCTATAAAGTCACTTAACGACGAGGGAATCTTTTCATTATTTTAATTTTGTTTAATAAAAAAAAAAAAAAACGCTCAATGTATGTGATTGTTCATTCTACCCAAGCCTTGGCATCCGTACAGATCGACGTCGTAGTTCATTTTTTATCTTACTCAAAGAGTTAATTTGTTTAGAAAAGAACTTTGCCGGAAACTTTTACCATCACTTTATAGGGATTCACGCCCTGGCCTCAAAATTAGTTTTTTCAGGTCACACATGTCATAATAGTTAATGATCAACCAGCACGCTAAGTAAGAATTAGGGCTGTTGATTGCAAGAACGGCTGATATCTTACTAACGCACGGTTGGATAAGTATGAAACCAACTTAGATCTGTCTACTAAAGAATTTTTTAGGCCGTAAACTTCGAAAATTAAGCAGGTTTTTGACCTCCAAACATTGAGCGTGTTCTATAATGTCGTATGCACTGCGCTGTTCAAAGGGCGCTTTGAAATGAAATGCTCAACCTAAGTTTTTTTTTGTAATGAAAGAAATATTCTTTTAACTAAAATGGCCCAAAATTTGATTTCTCTGAACTGAACAATTCAACTTCAAATGAGAAAAAACATCATTTTGACAACAACTCGTCATATAATTAGTTTTGACAAATGCGAGCATCTCGAGCGACGGGCTAGGCAAAATTTTCACGCAATTCTAGAAAGTAACTAAGACATTCGCGGAAAGTCTGATTGTGTTGATTAGCTAGGTAAACTTAACTTACGGTATTTAACTGAAAGGACGTTTTGACACAAAGAAGTGCGACAATAACAACACATCAAAACACAAGTTAATTAAGCGATGGTTCTTGAAACGAACAACTTCACAGCTAGATAATAACATCAGGCTAATACGAAAATATTTCGTTCTCCGGCTCTAAAGCAAACATGACAGTGAAAAGAAACAACATAATAAGAACTGGATTAAACCAGTTCATTTAAGTCGATTGTGCATTTTAGGTGGCCCCGAATCCCTGAATAAAGTTCACTGAATCTAGTTAAACACAACAACACAGCTGAACAGCAGACCAAAAATATTGCCGGCAAAAACATGGCCTTAACTAACCACTTTGATTACTTAGCGATATGTGAAAGAGAAATACAAACTCTAACTGAATAAAACACGATTGTTCAAGACTTACTGAGACCTTTAAGTTGTTTCCCTGTCAGAAGAGAACTTTCTAGCGGCGCCGCTGTGGTTCGCCAGATTCGCTCCCCAGCAAAGTCAGCCGATACCGTTCTATAATGTCGTATGCACTGCGCTGTTCAAAGGGCGCTTTGAAATGAAATGCTCAAGGTAAGTTTTTTTTTGTAATGAAACAAATATTCTTTTAACTGAAATGGCCAAAAATTTGATTAAGCGATGGTTCTTGAAACGAACAATTTCATAGCTAGAATAATAACATCAGGCTAATACGAAAATATCTTGCTCTCCGGCTCTAAAGCAAACATGACAGTGAAAAGAAAGAACATAATAAGAACTGGAGTAAACCAGTTTATTTAAGTCGATTGTGCATTTTAGGTGGCCCCGAATCCCTGAATAAAGTTCACTGAATCTAGTTAAACACAACAACACAGCTGAACAGCAGACGAAAAAAATTGCCGGCAGAAACATGGCCTTAACTAAACACTTTGATTACTTAGCGATATGTGAAAGAGAAGTACAAACTCTAACTGAATAAAACACGATTGTTCAAGACTTACTGAGATCTTTAAGTTGTTTCCTGTCAGAAGAGAACTTTCTAGCGGCGCCGCTGTGCTTCGCCAGATTCGCTCCCCAGCAAAGTCAGCCGATACCGTTCCATCGATCAATCGCTGCCACTGACGGCGCGCTGACTTCTCATCGCAAAGAAGGCCTGAAAGTCAATGTGATCATCCTGTTACTAAAATAATAATAGTAATAATAATAAACAAAATAATGGTGACATGTTGTCGCGGAAACGTCATGTTTTCACCCTTTAAGCCCTAATATCAAAGGACAAACTCTCCTGTCTTGTCCCTATATTTTTCTTATAAAAGCCGACTGGGTAGAAGTTATTAAAATATCAAGAGAATTCATCTTGGGTGATCGTATCCTTAATTCTCATGACCTCAGGGATTGAATAAACATTAATTTTAGCAGGAGAAATTTGATGCTGATCACTGTTAGGGCTTAAAGGGTTAATCTCTCTACTTTTTATTGTGAAATAATACAACCGTCCTGGCACAAGCCTGACCCCATGCACCAAAAGTCTCTTATGCCAGCAGGGATGATCTTGCCACTCAGTCCGATAACTTGTCTGACGACAAGCCAGGGAGGGAGAGATGAACTGGCCCCTAGACCATAATAAGTACATCCCTTTCGGCTAGCGCTCACATCCGACTGTCTCAAATTCAGCTTCATCTATATATAACATGATTAGCCGTCTTCCAAGTGGTACGTCTTGAGGTTTGGGCATGCGTACGTAGTGAACCTCATATAACGAATAGAGAAATATCTCGTTGTTTATTTCAACAAAATGATCAGGCAATGATCAAAAATATGAAAAGCTAGGGGGAAAAAACACACTTGTGATTAGTCTATAAAGTCACTTAACGACGAGGGAATCTTTTCATTATTTTAATTTTGTTTAATAAAAAAAAAAAAAAACGCTCAATGTATGTGATTGTTCATTCTACCCAAGCCTTGGCATCCGTACAGATCGACGTCGTAGTTCATTTTTTATCTTACTCAAAGAGTTAATTTGTTTAGAAAAGAACTTTGCCGGAAACTTTTACCATCACTTTATAGGGATTCACGCCCTGGCCTCAAAATTAGTTTTTTCAGGTCACACATGTCATAATAGTTAATGATCAACCAGCACGCTAAGTAAGAATTAGGGCTGTTGATTGCAAGAACGGCTGATATCTTACTAACGCACGGTTGGATAAGTATGAAACCAACTTAGATCTGTCTACTAAAGAATTTTTTAGGCCGTAAACTTCGAAAATTAAGCAGGTTTTTGACCTCCAAACATTGAGCGTGTTCTATAATGTCGTATGCACTGCGCTGTTCAAAGGGCGCTTTGAAATGAAATGCTCAACCTAAGTTTTTTTTTGTAATGAAAGAAATATTCTTTTAACTAAAATGGCCCAAAATTTGATTTCTCTGAACTGAACAATTCAACTTCAAATGAGAAAAAACATCATTTTGACAACAACTCGTCATATAATTAGTTTTGACAAATGCGAGCATCTCGAGCGACGGGCTAGGCAAAATTTTCACGCAATTCTAGAAAGTAACTAAGACATTCGCGGAAAGTCTGATTGTGTTGATTAGCTAGGTAAACTTAACTTACGGTATTTAACTGAAAGGACGTTTTGACACAAAGAAGTGCGACAATAACAACACATCAAAACACAAGTTAATTAAGCGATGGTTCTTGAAACGAACAACTTCACAGCTAGATAATAACATCAGGCTAATACGAAAATATTTCGTTCTCCGGCTCTAAAGCAAACATGACAGTGAAAAGAAACAACATAATAAGAACTGGATTAAACCAGTTCATTTAAGTCGATTGTGCATTTTAGGTGGCCCCGAATCCCTGAATAAAGTTCACTGAATCTAGTTAAACACAACAACACAGCTGAACAGCAGACCAAAAATATTGCCGGCAAAAACATGGCCTTAACTAACCACTTTGATTACTTAGCGATATGTGAAAGAGAAATACAAACTCTAACTGAATAAAACACGATTGTTCAAGACTTACTGAGACCTTTAAGTTGTTTCCCTGTCAGAAGAGAACTTTCTAGCGGCGCCGCTGTGGTTCGCCAGATTCGCTCCCCAGCAAAGTCAGCCGATACCGTTCTATAATGTCGTATGCACTGCGCTGTTCAAAGGGCGCTTTGAAATGAAATGCTCAAGGTAAGTTTTTTTTTGTAATGAAACAAATATTCTTTTAACTGAAATGGCCAAAAATTTGATTAAGCGATGGTTCTTGAAACGAACAATTTCATAGCTAGAATAATAACATCAGGCTAATACGAAAATATCTTGCTCTCCGGCTCTAAAGCAAACATGACAGTGAAAAGAAAGAACATAATAAGAACTGGAGTAAACCAGTTTATTTAAGTCGATTGTGCATTTTAGGTGGCCCCGAATCCCTGAATAAAGTTCACTGAATCTAGTTAAACACAACAACACAGCTGAACAGCAGACGAAAAAAATTGCCGGCAGAAACATGGCCTTAACTAAACACTTTGATTACTTAGCGATATGTGAAAGAGAAGTACAAACTCTAACTGAATAAAACACGATTGTTCAAGACTTACTGAGATCTTTAAGTTGTTTCCTGTCAGAAGAGAACTTTCTAGCGGCGCCGCTGTGCTTCGCCAGATTCGCTCCCCAGCAAAGTCAGCCGATACCGTTCCATCGATCAATCGCTGCCACTGACGGCGCGCTGACTTCTCATCGCAAAGAAGGCCTGAAAGTCAATGTGATCATCCTGTTACTAAAATAATAATAGTAATAATAATAAACAAAATAATGGTGACATGTTGTCGCGGAAACGTCATGTTTTCACCCTTTAAGCCCTAATATCAAAGGACAAACTCTCCTGTCTTGTCCCTATATTTTTCTTATAAAAGCCGACTGGGTAGAAGTTATTAAAATATCAAGAGAATTCATCTTGGGTGATCGTATCCTTAATTCTCATGACCTCAGGGATTGAATAAACGTTAATTTTAGCAGGAGAAATTTGATGCTGATCACTGTTAGGGCTTAAAGGGTTAATCTCTCTACTTTTTATTGTGAAATAATACAACCGTCCTGGCACAAGCCTGACCCCATGCACCAAAGGTCTCTTATGCCAGCGGGGATGATCTTGCCACTCAGTCCGATAACTTGTCTGACGACAAGCCAGGGAGGGAGAGATGAACTGGCCCCTAGACCATAATAAGTACATCCCTTTCGGCTAGCGCTCACATCCGACTGTCTCAAATTCAGCTTCATCTATATATAACATGATTAGCCGTCTTCCAAGTGGTACGTCTTGAGGTTTGGGCATGCGTACGTAGTGAACCTCATATAACGAATAGAGAAATATCTCGTTGTTTATTTCAACAAAATGATCAGGCAATGATCAAAAATATGAAAAGCTAGGGGGAAAAAACACACTTGTGATTAGTCTATAAAGTCACTTAACGACGAGGGAATCTTTTCATTATTTTAATTTTGTTTAATAAAAAAAAAAAAAAACGCTCAATGTATGTGATTGTTCATTCTACCCAAGCCTTGGCATCCGTACAGATCGACGTCGTAGTTCATTTTTTATCTTACTCAAAGAGTTAATTTGTTTAGAAAAGAACTTTGCCGGAAACTTTTACCATCACTTTATAGGGATTCACGCCCTGGCCTCAAAATTAGTTTTTTCAGGTCACACATGTCATAATAGTTAATGATCAACCAGCACGCTAAGTAAGAATTAGGGCTGTTGATTGCAAGAACGGCTGATATCTTACTAACGCACGGTTGGATAAGTATGAAACCAACTTAGATCTGTCTACTAAAGAATTTTTTAGGCCGTAAACTTCGAAAATTAAGCAGGTTTTTGACCTCCAAACATTGAGCGTGTTCTATAATGTCGTATGCACTGCGCTGTTCAAAGGGCGCTTTGAAATGAAATGCTCAAGCTAAGTTTTTTTTTGTAATGAAAGAAATATTCTTTTAACTAAAATGGCCCAAAATTTGATTTCTCTGAACTGAACAATTCAACTTCAAATGAGAAAAAACATCATTTTGACAACAACTCGTCATATAATTAGTTTTGACAAATGCGAGCATCTCGAGCGACGGGCTAGGCAAAATTTTCACGCAATTCTAGAAAGTAACTAAGACATTCGCGGAAAGTCTGATTGTGTTGATTAGCTAGGTAAACTTAACTTACGGTATTTAACTGAAAGGACGTTTTGACACAAAGAAGTGCGACAATAACAACACATCAAAACACAAGTTAATTAAGCGATGGTTCTTGAAACGAACAACTTCACAGCTAGATAATAACATCAGGCTAATACGAAAATATTTCGTTCTCCGGCTCTAAAGCAAACATGACAGTGAAAAGAAACAACATAATAAGAACTGGAGTAAACCAGTTCATTTAAGTCGATTGTGCATTTTAGGTGGCCCCGAATCCCTGAATAAAGTTCACTGAATCTAGTTAAACACAACAACACAGCTGAACAGCAGACCAAAAATATTGCCGGCAAAAACATGGCCTTAACTAACCACTTTGATTACTTAGCGATATGTGAAAGAGAAATACAAACTCTAACTGAATAAAACACGATTGTTCAAGACTTACTGAGACCTTTAAGTTGTTTCCCTGTCAGAAGAGAACTTTCTAGCGGCGCCGCTGTGGTTCGCCAGATTCGCTCCCCAGCAAAGTCAGCCGATACCGTTCTATAATGTCGTATGCACTGCGCTGTTCAAAGGGCGCTTTGAAATGAAATGCTCAAGGTAAGTTTTTTTTTGTAATGAAACAAATATTCTTTTAACTGAAATGGCCAAAAATTTGATTAAGCGATGGTTCTTGAAACGAACAATTTCATAGCTAGAATAATAACATCAGGCTAATACGAAAATATCTTGCTCTCCGGCTCTAAAGCAAACATGACAGTGAAAAGAAAGAACATAATAAGAACTGGAGTAAACCAGTTTATTTAAGTCGATTGTGCATTTTAGGTGGCCCCGAATCCCTGAATAAAGTTCACTGAATCTAGTTAAACACAACAACACAGCTGAACAGCAGACGAAAAAAATTGCCGGCAGAAACATGGCCTTAACTAAACACTTTGATTACTTAGCGATATGTGAAAGAGAAGTACAAACTCTAACTGAATAAAACACGATTGTTCAAGACTTACTGAGATCTTTAAGTTGTTTCCTGTCAGAAGAGAACTTTCTAGCGGCGCCGCTGTGCTTCGCCAGATTCGCTCCCCAGCAAAGTCAGCCGATACCGTTCCATCGATCAATCGCTGCCACTGACGGCGCGCTGACTTCTCATCGCAAAGAAGGCCTGAAAGTCAATGTGATCATCCTGTTACTAAAATAATAATAGTAATAATAATAAACAAAATAATGGTGACATGTTGTCGCGGAAACGTCATGTTTTCACCCTTTAAGCCCTAATATCAAAGGACAAACTCTCCTGTCTTGTCCCTATATTTTTCTTATAAAAGCCGACTGGGTAGAAGTTATTAAAATATCAAGAGAATTCATCTTGGGTGATCGTATCCTTAATTCTCATGACCTCAGGGATTGAATAAACGTTAATTTTAGCAGGAGAAATTTGATGCTGATCACTGTTAGGGCTTAAAGGGTTAATCTCTCTACTTTTTATTGTGAAATAATACAACCGTCCTGGCACAAGCCTGACCCCATGCACCAAAGGTCTCTTATGCCAGCGGGGATGATCTTGCCACTCAGTCCGATAACTTGTCTGACGACAAGCCAGGGAGGGAGAGATGAACTGGCCCCTAGACCATAATAAGTACATCCCTTTCGGCTAGCGCTCACATCCGACTGTCTCAAATTCAGCTTCATCTATATATAACATGATTAGCCGTCTTCCAAGTGGTACGTCTTGAGGTTTGGGCATGCGTACGTAGTGAACCTCATATAACGAATAGAGAAATATCTCGTTGTTTATTTCAACAAAATGATCAGGCAATGATCAAAAATATGAAAAGCTAGGGGGAAAAAACACACTTGTGATTAGTCTATAAAGTCACTTAACGACGAGGGAATCTTTTCATTATTTTAATTTTGTTTAATAAAAAAAAAAAAAAACGCTCAATGTATGTGATTGTTCATTCTACCCAAGCCTTGGCATCCGTACAGATCGACGTCGTAGTTCATTTTTTATCTTACTCAAAGAGTTAATTTGTTTAGAAAAGAACTTTGCCGGAAACTTTTACCATCACTTTATAGGGATTCACGCCCTGGCCTCAAAATTAGTTTTTTCAGGTCACACATGTCATAATAGTTAATGATCAACCAGCACGCTAAGTAAGAATTAGGGCTGTTGATTGCAAGAACGGCTGATATCTTACTAACGCACGGTTGGATAAGTATGAAACCAACTTAGATCTGTCTACTAAAGAATTTTTTAGGCCGTAAACTTCGAAAATTAAGCAGGTTTTTGACCTCCAAACATTGAGCGTGTTCTATAATGTCGTATGCACTGCGCTGTTCAAAGGGCGCTTTGAAATGAAATGCTCAACCTAAGTTTTTTTTTGTAATGAAAGAAATATTCTTTTAACTAAAATGGCCCAAAATTTGATTTCTCTGAACTGAACAATTCAACTTCAAATGAGAAAAAACATCATTTTGACAACAACTCGTCATATAATTAGTTTTGACAAATGCGAGCATCTCGAGCGACGGGCTAGGCAAAATTTTCACGCAATTCTAGAAAGTAACTAAGACATTCGCGGAAAGTCTGATTGTGTTGATTAGCTAGGTAAACTTAACTTACGGTATTTAACTGAAAGGACGTTTTGACACAAAGAAGTGCGACAATAACAACACATCAAAACACAAGTTAATTAAGCGATGGTTCTTGAAACGAACAACTTCACAGCTAGATAATAACATCAGGCTAATACGAAAATATTTCGTTCTCCGGCTCTAAAGCAAACATGACAGTGAAAAGAAACAACATAATAAGAACTGGATTAAACCAGTTCATTTAAGTCGATTGTGCATTTTAGGTGGCCCCGAATCCCTGAATAAAGTTCACTGAATCTAGTTAAACACAACAACACAGCTGAACAGCAGACCAAAAATATTGCCGGCAAAAACATGGCCTTAACTAACCACTTTGATTACTTAGCGATATGTGAAAGAGAAATACAAACTCTAACTGAATAAAACACGATTGTTCAAGACTTACTGAGACCTTTAAGTTGTTTCCCTGTCAGAAGAGAACTTTCTAGCGGCGCCGCTGTGGTTCGCCAGATTCGCTCCCCAGCAAAGTCAGCCGATACCGTTCTATAATGTCGTATGCACTGCGCTGTTCAAAGGGCGCTTTGAAATGAAATGCTCAAGGTAAGTTTTTTTTTGTAATGAAACAAATATTCTTTTAACTGAAATGGCCAAAAATTTGATTAAGCGATGGTTCTTGAAACGAACAATTTCATAGCTAGAATAATAACATCAGGCTAATACGAAAATATCTTGCTCTCCGGCTCTAAAGCAAACATGACAGTGAAAAGAAAGAACATAATAAGAACTGGAGTAAACCAGTTTATTTAAGTCGATTGTGCATTTTAGGTGGCCCCGAATCCCTGAATAAAGTTCACTGAATCTAGTTAAACACAACAACACAGCTGAACAGCAGACGAAAAAAATTGCCGGCAGAAACATGGCCTTAACTAAACACTTTGATTACTTAGCGATATGTGAAAGAGAAGTACAAACTCTAACTGAATAAAACACGATTGTTCAAGACTTACTGAGATCTTTAAGTTGTTTCCTGTCAGAAGAGAACTTTCTAGCGGCGCCGCTGTGCTTCGCCAGATTCGCTCCCCAGCAAAGTCAGCCGATACCGTTCCATCGATCAATCGCTGCCACTGACGGCGCGCTGACTTCTCATCGCAAAGAAGGCCTGAAAGTCAATGTGATCATCCTGTTACTAAAATAATAATAGTAATAATAATAAACAAAATAATGGTGACATGTTGTCGCGGAAACGTCATGTTTTCACCCTTTAAGCCCTAATATCAAAGGACAAACTCTCCTGTCTTGTCCCTATATTTTTCTTATAAAAGCCGACTGGGTAGAAGTTATTAAAATATCAAGAGAATTCATCTTGGGTGATCGTATCCTTAATTCTCATGACCTCAGGGATTGAATAAACGTTAATTTTAGCAGGAGAAATTTGATGCTGATCACTGTTAGGGCTTAAAGGGTTAATCTCTCTACTTTTTATTGTGAAATAATACAACCGTCCTGGCACAAGCCTGACCCCATGCACCAAAGGTCTCTTATGCCAGCGGGGATGATCTTGCCACTCAGTCCGATAACTTGTCTGACGACAAGCCAGGGAGGGAGAGATGAACTGGCCCCTAGACCATAATAAGTACATCCCTTTCGGCTAGCGCTCACATCCGACTGTCTCAAATTCAGCTTCATCTATATATAACATGATTAGCCGTCTTCCAAGTGGTACGTCTTGAGGTTTGGGCATGCGTACGTAGTGAACCTCATATAACGAATAGAGAAATATCTCGTTGTTTATTTCAACAAAATGATCAGGCAATGATCAAAAATATGAAAAGCTAGGGGGAAAAAACACACTTGTGATTAGTCTATAAAGTCACTTAACGACGAGGGAATCTTTTCATTATTTTAATTTTGTTTAATAAAAAAAAAAAAAACGCTCAATGTATGTGATTGTTCATTCTACCCAAGCCTTGGCATCCGTACAGATCGACGTCGTAGTTCATTTTTTATCTTACTCAAAGAGTTAATTTGTTTAGAAAAGAACTTTGCCGGAAACTTTTACCATCACTTTATAGGGATTCACGCCCTGGCCTCAAAATTAGTTTTTTCAGGTCACACATGTCATAATAGTTAATGATCAACCAGCACGCTAAGTAAGAATTAGGGCTGTTGATTGCAAGAACGGCTGATATCTTACTAACGCACGGTTGGATAAGTATGAAACCAACTTAGATCTGTCTACTAAAGAATTTTTTAGGCCGTAAACTTCGAAAATTAAGCAGGTTTTTGACCTCCAAACATTGAGCGTGTTCTATAATGTCGTATGCACTGCGCTGTTCAAAGGGCGCTTTGAAATGAAATGCTCAACCTAAGTTTTTTTTTGTAATGAAAGAAATATTCTTTTAACTAAAATGGCCCAAAATTTGATTTCTCTGAACTGAACAATTCAACTTCAAATGAGAAAAAACATCATTTTGACAACAACTCGTCATATAATTAGTTTTGACAAATGCGAGCATCTCGAGCGACGGGCTAGGCAAAATTTTCACGCAATTCTAGAAAGTAACTAAGACATTCGCGGAAAGTCTGATTGTGTTGATTAGCTAGGTAAACTTAACTTACGGTATTTAACTGAAAGGACGTTTTGACACAAAGAAGTGCGACAATAACAACACATCAAAACACAAGTTAATTAAGCGATGGTTCTTGAAACGAACAACTTCACAGCTAGATAATAACATCAGGCTAATACGAAAATATTTCGTTCTCCGGCTCTAAAGCAAACATGACAGTGAAAAGAAACAACATAATAAGAACTGGATTAAACCAGTTCATTTAAGTCGATTGTGCATTTTAGGTGGCCCCGAATCCCTGAATAAAGTTCACTGAATCTAGTTAAACACAACAACACAGCTGAACAGCAGACCAAAAATATTGCCGGCAAAAACATGGCCTTAACTAACCACTTTGATTACTTAGCGATATGTGAAAGAGAAATACAAACTCTAACTGAATAAAACACGATTGTTCAAGACTTACTGAGACCTTTAAGTTGTTTCCCTGTCAGAAGAGAACTTTCTAGCGGCGCCGCTGTGGTTCGCCAGATTCGCTCCCCAGCAAAGTCAGCCGATACCGTTCTATAATGTCGTATGCACTGCGCTGTTCAAAGGGCGCTTTGAAATGAAATGCTCAAGGTAAGTTTTTTTTTGTAATGAAACAAATATTCTTTTAACTGAAATGGCCAAAAATTTGATTAAGCGATGGTTCTTGAAACGAACAATTTCATAGCTAGAATAATAACATCAGGCTAATACGAAAATATCTTGCTCTCCGGCTCTAAAGCAAACATGACAGTGAAAAGAAAGAACATAATAAGAACTGGAGTAAACCAGTTTATTTAAGTCGATTGTGCATTTTAGGTGGCCCCGAATCCCTGAATAAAGTTCACTGAATCTAGTTAAACACAACAACACAGCTGAACAGCAGACGAAAAAAATTGCCGGCAGAAACATGGCCTTAACTAAACACTTTGATTACTTAGCGATATGTGAAAGAGAAGTACAAACTCTAACTGAATAAAACACGATTGTTCAAGACTTACTGAGATCTTTAAGTTGTTTCCTGTCAGAAGAGAACTTTCTAGCGGCGCCGCTGTGCTTCGCCAGATTCGCTCCCCAGCAAAGTCAGCCGATACCGTTCCATCGATCAATCGCTGCCACTGACGGCGCGCTGACTTCTCATCGCAAAGAAGGCCTGAAAGTCAATGTGATCATCCTGTTACTAAAATAATAATAGTAATAATAATAAACAAAATAATGGTGACATGTTGTCGCGGAAACGTCATGTTTTCACCCTTTAAGCCCTAATATCAAAGGACAAACTCTCCTGTCTTGTCCCTATATTTTTCTTATAAAAGCCGACTGGGTAGAAGTTATTAAAATATCAAGAGAATTCATCTTGGGTGATCGTATCCTTAATTCTCATGACCTCAGGGATTGAATAAACGTTAATTTTAGCAGGAGAAATTTGATGCTGATCACTGTTAGGGCTTAAAGGGTTAATCTCTCTACTTTTTATTGTGAAATAATACAACCGTCCTGGCACAAGCCTGACCCCATGCACCAAAGGTCTCTTATGCCAGCGGGGATGATCTTGCCACTCAGTCCGATAACTTGTCTGACGACAAGCCAGGGAGGGAGAGATGAACTGGCCCCTAGACCATAATAAGTACATCCCTTTCGGCTAGCGCTCACATCCGACTGTCTCAAATTCAGCTTCATCTATATATAACATGATTAGCCGTCTTCCAAGTGGTACGTCTTGAGGTTTGGGCATGCGTACGTAGTGAACCTCATATAACGAATAGAGAAATATCTCGTTGTTTATTTCAACAAAATGATCAGGCAATGATCAAAAATATGAAAAGCTAGGGGGAAAAAACACACTTGTGATTAGTCTATAAAGTCACTTAACGACGAGGGAATCTTTTCATTATTTTAATTTTGTTTAATAAAAAAAAAAAAAAACGCTCAATGTATGTGATTGTTCATTCTACCCAAGCCTTGGCATCCGTACAGATCGACGTCGTAGTTCATTTTTTATCTTACTCAAAGAGTTAATTTGTTTAGAAAAGAACTTTGCCGGAAACTTTTACCATCACTTTATAGGGATTCACGCCCTGGCCTCAAAATTAGTTTTTTCAGGTCACACATGTCATAATAGTTAATGATCAACCAGCACGCTAAGTAAGAATTAGGGCTGTTGATTGCAAGAACGGCTGATATCTTACTAACGCACGGTTGGATAAGTATGAAACCAACTTAGATCTGTCTACTAAAGAATTTTTTAGGCCGTAAACTTCGAAAATTAAGCAGGTTTTTGACCTCCAAACATTGAGCGTGTTCTATAATGTCGTATGCACTGCGCTGTTCAAAGGGCGCTTTGAAATGAAATGCTCAACCTAAGTTTTTTTTTGTAATGAAAGAAATATTCTTTTAACTAAAATGGCCCAAAATTTGATTTCTCTGAACTGAACAATTCAACTTCAAATGAGAAAAAACATCATTTTGACAACAACTCGTCATATAATTAGTTTTGACAAATGCGAGCATCTCGAGCGACGGGCTAGGCAAAATTTTCACGCAATTCTAGAAAGTAACTAAGACATTCGCGGAAAGTCTGATTGTGTTGATTAGCTAGGTAAACTTAACTTACGGTATTTAACTGAAAGGCAGTTTTGACACAAAGAAGTGCGACAATAACAACACATCAAAACACAAGTTAATTAAGCGATGGTTCTTGAAACGAACAACTTCACAGCTAGATAATAACATCAGGCTAATACGAAAATATTTCGTTCTCCGGCTCTAAAGCAAACATGACAGTGAAAAGAAACAACATAATAAGAACTGGATTAAACCAGTTCATTTAAGTCGATTGTGCATTTTAGGTGGCCCCGAATCCCTGAATAAAGTTCACTGAATCTAGTTAAACACAACAACACAGCTGAACAGCAGACCAAAAATATTGCCGGCAAAAACATGGCCTTAACTAACCACTTTGATTACTTAGCGATATGTGAAAGAGAAATACAAACTCTAACTGAATAAAACACGATTGTTCAAGACTTACTGAGACCTTTAAGTTGTTTCCCTGTCAGAAGAGAACTTTCTAGCGGCGCCGCTGTGGTTCGCCAGATTCGCTCCCCAGCAAAGTCAGCCGATACCGTTCTATAATGTCGTATGCACTGCGCTGTTCAAAGGGCGCTTTGAAATGAAATGCTCAAGGTAAGTTTTTTTTTGTAATGAAACAAATATTCTTTTAACTGAAATGGCCAAAAATTTGATTAAGCGATGGTTCTTGAAACGAACAATTTCATAGCTAGAATAATAACATCAGGCTAATACGAAAATATCTTGCTCTCCGGCTCTAAAGCAAACATGACAGTGAAAAGAAAGAACATAATAAGAACTGGAGTAAACCAGTTTATTTAAGTCGATTGTGCATTTTAGGTGGCCCCGAATCCCTGAATAAAGTTCACTGAATCTAGTTAAACACAACAACACAGCTGAACAGCAGACGAAAAAAATTGCCGGCAGAAACATGGCCTTAACTAAACACTTTGATTACTTAGCGATATGTGAAAGAGAAGTACAAACTCTAACTGAATAAAACACGATTGTTCAAGACTTACTGAGATCTTTAAGTTGTTTCCTGTCAGAAGAGAACTTTCTAGCGGCGCCGCTGTGCTTCGCCAGATTCGCTCCCCAGCAAAGTCAGCCGATACCGTTCCATCGATCAATCGCTGCCACTGACGGCGCGCTGACTTCTCATCGCAAAGAAGGCCTGAAAGTCAATGTGATCATCCTGTTACTAAAATAATAATAGTAATAATAATAAACAAAATAATGGTGACATGTTGTCGCGGAAACGTCATGTTTTCACCCTTTAAGCCCTAATATCAAAGGACAAACTCTCCTGTCTTGTCCCTATATTTTTCTTATAAAAGCCGACTGGGTAGAAGTTATTAAAATATCAAGAGAATTCATCTTGGGTGATCGTATCCTTAATTCTCATGACCTCAGGGATTGAATAAACGTTAATTTTAGCAGGAGAAATTTGATGCTGATCACTGTTAGGGCTTAAAGGGTTAATCTCTCTACTTTTTATTGTGAAATAATACAACCGTCCTGGCACAAGCCTGACCCCATGCACCAAAGGTCTCTTATGCCAGCGGGGATGATCTTGCCACTCAGTCCGATAACTTGTCTGACGACAAGCCAGGGAGGGAGAGATGAACTGGCCCCTAGACCATAATAAGTACATCCCTTTCGGCTAGCGCTCACATCCGACTGTCTCAAATTCAGCTTCATCTATATATAACATGATTAGCCGTCTTCCAAGTGGTACGTCTTGAGGTTTGGGCATGCGTACGTAGTGAACCTCATATAACGAATAGAGAAATATCTCGTTGTTTATTTCAACAAAATGATCAGGCAATGATCAAAAATATGAAAAGCTAGGGGGAAAAAACACACTTGTGATTAGTCTATAAAGTCACTTAACGACGAGGGAATCTTTTCATTATTTTAATTTTGTTTAATAAAAAAAAAAAAAAACGCTCAATGTATGTGATTGTTCATTCTACCCAAGCCTTGGCATCCGTACAGATCGACGTCGTAGTTCATTTTTTATCTTACTCAAAGAGTTAATTTGTTTAGAAAAGAACTTTGCCGGAAACTTTTACCATCACTTTATAGGGATTCACGCCCTGGCCTCAAAATTAGTTTTTTCAGGTCACACATGTCATAATAGTTAATGATCAACCAGCACGCTAAGTAAGAATTAGGGCTGTTGATTGCAAGAACGGCTGATATCTTACTAACGCACGGTTGGATAAGTATGAAACCAACTTAGATCTGTCTACTAAAGAATTTTTTAGGCCGTAAACTTCGAAAATTAAGCAGGTTTTTGACCTCCAAACATTGAGCGTGTTCTATAATGTCGTATGCACTGCGCTGTTCAAAGGGCGCTTTGAAATGAAATGCTCAAGGTAAGTTTTTTTTTTGTAATGAAACAAATATTCTTTTAACTGAAATGGCCAAAAATTTGATTAAGCGATGGTTCTTGAAACGAACAATTTCATAGCTAGAATAATAACATCAGGCTAATACGAAAATATCTTGCTCTCCGGCTCTAAAGCAAACATGACAGTGAAAAGAAAGAACATAATAAGAACTGGAGTAAACCAGTTTATTTAAGTCGATTGTGCATTTTAGGTGGCCCCGAATCCCTGAATAAAGTTCACTGAATCTAGTTAAACACAACAACACAGCTGAACAGCAGACGAAAAAAATTGCCGGCAGAAACATGGCCTTAACTAAACACTTTGATTACTTAGCGATATGTGAAAGAGAAGTACAAACTCTAACTGAATAAAACACGATTGTTCAAGACTTACTGAGATCTTTAAGTTGTTTCCTGTCAGAAGAGAACTTTCTAGCGGCGCCGCTGTGCTTCGCCAGATTCGCTCCCCAGCAAAGTCAGCCGATACCGTTCCATCGATCAATCGCTGCCACTGACGGCGCGCTGACTTCTCATCGCAAAGAAGGCCTGAAAGTCAATGTGATCATCCTGTTACTAAAATAATAATAGTAATAATAATAAACAAAATAATGGTGACATGTTGTCGCGGAAACCTCATGTTTTCACCCTTTAAGCCCTAATATCAAAGGACAAACTCTCCTGTCTTGTCCCTATATTTTTCTTATAAAAGCCGACTGGGTAGAAGTTATTAAAATATCAAGAGAATTCATCTTGGGTGATCGTATCCTTAATTCTCATGACCTCAGGGATTGAATAAACGTTAATTTTAGCAGGAGAAATTTGATGCTGATCACTGTTAGGGCTTAAAGGGTTAATCTCTCTACTTTTTATTGTGAAATAATACAACCGTCCTGGCACAAGCCTGACCCCATGCACCAAAGGTCTCTTATGCCAGCGGGGATGATCTTGCCACTCAGTCCGATAACTTGTCTGACGACAAGCCAGGGAGGGAGAGATGAACTGGCCCCTAGACCATAATAAGTACATCCCTTTCGGCTAGCGCTCACATCCGACTGTCTCAAATTCAGCTTCATCTATATATAACATGATTAGCCGTCTTCCAAGTGGTACGTCTTGAGGTTTGGGCATGCGTACGTAGTGAACCTCATATAACGAATAGAGAAATATCTCGTTGTTTATTTCAACAAAATGATCAGGCAATGATCAAAAATATGAAAAGCTAGGGGGAAAAAACACACTTGTGATTAGTCTATAAAGTCACTTAACGACGAGGGAATCTTTTCATTATTTTAATTTTGTTTAATAAAAAAAAAAAAAAACGCTCAATGTATGTGATTGTTCATTCTACCCAAGCCTTGGCATCCGTACAGATCGACGTCGTAGTTCATTTTTTATCTTACTCAAAGAGTTAATTTGTTTAGAAAAGAACTTTGCCGGAAACTTTTACCATCACTTTATAGGGATTCACGCCCTGGCCTCAAAATTAGTTTTTTCAGGTCACACATGTCATAATAGTTAATGATCAACCAGCACGCTAAGTAAGAATTAGGGCTGTTGATTGCAAGAACGGCTGATATCTTACTAACGCACGGTTGGATAAGTATGAAACCAACTTAGATCTGTCTACTAAAGAATTTTTTAGGCCGTAAACTTCGAAAATTAAGCAGGTTTTTGACCTCCAAACATTGAGCGTGTTCTATAATGTCGTATGCACTGCGCTGTTCAAAGGGCGCTTTGAAATGAAATGCTCAAGGTAAGTTTTTTTTTTGTAATGAAACAAATATTCTTTTAACTGAAATGGCCAAAAATTTGATTAAGCGATGGTTCTTGAAACGAACAATTTCATAGCTAGAATAATAACATCAGGCTAATACGAAAATATCTTGCTCTCCGGCTCTAAAGCAAACATGACAGTGAAAAGAAAGAACATAATAAGAACTGGAGTAAACCAGTTTATTTAAGTCGATTGTGCATTTTAGGTGGCCCCGAATCCCTGAATAAAGTTCACTGAATCTAGTTAAACACAACAACACAGCTGAACAGCAGACGAAAAAAATTGCCGGCAGAAACATGGCCTTAACTAAACACTTTGATTACTTAGCGATATGTGAAAGAGAAGTACAAACTCTAACTGAATAAAACACGATTGTTCAAGACTTACTGAGATCTTTAAGTTGTTTCCTGTCAGAAGAGAACTTTCTAGCGGCGCCGCTGTGCTTCGCCAGATTCGCTCCCCAGCAAAGTCAGCCGATACCGTTCCATCGATCAATCGCTGCCACTGACGGCGCGCTGACTTCTCATCGCAAAGAAGGCCTGAAACTCTACAGGTTAAGGACCCTACGTCTTCTCGCTAGCTGTTTTTTAGTTATTTTCGTCTCGGCCTGATGTCAAAAACGATTTGCTGATATTGCAATGCATTATGGGATAGCTGTGACAATTTTGCGCGGGGAACACCATACCTCGAATTTATTCAAAAATATTTTAAGTCTAAAATCACCTCTTCATTTACAGACTTCGACCACCACACGCTTTGGCAAATGAGCCACAACTCACGTTGGTACCATTTTGAGAGTGATACTGTCCGCTTTTAGAGAAGAGGTAATAATAGACTTTCGTCTGGCTCGGCTTGCCTCCGACTGTAAACTGTCACCTCGAGCGCTGAAAAAAGCACTATTTATCAGTCGAAAGGCAAAACATGCCTCGCTTCTTTGAGGGATGCTAGTGATTTGCAGATTTCCAGGCTTAATGATGCCCTTCCATCACCAGACGGCCAAAAATATTTCAAGCAAAAAAGAAAACCATTAGGTAAAGCTTCGAATACGCTCGCTTCACTTGCTCGCTTCTCCGAAATGTCGGTTTTGTCTTCGTCACTTGGTCACGTGGTTGAACGAATTCGTTTCAGGGCTAACGCGGTCATCAGCCAAAGCCAACAAGGTTTTCAGTGATCATCCTGTTACTAAAATGTAGTTACTGTCTTTTACATGGCATAATTAAAACAAAATAATGGTGAAGGGGTATCGAATGGTCTTTGCGAGCATGGGAGCAGTGTGTTTATTTTTGCGAGCACGAGCAGTTGAAAAATTTTTCCTGCGAGCACTTTAGAAAATACAGATGGCGAGCAGTGAACACTTCGAGTACTTCGTAAATTTTCCGCTAGCAGGAATCTCTCTTTTATTTAAAATAGGATACATTGTTTTGCGCCAAGTAATAGCTAATAATCTGGCTGACACCTCCAAAACGGAGCAATAGTTACAAGCCAGAGGTAAGGATGTTTCAACCTTTTTGTTTTAACGATATCATAACTGATTTATTGTTAATATATGTATAAAAAATGACTACAAAGGAGGATTAACGAAATTTCGAGCAATCGAGCACATGTTAACGAGAATGCGAGCATGCAAGCAGTTGCAAAAATTTTGCGAGCACGAGCAAGCGAGCACCCGTGTAATTTTTGCGAGCAATTTGAGCAGAGGCCAAATTTTGCGAACACTCTTAAATTGAATGAGACAATTCGATACCCCTTGGTGACATATCGTCGCTGAAACGTAATGTTTTAATCTCGCTACTTTTTATTCTGAAATAATACAACAGCTGACAAAAGAAACCTCGGACACCGCAGACCTCTTATGCCAGCGGAGATGAATCTTGCTGCTTAGTCCGATAATTTGTCTTACGACAAGACAGTGAGGGAGGAAAAAGTCGGCTCCTAGACCATATGTGAGACAGATCCCTTTCGCGCTAGCGCTTATTAGTGTCACATGTATCACGTTACAACACACACGGATTCTCAAATAACATCGACGTAATATTTAGTGAAGGTCAGGTACATGCGTTTCAGATCTCGGCAAAATGGGGAAAGAAACAATACCTCCAATAAGGGAAACTACAGTCTTGACTGTAATTGTATTGAAATAAATTTTTATTCATTCATCCAATTTAAAAAAAAAAAAAAAACAAAGAAAGCCTTCAACCTCGTGGACCACAAGTGCCTTCTCCATAAATTAGAACCTTATGGAGTTCGAGACCCAAGCTATAACCGGTTCCTGGATTATCTCTGCACCCGCTCACAGAGAGTAAAATTTGGGAAGGAATTATCATCTAGCCTTCCCCTGGATTATGGTGTACCTCAGGGTTCACTTTTACTGGACCCCTTACTCAGTGCTTGCTGTGATCCAATATCAGCATGTATGCCTGATACCGTCATATATACCACTGGCTCGGAGTCAGACTGCATCATGACAGAAATACAAGAAGCCCTCCAAAGAGTTTAACAGTGGATGAAAAACAGCAAGCTTGTTCTAAATCTCGCGAAGACCAAATGTATGCTTTTTGGTACTAACTTGCAGAAACTTGCAAATGCCATCGAAAGGGTGAGAAATTTTTGCTATTTAGGGGTCACCCTTGACGAACACCTCTCATGGAAAGAGTATGTTAGTAAAGTGTTTACCAATGTTAACAAGTGCTTGGGTCTACTCGGCCGCATCCGATCATGTCTAACGCAGCGAAATGCGGATACAACTGTCTCGTATTACCAGTAGTGTGCTACACCGACACGGCCTGGGGTGAATTGTATGTTGAGTGCAAGAGTAGGTAACAGCGACACAGCGCCTACAAAATCGAGCTGCACGCATAATTGTCAGACTAGCAAGCACCAGCGAAGCTCTCAAGACACTAGGATGGCCTAACTTAGAAACTATCAAGAAAGGGAACAAATCTATCTTAGTCTACAAATGTCTTAATGATTTAGTGCCCTAGTATCTTTCTGATCATTAATAGAAACCACATTTTCCATAATTACAATATACGTCGGCGTGAAGACATTCATCCTTCAAGACCCAAACTTAGCCCCGGAAAGGGAACTTTTAGATACTCCGGAGCGATTTTATTTAACTCATTACCTGAAACATACAAACGGGAAGCGTCCTTGGAGGCTTTTAAGCGACTTATGATGAAACACGATTATGCATAGATTTTTCTTAGTTTGCAAATGTTTTATTTATTTTTTCTATCTTGTAATTTTAGCCCAAAAGTGTTTATTAGAGTCATATATATTGTATTTTTTTCTCTCAGACCACAAGTTTTTAGACTACAAGCGTTCATTGTAATTCATTACTTTGCTATTATGATTTTAGGTGTATACAGGGCCCCTCAGGATAACAGCCCCGTAGCTGATTGGGCCACCCTGTCTTAAATGAAGTCCGCTTACTTACATTTCGTTTCGTACACTTTTTGTCGAACATTAGCTCACCTCTAACTCCCCAACCCCTCACCCCACGTCCTCCACCCCTGTCACTCAAAAACGGACTGACTTGGGAGTTTAAGATGTAACGAGAACATAAAAAACCGTTAGATTTAGTAAGTAAAACTATAACTTTGCACCTGGATCAGTGACACTCTCAGGTCATGTTTTTGCCCTTTCTTTAACGTGGACTACTACGTGAAGTTTCCTAATTTCACGTTTGAAAGGCGTAGACAAACGACGACAGATTTTTCTTTCCCTTTTTAAATTTAGAATCGGGCAGTAAGAATCCGACTGCAGGAGAATTTTTTTTCCTCTGGTCTTGAGAACATATTTGTGTTGCTTTTTTGTGTGACAACGCGGGAACACTAAATTGTATAAACTAAGGACATTTGTATTGCTTAAAATGAGCGGATGTCTTAGAAAACAAGTTGTTTATTTCGACAGCTTTCACGGCTTCAGATTGGTTGATTCCAATCCATTTTGATTCTTATTTCCGATTCACAAGGTAGGAGTGCCTGTTAGCGAAGGAAACTGACTGGTAGTAAACAGACTATTAAAGGTTGTGAAAAGGCACTTGCAGCGTCAGAATTCAACATTAATTTGTTTTAATTATATATTTTTGGGCACATTGCTTTTAATCTTCCAAAAATTCTGGGGGGGGGGGGGGGAAGCTCAAGCCACCCCCCCCCCCCCCTGTCCCTCCCCGCGCTACGGGGCTGGCCAGGGCTGAGTTCCTCGAAGCATGGTTAGCGCTAACCATTGGTTAAGAGGTATTAAAACCTATAGGTTGTCATGGCATTTAACCCGGGTGAGCGCTAACCATGCTTCGGAGCAACTGGGCCTTGCTCTATCCGAGTGAAATCCAATCGGGCGACAGGGCTAGATGTTCCGAGCATGTCTCGTTTTGTGTCAGCGGAAGAGTCCATGAAAACAAAATGGCGGATTGGCTGATGGGTTCAGAAATGCTGACGGATAGATTTTAAAATTTTTGAGAATTAGGGAGAAGTGTTTTTATCCTGATCAAGTTAAACAGTCGTTTTTCAGCCATGGACAGTCTTAATCAAGAGACTGATCGGTGAGTTTTTTGTCCTGTTCTCGTTCATAGCTTAAATCGAGCTACGGATACGTGTCGCTTACTATAAAAATTATTGAAAGTGCCTTATAGTATTGCGTTATTTCGGTCATTGAAAAGAAAACTTAAACCTTTCCGAAACTTCCCTTAGTTACTGTACAGCTCTGTATTTTATTTTAAAGAAACTGTAGATATTTATAATACCGACTTCTCAATCTGGTAATGATGGTTATCATGAAATGAAATAAAATTTAAATTTTGTGACTTAAAATCTATAAATGCAACATTACCACTGAGGAAAATAAAACACAGTGACATACAAAATTGCGCATGGATTTTAAAATTGCCGTCTCAACTGACACAACTACCCAGAGCACATGTGCCCTTATATATGCAGATCATCCAAGCAAAATCAAGGACGGTGTCTACTAATAGAGAAGTATTTTTGTGTGGTTTATGGCTATGCCTGGAAAGCAGATCTCAGCAAGGGCTACTGGAATCCACAAAGAAAATTGGGAGTAACCACGCATTTTTAAGAGATAATCAAGCAACAATTATTCTAAAAAACAGAAAAATACAAAGTAATGTATGGCGTTATTTTCCAAATTGAAGCTTTGTTGAAAAATGCATGGTTACCCCCAATTTTTTTTCTGGATACAAATAGTTTTAAACGGCATAACAATATCCCCATATTAGTAGGCATCACCCATTGGAAACCCAAGTATTTTGAGATGCGCAGAATGTATGCGCAGTAACAAAGTAGGCACCGTCCTTAACTTTATGAAATGTAGTACAAAAGCTTATAAAAGGAGCCTCTATGATCTTCAAGAACACTTAAATTAAATGACATGGGACACTTACACAACTGATGGCTACAGTGTAGATTTAAGAAATATGCTCTCAGCGTATTTTATATAAGCTTATAGTTATTAGCATAGAGTTGCACCACTGCATGGTCAATTTATTAATTTATCCTATTTTGTTTTATTACTCTAGCACCCTATGATCTTAACATTATGGCCTTTGCTTTTGTGGATTAACTGCGAACAAGTCGAAGTAAAAAATAGACCATGGTTTTATGCCTTTATTTTATGGTCTTTTATAATTGAATCTCATTTTTTCATATAGGAAAAATACATGAAACAAGTGTAAAATTGACGCATAAATAAAGCAAGCCACTGTCAAGTTCAGTTGTTGCATCCATGAAAACTAATGCTCTGGATGTTTTTGTATCTGTTCTTACTTAAGGCTAATTGTTGGGGTACAAGGACTGCTGAGCAAGCTAAGTACAACACATCCAGACTTGTTACATGGTAAGAGAGCATTAACATGTTTACAATAGTTCCCGTATTTCCCAACTGGTTTTGTGTCCCTCTCACCCTTCCCCCATTTCTGCCAAGGATTTCATATTCCACAACACTAGCTGGGCATTGGGCATCCCCCCCTCTCATCCCAGTCCCAGTCAGTCAACTGACTTGGTACCTCTTGGGAGTAAAAAATTTATTCAGACCATGCCCACAAAACAGAATTCTGGTACTTTTTAGGGGACCTTTTCAAAATTTACTGAAGATCACCACTGTTACTTTTATATAGGAGAAACCCCCCCCCCCCCCCCTCAAGCACTTTGTTAGCCATACTGTAAGAACACCGAGACTTTCTTCCCAGGGTCCTTTTCTGTTCCTTCTTCAAGAAATCAAGAACCCTAGTTGTGTTCTGTGAGGATCTTTCTTCTATTTGATCTTTCATCCACTGTTCAAAATATATCTTTCGCATATTTACATTTATTTAAAGCAATTTAATATTGTACACTTTACCGCCCATTGATAAAAAAAATTAATAAATAATAAAGCGTTAATATTGTGCACTTTAATGCCCCTCCTTTACAGGGAATTTCATCCAGAACACATTTTAGGTGTCATGCAACCAGCCAAAACCAGGGTTCTTTCCGAAGGGAAGAAAAAACAATTTTCATTCTTGGTGATCATTTCCTTTACTCTTATGATCTGAATGTTTGATGATGTACCATAAAGTTCTGATAGTAGCGACCCTCTTTACTTTCATTATAAAAATTATCAGCTTTTGGGGCTCGTTACTTTTGGGGAGACATTATTTTCGGGGAACAAAAAAGAAAACATGAAACAAAGCTAGCGCTAGCTCTTTTTTCCAAAATGAAAAATTATATGATTCGCACAGAGCTCAAAGTACAACATACAGAATAAAGACCATTCTGATGTAAGAGTGCCAGATGACATTGGGGCTTGCAGCTCCACGCAGGCCCACCAAGCAAGATTCAATTACTCGATGTTGCATTCAATGCAGAATTTAAGAAGAGTGTTGACAGACTCACTACGGAACACTTGTTCACAAATCCAGAGCTATTTATGAGTGAAAAATTAAGCGCTGGTTATCAATGTGTGCTTTTCACAAAATGGGTGGGCACAGCATGGCAAGAGTTCTCACGTCAGCTGAAAGACAGTTATCGATTCATTCGTAAAATGTGGTACTGCACTGCCCATTTCTGGTAGCAGGGACAGTGAAATAAACATCCATGGTCTACCGCACTACTGCATGAATGAATCAGCCGATGTAGAGGAAATCAAATTCTTTTCTGACTCAGGGGAGGAAACTAAACTCAGTGTTTTTACTCCATGGCACAGTCCAATGCATCTTATATTGCAGTATATAGAGTTTTTAATTTTAATTTGAAGAAACGTTCCTGTTTGTTAATACCAAATTGTACCAGTTTAGTTTTCACGTTATGCCATCAGTGAACTGATGTCAAGGGCGGATAATGGTTTAAGGCTTTCCTTTGTTGAAAGTGCCTTATCATGATCAATTTGTCAATGCACCAACTGAAGATATTAGCATTGCATATTAATAATTTGACTATGGATTGGAAAACAATAAAGGCATTCAGTATGGGTATAACATAATTAAAAACCAACTTTGTCTTGCTACTTTTTGGGGGAGTCGCTACTTTTTTTGGTGGGGAGGGGGTGCTACTTTTGGGGACTCGCTATTTTCGGGATTTATTAGAAGCCACAATGTTTTGACGTTATTTTCGGGGGGGTCGTTACTTTCGGGGCGTCGTTACTTTCGGAGCGTCGTTACTATCCAAACTTTAGGGTAGTGACATTGTGAGAAGAAATTAGATGCTGGTTATTTTGTTGGGGCATAAGGGGTTATTTTGCTTTAATCTGTCTCTTAATTTGTCTTTCTAAGGTTGTGATCAAACAACTGCCTCCAACCCTTCCCCATGCTTTAGCCCTTTAACTGTGTCTAGATATAGACTGATGTATGTATTCACTTGTTTTTTTTTTTTTTTTGTCGTGCAGCTGTTGAACAAGAAATAGAACACAACTTGGAACAAGCTTAAGTGAACTGGGACCGACTCACCATCCTTATTAACATTAAGAACCGCCACAGAAAAAGCAGAGTGCTCGAATGTAAGTCTTTCTGAAAGTTTCTTCTGTTTAAAATGAAATAATTGTAAGGTTATTAAATCTTCTTCTCATTGGCACAAAATTAGGTATAAGGGTTGAAATTATTCATCCAAAATCAACTTATTGCAGCAACAAGATAAAGCAAAATAACAGACATGGCTTTAAAGGAAAATTAATTTATTGATCACCAATAGAAACTGGAATGGGGTTTATAATCTTGAGAACCATGGACAAAAAAAAGACATTTTCCACAAACCCTTGTGAACTGCTATTGATGAATTCTTCCACTTAAGGTGTAGGACTACACCCTCTGACAAACCTTTTCTTTTTTTAATTATTTGCCTTACAGGACATTACAGAGAGATATAATCTGTAGGACGTGAAAGAACCTACACACTGTTTGAAAAGATTAAGGTCATGCTGATGTCCAAATCTCACCCCAAATTTTATACCAACTTGATACTGAGATATACTATTTTTTTATGTTGATGCTTTCACAGAAAAGTGGATCAACTTACGTATGATTTGAGACATTTGAAAACAGGCCTTAACAACTACAAACATCGGAAGATGATGAAGGTACATATAACAATAATGACATTGTTACCTTTACTGCCAGTATGCATGTTGGCTTACAAGTTCTTAACCTGTTCTTCATAATTAGCTTTGGAAAAATCCGAATCCGGATTATTGATTCAAGATCACTCAGATCATGGTGTATCAAAGGAACTAATGAATCTACTCTGGGTAAAGATACGTCGGTTCCTTGGATGCAACATGGCCCAAGTGACCTTACGTCAAAAATCCGGATTTGGATTTTTCCAAAGAAACACATCCTAAATCTTCCATGGATTAAGTTTGATTATTTTATTATTATTTGCATTTTAGTAAAATGAAATAGACAACAATAAGTACACGATGAAAATTCTAGGAAAAAATTTCCAAGCCCCCAGCAGGAATCGAACCCACAACCTTCCATATACTAGTTTGGATGCTCTAATAACTGATCTATGGGTCATTCATATGGTGAACAGGTCAGGCTTGAGGTCACCTATAGCTCAGTGCTTAGAGCATCCAAACTAGTATCTGGAAGTTTGCAGGTTTGATTCCTGCTGGGGGCTTGGAAATTGTTTTCCGAGAATTTTCATTGTGTACTTTTCATAGCATTGGGTGGTTGGCTGGTTTGCTAAATTTTAGTAAAAGCTTGTAAAATATGAGACAGGCTATTTAAACATACAACAACAATCTGTCAGTAAGGATGCCTCCAATAATAAAATTTAACCTCAGAAATTATTTTAACAAAAAAAAAATAATCATCATCCAGTCTTCATGAGCAGCAGCACCGTATAATGACAAACTTGTTGCCATGTAGAGTCCTCTTCTTTTGGAATAAAAAGACCTTGTGTTAAAATTGTTGTTTTTGTGGCTGATAACATTGATTCTTTTGGCAGGAACAAGAGGGAAAAGAAAGAGAGGAACTTTTAAACAGAAGGTTTACAACTAATGTAAGCTACGTTACTTTTAGTATGTTAGATGTGTGTTTTTACTTCCAGAATCAGTGGAAGAAATCCCCAAGTGTTACCATTCAGATGTAAGCCATCAGAATCAGAATTCTTATGAATGCTGTTTTGCCCCGTGTTAAGCTTACTAGGTGATATTGGGGGTTATAGGTTAACCATCTAACTCGACCAGAATCTAATTTCTCCTTACCTAATGACTACATTTTCAAACATACAGGTCATGAGAAACAAATAAATGATCACAAAAGATGACATGTTCTGATATTTAAACAAATTTTCCCAGCTAGGTATCATAGAACAGAAAGGAGAGTAAATACATGTTGATATTTTGCAAAGGTTTTTATAGGAAATTAGCGTTAATTTCGGACAAAAATAGTGTCCGAAAATAAAACCGTCCGAAATTTTTACAGTATAGTATAAAACTTTAAAAGTACTTTCTGGGCGACAGCATCACATATTCAAAGCCAATATGCATGATATGTTCAGAATTCGGATTAGGTGGCTGTGCTCAATTGTTCTTTTTATCTTTGGAGAGGTAAGTATTTGAGACACTGCTTGAGGCATAAGCTTGATTGAGTTTGTGTTATTTTCTGGTTGGTGTAAAACCTTGAAGGTACAGTAAAACTATCATTTTCACAGATTTTTTCCAGTCAAATTCATGTTTTTTAGTCGTAAATTTACTTTGGGTATGTTTCAGCGCAGTGTCGGAAATTTTTGTCCGAAAGTTGTCCGAAATGAGGGAAAAAGTGGCCGGAAATTAAACGTCCGAAATTTTTTGCAAGTAATGTAGTATGTGGTGTTTTATGTTTTTTTGTATTGTTAATTTCCAACGTTCACAAAAGCATCATTGTTATTAACTCTTTTGACACAGCTTTTCCAGGAATGTTTTTGAAGGCATTCAAAAACTCGCAGCGCATGATTAAACACTGCTGCTTGTGTTTCAAACATTACTTCATTTTAGAATGATGATGTCAAAGATTGTAATAATGATGATGATGTCGTTAATGATGATGATGTGAACAGCTGTACTTGACTGTTTAGATTGTGTTATTTGTTTTTTAGGATAGTGGCGAAACATCTATCATGATAGACCATGAACTACAGCATAACACCTCACTTCAAAATGCAGACAGAGGAATAAGTGATTTATTGAGCAGTGGATCTAGTATTTTGACAAGTTTGAAAGGTTAACGTATGACTTTAAAAGTAAGCTCATTAAATTTCCAGTAACTTAATAATAAATTCATTTACACATGACATTCCACTGAGTAGTATTTTGACGAAGGAACTTTAAGGTAGTTTTGATTCTTATTTGACACCTTTTTATGATGTAGTTTATATCTACTGTATTTTTTTATTTTTCACCCGTGAAGTAAATGTTTAAAGAAAAAACAAGCTGCACTAAGTTATTACAAATTTTATATAGGAAGGAAATCAAGAACATATTACATTAACTTGAAGTTGGTGTCTATATTTTTTCCATTTGTATCAAAAACATTTGAAGGCTGATTGCATAACCGTTTTGTTCCAAATTTTAGGCTGCTTTTTTTTTCATTTCGCTTGAAAAGTGGCTAAATATTTGCATGTGGCCTTTGGTTTTGTTAGTGAACCTTGCTCTTTGGTTTTATTCACTGGTTTACGCTTAGTTTTCTCCAACTGGCCATCAAAGCAAATTTGCCAATTAACTGTCTTTCAACAGGGAGCTCATAAAAGAATATTGGATATTGCCAGCACGCTTGGTTTGTCTAACACTGTTATGAGGCTGATTGACAAGAGGGCAACACAAGTATCGTTGTTTGTTGGTGCAAATGAAGGGCTTGGTGCAGATTGCGCTTTTGCTGTTTCAGCTCACATTCACAGGAATGTGTGCAAGTGGCCTTGAGTTCCTTCAGGAAACACTGTCCCAATGTTTTATCCATTGCTTTATCCATTGCTTCGTTTGCAATTAAAACATATTAGGATTTAGAACAAGCTGATTGTGAGTTTCCAGTTTTTCAAGACTTGTGCCTGGCGTCAGCATTTTATCCTGTCATTGACTCATCACAAGTCAAAAGCTCAGCACAAAAAAGATAAAGGAAAATGCTATTTATTTATTTATTTATTTATTTATTAAGTTATTTTATTTTATTTTATTTTATTTTATTTGCTGTAAAACATGATATAGTAATACAAAAGGAGCAATAACGATTTGGCGAGGAGACCTCAAGAAACCATCAAGCTTATATAAAGAGGTCACTTCGAAAACGCAATAAAAATTAATACAAAATAGTGCTGCGTATGTAGGGCATGATCAAATCAGGATTATTACAATAAAAACTTGTGCATTCGTTTCGTGAAAGTAGGGAAACAAGATGAACCCGTTGTGCATGCTATAAAAATTTTGCATTGATATCTAAAACACTATTGCCTTCTGGGGATGCTTGGGAGCTAGGGTCCCACTCATTGTTCAGAAAAAAATGAGACTGAAATGGTAGACTGCGAAATTTTTTGCGTTGCATGTCGTATCAATGCACGGCCTTTGAAGGGAAAGCCTGGAACAAGTGCGAAAATAGAAAGAGACTGGAGAGTTTTTCTTGCCTTGCATGTTCATATCTCGCAATTACACATCACAAGTTATGCTTTCAATGTATTTTACCTCGTATATTCACTTTACTCTTCACATGTATGTGAATGTCAAGGGAAAAAAAGCGACTGTTCTAAAGTTTGTCTGTAGTTCTAGCCTCTTGTCTTACAGAAATTCTAGATACGCAACTATTATATGTCTTCCATAGATAGCCTAATGATGTGTTTATTTCTCTGTATTTCCTATTAGGACAAATGGATTGCGTTTGGAGGAATGATCGTAACCTGTATAATTATGTTCTTAGTCGTCAAGTACCTCACATGATATTCAAGGATAAGCCAGTAGCTTATCAAATAATAATTACTGATCCCCATGAAATTCTATTGTTCTCTCTGCATAAAATCAACGATTGTAGTCTTTAAGATGACAAAACAACTGTCTGAGGAAAACGGAGGCGGTCCGTTTTTGTCAGCAGGGAAATTATCAGGGGTAATATAATTAAATGCGCTAAATAAGCATGCTGCAATATTAAAAAATATTGCAGTGTGCAGGTTACAATATTAGGTAAGGCTCTTCCACATCTTACAGCTCTACAACAGTACGTCTCTTCTTTTCCAGTCACTGAAACAGCCGGCATACCGCCAGCAAATCTTCCACCTCCTCCAGCTACACAGTCAAACAATGCTGAGGTATTTAGTGTGGGAAGAAAGCGAAAAGCATTGGATGATCAACAACCCAACGGTGTTCCCTTCAAGCAGGCGGCGCAACAATTCTTTTGCGAAATCTGCAGCGTACAGCTCAATTCACAAAGTCAAGCATCACAGCGCAAGGAGGGAAAAATTCACAAGGTTAATGCAACCAAACGTGACCTTTTAAACTCGGTAGGTCTTTTAAACTTTGCTGTAATTCTGCTTGTTAATATTTATGTTTTTCCTTTCTCGTGGCCTACAATAGTTAACAATCGCGCGCACTTGTTTTCAAACCCTTTCTATTTCAGCTGTTTTACTCTGACATAAAAGGTTTTTGTTGTGTAAATGTAATTGGACATCTCTCCTTTTTTATGTTTAAGAATTCAATTTAAAATCCCGGTATGTTTCCATTTTAGTTAGGCGTCAATGAAATATGTACGTTTGTGGTTAAAATGAAGCTTAAATAAGTAATAATTAAATAAGATAAACCCTTTGTATTTGGTGAGAGTTGAAGACCTTGATTAAGCATATTTCATCAGATAACTTGTTGAAAAACTATGGCAAAATAAGTCGGAAATATATCAAATTATTTTAATTGCATATTCTAACCATTTTGTTATAATTGCATTTAATTTAAAAAAAATAATAATTCAGGTATTTATATATCATTGACAAAAATGTGAATCTGCATGCTTACGTCTGACAGCTGTGCTCAGACGTTCCTCGTTACCTTGGCCTTATAAATATTTTAAATTAATATCTCTCCTAATATTTGCTTAAATTACGCTGAAGTTTTACTAGAGTGGCCAGTCCATCAGCTTGCACAGAATTAACAGCTATTTGTGAAAAGGTTTCGGTAAATGGATCAACATTGGGGAGAAAAACACTTCCAGACCATTGCAGTGAGCAGGTCGTTTTCCAGAAACAACCCATTCATGTAATTTAGTAAACCACCTAATTGTTAGGGTACTTAATTAGTTGTGGTCTTCCAGGTGAACTTATGTAATCAGCTGTTCTTTAGATCTATTAACAGAGCTTGTATATTGCTTGTGTTTTAGAGGGTTATATAATCACCAAGCTTCTGGAGAAAGCTATAAGTTTATAACCGTATTCAAAAGCGATATGGGGCGCCAATTTTCGGTCCTTTTTGTGCAGCAAGCGCAAGAGACTCTCGCGCTGGATATACGTAAGAACACCCAGGCGATATCTCTCGTTCAGAACCAGAACGCGAATATCACCCAGGTCATCCCAAAAAGACAAATAGAAATCGGTGGGCAGGCTGTCAGAGCCGGTCTGAAGGCCTTTCAAAGCGGAGAAAAGCTCGTCTTAGTAAATAAGCCCTCACAACTAGCACGCTCAATATCATTCAAAGAAAATTCTAAACTATCGATCAAATCGGTTTGGATCTGCATGTCAATAGAATTATCCTTGGCATGCAGATCACGTTAAAAATTCGCAAAAACCCGCTTAATATCAGCCTGTGAAGTTTTTTCGCTATCATCAGCATCTACAACAGAATCAAACGAAGTTTTCTCCGCACGCTGTTGCTCGAGGCGAAAGAAATACCGCGTGGGCTTTTCTCCTTCCTCGATCCACTTGGCACGCGATCGAATTTTAGCGCCCTCCGCCTCACGAGAAATAATAGACGAAAGAGCGCTTTCAACATCTCGCAATTCGGAAACGACAGAATTGTCACCAGCATGGAAAGCATTTTAGCAAGAATTAAACGCTTAGTTAAAAAATTCCGCTCACGATTTACAGACTGACACTTACGTGTGCAGTAATTAATGCAAGCAGAACGAATGACAAGTTTCAGATCATCCCACCAAGTCGGCAATAACACTCTTTTGGCGATCAAAAACAGAAGAAATCTCACGCTTAAACTCATGATCAGCCGAAAGAGCGATATTTAATCTCCAAACACCATCTCGATTATTTGAAAAACCATCAAAAGAAAAATCGAGAACTACAACTGAAATCGTGATCGGAAAAAACACACGGTAAAACCTTGTTTGAACAAACAAATTTAAACAAAGAACGAGACAGCAAAAAACCATCAATACGAGTAGCCAGCGAGTGATCAGATTAGACCAAGTAAAAGAAACACCGCGCGGATTCAATTTGCGCCAAACATCGCTCAAAAAAAATCGGACAAAAAGGCCCTAAGACACTTTTTGTCCGACAGCAAAGTATTAGCAGAATAGCGATCTAATTTGTTATCAATACAATTTTTAAAAAAGTCAGCAGCAATAACGCGAGAACCATTAGAAATAAAATAATCATGTAACCACTCAAAAAAGGTTTTACGCTACGAGACAGTGTTTGGAGCATAGATATTAACAACATTAAGACTCATAGACCCTAGTAGCACCAATGCACTTAAAACGCGCTCGTCAGAATCAAATAAAAAACGAAAGATATGGCCCGAAAATCTGGGAGAGACAAATAAAGCTACCAGATTTGCCAGCAGATTTGCCTCTCCCAGAAGAGCAAAAGCATTGGCCAGGCCAACAAAGAGCGATTTCGTCCGCGACCTTCTTAGTGGACACATGAGTTTTTTTGTAATAAAAATAAATCATACATTCAAATGCCCAAGCTCGCGCAAAACAGCGAATCGCTTAGCAGGGGTGCCAAGACCCCCAACCTTTAAAGATACAATTTTCAACGACATTGGTGCTGCTAGCGGCGGTCTAAAATGACGCCTAGCCCTCACCTTCACAAACGCATGATCAGAGTCCTCCTCGTGATTATGATGATGACGATGGCGCTCACACTCCGCCTTTTCCTGTGTAGTACGTTTACAGTCCGAGGATGGTTTTTGGACACTTGAAGGCGGTGGCTCACTCGCTGCTTTCGGCTTGGGTGGCTTCTTGGGCTGTTGTTTTACAGAATCCTTTGAGTCCTTGGAAGACTTGGACGAAGGCTACTTGGAGACCGATCTCGCCGCCTCGGCAGCTTTAATGGCCTCCGCTTGCTCTGGTGTACGAGAGGCCACCTTGGCGTAAGAAGGCGATGCAGCAGGCGACGAAGCTGAGTCCGAAATGGTCTCCACATCATCGGGGTTTAGAGATCCGCCAGATTCGTTAACCACATTTGCGCTGTATAACACTGAAAAAAGGACATACTGAAACGTCATGGTCTTTCTCAAGACAAATAGAGCAAAGGGGCGGTGACTGGCAATCTTCAATCCTATGGCCCGGCGCTTCACAATTAAAGCACCGGAACGATGAGCATTTTGCGGCCACGTGGCCAACATCCCCGCAGCGACGGCACATTTTAGGCTGAGATGGATACCAGATTCGTATTGACTCGCCCGCAACAAAAATAGTTGGCGGGATGGGCAAATTCAACTGCATGTTAGCAGTACGCACACCATTATAGATATTAGCGGCGACTCTGTCCCAACGAAAAGAAAAAACCTTGCCATAATGCCAAAGTCGATTGATCAAAACAGTGTCCGGTAATTCATTAGGCACTCCGTAGATCTTAACAATCATCACACGATTCTCACAGTCGTCTAAGAAAACTGTGCAGCCAGCAATCGATACGGACAGGACACCAAGGGCAACGTTTTTCGCATCGGTCGATCGAAAGCTTACCATCCACGTGTTATCTGACGCCCGTCGCTGGATAGACAAAATTTCATCTACGTCTATACCGGCCGCATCAAAACCATTGATAATCTCTTGGCTGCTCACTTGTCAGTGTATCGACCAAAAAAACAACAGATAATCCTTTGCGAAGTCGCCCACGGCGGTCAGTATCCTTCAAGTTCTACGTAAACTTCGGAGCTGATTCGTATCTCGTACAACAATTAAACAAATCACATAAAACTTTCGGTGCGCCTAGAGGTTTTTCAGGAACGTCTTGGGACGCATTCTCAGGCATAGAACAATCACCCAAATCCTGAGGTGATGGCGAAAACAACTCAGGCTTACAGGTGTCATCACAGGGCGTCTCTTCAGGGACCTCATCAACAGCTTTCGAAATAGGCCTTATCACGGTTTTCGACGCCGTTTTGACGAGAAGGCAAACACGCTTGAATTAACAGTGTTTGTATGGAAATCCGATGTCAAATAATTTTCATAAAACATCGCTTCTGAAAAATTCATGAATTGGAAACTTTTGGCACTAGGAAAGAGATTTTAAGAAAAAAAATTGGAGAGATGTAGCTGTGCCAGAAAGCGTCTAGTCGTGTTTCGAACTTTCCATACATTTGTCTGTATTTTTTTCCCGCGAACTATTTTTAGTAGCAGTTCACGGCTGGTTTGCTATACAGACAAATGTATGGAAAGAATGACTAAGGTTGAGACCTCTAGGTCTAGGGGCTAATTTTTTAACTTTGTTTAAAAAACATGGCTATGGTTAAGGGAGTTAAGGGTTCATTTTTGAGCTTAGGGTTAAACAATGGCTAGGACTAAGAAAGCGCTAAATTTGGAGCTTAGGCCTAAAAAATGGCTAGAGTTTGAAAGCTTAGGGTTAAATTTTGAGTTTAGGGTTTATAAATGGCCCGACTTAAGAAACTTTTAGGTTAACTTTTGGGCTTAGGAGTGGAAGGAAGCTTGGGGTTAATTGTTGAGTTTAGGGCTACAAAATGGCTAAGGTTGAGAACATTTGGGGTCATTGAGTGACAAGAAAACAATTGAAAGTACAGACAAACAATTTAAAAAAAAAAAGCCTCGACAACAAAAGAAGAAGACTCCACGACAGTTTCTCGGGAAATTTGGACCTCCAAAAATCGGGCGTGTTCTATCATAGACCTTTTTCATAAATGGCGGCTGATAAATTATTCTTTTTTAGTATATACCACACAAGTGAATAGTGCTTTTTGCGCGCGCTGATTGGCTAGCTCGGAGGTGATTAGCCAAGTACTATTCACCTCCGAGCAACCAAAGAGAAACAAGATGATAACCTTTTTCGCCACGGTCACTTAAGAGGAAAATATTTCGATAAAAGAGACGGCTATTACCAAAAATACAACAAATTTTGGTTTGACGGCATTACATGGTAAATTATTTAATCTTTTAAGCCTCATATTCTAAGGCAAAAAATAAAAATGCAATGTAAACAATGAAACATCTAATGTTTTGCAGTATGGTTTCAACAACAGGACAAATTTCACACAACAATCGAAGAAAAGCACGTAGCAACTAAACAAGTGCCTCTAGAAGTTTTATTTGTCTACAAGAAAGCGAGACGGAACTAATTCTACAATACGAAATCGCTTACCGCGCGGCGCGCGAGATTTTGAAATTTCGCGCCATTTGTCGGTATATTGAAAAAATTAAGTTAGTTTTGGTCCATTTCTTATTCAGCTTGTGTGGTATATACTAAAACAATAGGCCTTATCACGGTTTTCGACGCCATTTTGACGAGTAGGCAAACACGTCTGAAATAACAATGTTTGTATGGAAATCCGATGTCAAATAATTTTCATAAAACATCGCTTCTGAAAAATTCATGAATTGGAAACTTTTAGCACTAGAAAAAGAATTAAAAAAAAAAAAATTTGGAGGGATGTAGCTGTGCCAGAAAGCGTCCAGTCGTGTTTTGAACTTTCCATACATTTGTCTGTATTTTTTTTTTTTCGCGAACTATTTTTAGTAGCAGTGCACGGCTGGTTCGCTATACAGACAAATGTATGGCAAATTTAAAACACGACTGGACGCTTTCTAGCACAACTACATCCCTCCAATTTTTTTTCTTAAAATCCTTTTACTAGTGCTGAAAGTTTCCAATTCATGAATTTTTTAGAAGCGATGTTTGCTGAAAGTTATTTGACATCGGATTTCCATACAAACGCTGTTATTTCAGACGTGTTTGCCTACTCGTCAAAATGGTGTCGAAAACCGTGATAAGGACTATTATTCACCTCAGTGTCGGTGAAAGTGATGGATATTTACCTCGCCGCGACTATTTACCTCCACTTTGGTGAATAATTGTTAAGTATTAATAAAAATTAGCCCTACTAGCCTCGTCAGCATGTCCAAATTCAAAAGAATTTTTACTCTGAAATGAGGTTAGCAGGGCTAATTAACATGTATTGAAAAGAATAATAAATCGGCCGATATTTATGAAAAAGGTCTATGTCGTATGCACTGCGCTGTTCATTGAAGGGCGTTTTGAAATAAAATGCTCAAGCTAAGTGTAATGAGACAAAAACGCTTTAAGAAATAGCTTTTCTTTAAACTGAAATGGCCCAAAATTTGATTTCTCTGAACATTTTAACTTAAAATGAGAAAAAAACATCATTTTGACAACCACTTGTTATATAATTAGTTTTCGCGAATCTCTGAAGTTTCCTTTAAAATCAGAAAAATTGCCTGATTTTACGATTTAGATTACATAACAACAATAACAATAACAACCGGTTAAATTTCAGGATAACTTGCAAATCCTGGTGGTGAGAGGTTAAAGCCGATCAAAAAAATTCTCAAGAAGAGGTTAATGCCTGCCTTTATGTTTCTACGCGTTTACGAGGACTCCAGTCGCAAAAGTTCTTAGTTCATCTATGTAATCCGTACGTATGAAATCCGTCGCTCGGCACCACTCAGCAAAACATTTGCACAAATGTGCACAGCTCTTACGCTTCTAAATAAGCTTGAAGTTTAAGAACTTGCACTGAATGCTTGTGTCTGTGAGGTTGTACCTCGTACACTTGGACTTGGCTTGCCTTAAGTCTGTTAAAACGTCTGCGAGGAATTCAGTTCAGCATAAAAAAAGCCGCGTCCTGGATCCCTTCCTTCGCTCGGCACCACACAGCAGAACATTTGCTCAAATGTGCACAACTGTTATGCTTCTCGATGAGCTGAAACTTCAAAAGCACTTGAATGCTTGTCTCAGAAAGGCTGTTACTCATACACTTGAACGTTTCTTGAATTTGAAATGTATGTACACTCTGTTTTTTTTTTTGTTTTGTTTTTTTTATAAGAACGTCTAATTTTGGAGCTGAGGCTGAACGTTCTTATATTTTTTTGCGATCTGAGGCTGAAAACGTTCTTAAGATGTTCTTAAATTACATGGTATACACTACATGTATTTCAGTAAATCAATGCGGACGTGCTGAGATCATCAAGAACTGCTGATTATGACAAACCGAGATGTGTGTTACCATTGTTAATGTTATACAAAACATGTACTAAGTATTTTGGCTAATTTACATTTGGTACGTTGATTTTATATACAGATTAGCAAAATATCAACGTTCTTATAAAAAAGGTTCTTATAAAAAAAAACAGAGTTTACTTCGCTTTCGATTTTTCATTCAACTCCGTTCGCAAAGAGCTGCATGCGCGTGTCATGTGATCATTACGTTGTCGCTTTGGTCGGAAGTTGCCTCAACATCCAGTCGTTTTAATTTCAACAGCAATATCCAAACGGGGAGAATTTAATAAAACAATTATTCCATTCACGCTTGTTGGATATGAGATTGGTTATAGCCAACTCGGCGCTTCGTGCCTCGTTGGCTATTTACCATCTCATATCCAACGCGCGCTCATTGAATAATTGTTAAATAGATTTCTGAATAAACCAATAAATAAAGCAATAGTTAAGTAACGTAAAAGGTATTTACAAACATAGCACATATATTCAGTTAAGATATCAAAAATATAAGAAGTCATCAGCGTTATTGTTTGTTGCCGTGTAGTTAGCACCACTTCCCTGTAACAATTTGATTGCTTTGTAACGGGCTGTTGTGTTACATAGTGCCCAAATATGGTAGGTCCATATTAGGGCATGCCATGTGGTCGTGTAAGCAGAGCAGATTGTAAGAGTGTGTTGCTCGCAGACGATATTAAAACTGAAGAATAAAGTGTTCTTCGCGTTCTGTGTTAGCGAACCCAGGGTACGGTAACAGTATTATAAACTGACGACAGGCCATTCCCTCTTTCTCGTATTACTCAAATCAGTTGAAATCTAGAGGGGCAAACAAGAAGCTCGGAGAAAGATATCTATTAACATAGTTAGTATTAACTATGCTATTAAGAAAAAAGCTTTTCACGTTGGATTGTCATGACTCTCAATTTAAAGATGATACATCATTGTGAGTGACGTATTTCAGTGAGTGAATGACACAGGCATACTCGGAAGAAGGAAATCCGAGTGCTCCTATCCGGAGTCGAACCGATAACCTTCCGATTACTAGTTTGGATGCTCAACCACTGAGCTACAGGAGACTCGTGGGAGCTAAGGCCATTAAACTAGGTTCACTTTTGTTAAGATTTCTATCCAGTTGAGTTTGATGGCTATCTTTTAGGGTTACGCACACAACTGATCCCAGTTGCGATGCGTGTTTGAAACTCCTTCCAATTTCCTACAACAAATATAGCCTCGAATGCGGTTACTTTGTGGATGACTGTAGATTGCTGGCTAAAGCAAATAATATCATGGGTGACAAATTACTCCTTAATTTTGGCGCGAAATTTCATCGTTAATTTATAATTTCACATGCATGTGAAATTGCAAAAATTGCTATGGCAACGTTCCCTATATCTCAGTTGCCAAGATGGCGTCCAGGTTTAAAGATGTTACGGATGAAAGAAGTTACCGCATCAAAAGACACTACAGAAAACCTAAATACGCGAAAGAGCACAGTCAATTAACTGGGTGAGGGTTTTGAGAACTGGTGTGATGAAAATGACCTTGAAAAATACCCTGAGACGGTTCGTCCTGAGCAGTGGGATAAAAGCACTTGAGCGGTTTCATGCCTGCGTGTGTAACAGACGGAACCGACCACGATTGTGAGCGTAATTTGTCACCCATGAAATTAAGAGGTAATCAAAGTGTGTACTCGTGAAATAAGGAGAGGGAAATTATTAGAATTTTGACAAAACGCGCGTGAAATTATTTCCTAATCTCACGAGTATACCATTTGATTACATATACTAAACCCTGAGTCGCTTTTTGCAGCGTCCACTTTGTAACAGATATTGGACTGTGATTTTTCATTAAATAAAAATCGTATAAGAACCATAGAGAAAGCAAACAATTCTTCCGTTTCCCCCAAAGGAGTCAGAGCGATTCGGTGAAGTGTTCAATGCAACTGTTTTCGAGTGTTGCTTTCAACAAATTCCATGCCATTCCTTTAATGATACTGACCATCAGAGGAAATGATTTGTCGGTATGGCAAAACCTTGTAAAATAAAAAGGTGATTGTAAAGGATAACAAAACTCTTTATTTGCTTCAATCATTTCCATGACAACGGCCGAGAAACGCCCGGTGCAGGATAAACAGGAAGTGTTAACCCCAGGGGGAGGCAAATTTAAATTTGAGTCACATTGTCGATTATCAAATGAATACTCTTTAGCTTTGAAATTATTTCAATATTTATAGCAGCAGAACAGTGTATCCGTGAGAAATATTACGAAAAAAATATTGAATCAGTGAGATACATATCAAATATGTAGCAAGAAATCTGAGATGTTCAGTGTAAACTGGACAGACTTTCAATTATCTCAGTTCCAAAGTAATACATTCAAGCCACGCTACATTTGAAACAATTTTCCGGTTTCGCCTTAATTAGGTTTGACTGGATTCTTCATTATAGAAACGTCACGCTATTCGTTCCTGTTTTTATTCTACAAAGTTCTTTCTTTGCGCGCGTTCGGCAGCAAAAACGTGGAGCAGCAAATCAACGTAAGGAAGGTAAGTGAAAGAATTTTAAAGGCTGTTACGCTAGCAGCAAGATGTTCTGCTGCGATTGTCATAACTTCAGTTTGAAGATAATGTACTTCACTGGAAACAATTTTCCGGTTTTGCCTAGTTTGACTGGATTGTCTATCACGTTCTTCGTTACAAACGACAGGTCATTCCCTCTTTCTCTTATTCCTCGAATCCTTGTCTGCGAGCTCATCAGGGAAATAGTAGAGCGGCAATCAAGCAATCTCGTTCCTAATGTCTCTCCTCTTTATGTCCCCTGGAAAAGCATAAGCTCTGCAGAGTAAGTGTTTGCTCGATTAAACATTTTAAACAGATATATGTTAAGAAACAAGCTGTTTAAGGTCGATTTTCATAACTTTCAGTACTAGCTGTTTTGTATTCAAATGCTTTCGACTTTAGCTGCATGACTAACTTTTATTGTTACAACACGACCAAATTCCAACTTGGATGAGGGTTTGGAACTGCTTCCAATTCACCACAAGAAACGGAGCCATGAAGGTTGTTGTTTGTAAATAAATGTAGATTGTTGGCTGTATATGCAAAACCCTGAACCGCTACTTTGCGACAGATGTTGGACTTTGAACGAGTAAAGCCGAGCGTCACTCGAAAACCATTTAGACCGATGAAGCAAACGTTTTTCCGTTTCCGCCAGGGTGTTTAGAACAATTCTTGCCAATTTCGTAATAAAATTTTCAGGCAACTTCGTAAAAACAAACGCATTATCATTTAGTTTATATATATATATTTTAAAATCGTGGATCTACCAACTTTTTTACGTCAATAGAGTAGTGCCATCCAACAACGTACAAGAGCCGGCTGCATGGTCTAAAGAACTTTAAATCGTAATATTTCATGCTTTTAATGTTTCTTGTTACCAGATGAAATGATTTTTCGGTAAGGCAAAGGCCCGGGGGCAAAGGCAAAGAGCAATCGTTAAGAGGGTCAACTGAAAACCTCTCTCTACCTTAATTACATGAATTAAAATCATCTCTTCAGTCACTGATTAAGGAGTCAACCCTGATGCAGGATAAACAGGAAGCGTTAACCCAAGTGTGAACAAACCAGTTAAACCAAACTGTCAATTATCAAATAAATACTATTTAGCTTTGAAATTTTCTAGAATTTATTGTAGCAGAGCTGTGTATCCTTAAGAAAAGACGCAAAAAATGACATTGAATCAGTGAGACATCTATAAAATATGTAGCAGAAATCAAAGTTGTTCACTGTAAACAAGACAGACTTTCAATTATCTTCCAAAGTAATACATCCGAGCCACGCTTCACTTGAAACAATTTTCTGGATTCGCCCAGTTTGATTAGATTGTCTTTCAAGTTCTTCATTCTAGAAACGTCACGCCATTCGTTCCTGTTTTTATTCTACAAAGTCTTTTCTTTGCGCGCGTTCGGCAGCAAAGACGTTAAGCAGCAAACCAACGTAAGTAAGGTAAGTGAAAGAATTTTAAAAGCTATATGTTAGAGGCAATGTGTTCTAGTGCTGTTCAAGGTCGATTCTCATAACTTTCAGTTTAGCTTCATGAGTACTTTTATTGTTACTACACGACCAAATTCCAACTTGGATGAGGGTTTGGAACTGCTTCCAATACACCACAACAAACAGAGCCGTGAACGTGGCTGTTTGCAATTTGTTGTAGACTGTTGGCTGAACATGCAAAACCGTGAACCGCTACTTTGTGGACAGATACTTTAAAGGAATAAATGAGAGCTCATTTGAAAACCATTTAGACCAAGCAAACGTATTGTCCGTCTCCTCCAATCATCTCTTGAGTCATTGATTAAGGAGTTAACCCTGGTACTCAATAAACAGGAAGTGTTAACCCAAGTGTGAACAAACCAGTTAAACCAAACTGTCGATTATAAAGTGAATACTATTTAGCTTTGAACTATTCCAAAATACATAGTAGGAGAGACAGAAATGTTACTAAAAGAGTAGTATATCTTCAGCAAAGATAAGCCTTGTTAGTGGATCCCCTTGGATCCCCTTGGATCCCCTTAATTAATATTCCTAAGCGTCGAGTCCATGACGTCATCTATTGTTATAACCTAGGGAAAAAATGCGTTCCTCCATACTAATGAAGTGTCGAGGTTTACTAATGAGCGTCACTCTTGCACAAAGGAAACAATAGACATGCCCACGCTTGCCCGCTCTATACCCACCCTGATTGGATCTTAAGATTTGTATGGCCAGTTTGAATAAAAGCGCGCTTTCTCTTGGTAGCGTCACTCTTGCAATCCGTTTGCTGGGAAAATTTATCTCCGAGATTTCAGGTTATTCGTTACGATTATCGCTATCATAACTGTGAACATGGCTTTCTTGAACGTTGATGATTTTCAAGCTGCTTTGAACGCCTGTGTGTCTGTCCAAGATTGGGAGATGTTAACTGAATCTGTTTTACTTCCCGAAGAATGGATTCCGATGGTTTATACTAGGCTCACTGACTTGACTCTACAGGAAATCGAGGTCAGTTCTGATCTTTCAAATGGAATTTTGCGATCTGTTGCTTTCTTAAAAACGTTGATTCTCAGCTAAGTTGCAGTTCTTTTCTTTCGCAGCTCCCAACTGAAGGGGAGACAAACTTAACAACATAAGGAACCAAGATCTTCCTGTTTGTTCGAATTAAAAATATTGCATTACCGTCTTTGTAGAAATAGAGCTGTCTTGAGATCCTTTGAAAGATTGTTAAAGTTTTTGAGTGAAATGAAGTTTTATTCATCTTTACACCGCGTTAGTCACTAATTATGTTTAACAAATCTTTGACTCGAGCTCTAAAATTTGCATGTGAATTATCTCGTGTGTCTTTTGTTTGAGAAACAATAAGTCATATCCAACACCTACTCTGATTGGGTAGTCCCAGAGTCAGTGTCGATAACAATACCCGAACCGGCTACACGCAATCTATTTTATGCGAAATCTTCATCGACTTCGATTCTCAGACCGTCAGTTCCTTAACAACATGGCTAGCAAGTTTACTGTTGGAACCCCAAACACCCTCGAAAAAGTGTAGAATGGTGATATTGAAATAGAATATCGGAAACTATTAGCGACCTGTTTCAAAACCATGAACGGAACAAGGGAATTATCACAGAGAGCTTATAAGACAATTAAAACTTAGCGACGCGCGACATCCACGCGTGTGTCTGAGAAAATAGAGACACATGACTAGAAATGGCCCGTTTGTCTCTTTTTGTCCCTTTTGGCGTGGTTTTTGCCTTTCAGGCCTGGTTATGACCTTTCAGGCCTGTGTTTGGCCTGGTTATGGCCTTTCTGGTCTTCTTTTATTTATGAAGGAGAACGCTTAGTAAGCCCGCCTTCATCAATTTTCTATAAAAGAGACGCGTTACTTCCTGAAGTTTAGTTTCCTGTCAGAAGGCGTGCGGCTCAAACCAAAGATGACGAGCACAAACTATACCTTATACCTGCAACAAGGTGCTGGAAATGATGAAGACAATGAAGAAAGCGATTTCTCCCAAGAAAGCGAAGTTTCTAGTCAAGGAACGGAGTCTTCCCAAGAAGAAGAAACAGAAAACTTAGAGCCGTGGTCACGCATTCTTGATGAAGCCGAGAACCGCCACAAGACCCAGTTTAACGCTTTGATCAATCAATACCAAGAAAACGGCGATTCAGAAGATGTGGCTCGTAGTAAAGCCGTAAACGCTCTCGTTCCTGTTTACAGAAAAGAGCTGAGAAAAGTGCTCTTAGAGAATCTACAATGGATGCGTGCAATGAAAAAAGATCCCACCTTCAAAAAAGTGATGGAAACTCAAAAAGAGCTTAAAGACACAGAAGGATTTGATTGGTTGGAATCGACGGAACTTGCTATCGATAAGCGGAAATTCTTACTCAATCGATTGTACGAAAAGTAGCCCATTCCACAAGATCAAGACTAAACCTACTATGACTGTTATGGATTTTTTTTTATTTCCTGGATCTTTGTATTGTTGCATTTCAATAAAACTGTAAACAAGCAAACTTTAAGTGTGTTGATTGATGACTTGAAAATAATAACAATAATCGGTAAACTTGTACAAAAATTTAAAAAAAAACTAAAATTTGAAATACAAATTACTAAAGCAAGATCAAAACTTTTTAATTAAACACTGTTATTTGTGATGACACTTTTAAATAAAGATGATGATTCCAAAGTTGAGAGCTGTTGCGTGACTAGCGACGCGCGACACCCACGCGTGTGTCTGAAAAAAATACTACTACTGCTACTACTACTACTACTACTACTACTACTACTACTACTACTACTACTACTACTACTACTAATAATAATAATAATAATAATAATAATAAAAACATATAACTGCAAATGGCCCGTTTGTCTCCTTTTGTCCCTTTTGGCGTTGTTTTGGCCTTTCAGGCCTGGTTATGGCCTTTCAGGCCTGTGTTTGGCCTGGTTATGGCCTTTCTGGTCTGTGTTTGGCCCTTCTGACACTCTATATAACCTGACTATTTGCGAAAAAGATGTCATTTGTGTTCAGTCACCAAACTGTCAACATGGTTTACAAGAGAGTTTGCAGAAACTGTCCGATTCCATCGTGCGGGGCTAAATACCTTGTCAGATTAGCTAACCATCTCGCGGATGTTCATCAGTTAGGGCACATACAGCGAAGACAGTATTTACAAGAGGCGAAACTGCAACCTAAAGTTAAAGTCGTCGTTTACGAAAGTGAAGCGGATAATTCCGGAAAAAATCACTTTCACAATCCAGCACAGACACAAGAAACGGTGTACGAACTGTCAAAACAGCGGAGAAATGAGGCCTCTTTTAAAGCAAAAACTAAAAGACCGACTTCAAAGAACAAGGCAAACCGCAAGAAACAAAGAAAGTCGAACTCTTGGCTTAGAGGCCATAGGAAAATTGTGTAGACACGGAAGGAATATTTATTATTCCTCGAAATAAAACGGAAAAAACGGATTTGTAATAGTCAGTCAAATGATTCATTTTCATTCCTTTTCCTTTCAAATCGCTGAGTATTTGACTCTTTTTCCTCATTGTTTTTTAATAAAGTTTTTTAAACGGTATCTCTTGTCTGGTTCTATTGCTAGCAATTATAAGTCGCGTGTTTTAATTGATCCTTGTTAAGTTATATAAAATTGATTATATACTAATGCGTCAAGATACTCCCTTGGGTTTTTCCAGCAGAACTGAACTAATTTGTATGCAACTTAAGACTCGTGGATCCGCACAATTAACTGACTAACGGTGCGTGACTTTAATAGTTTTTTATTTCCTCGAGATAGGTAGGAGAAAACGGTCTTGTAATAGTCAAACAAACTTGAAATATAGAGTTTTCAGCGCCACTTTGTGTATATATGTGTGTGTGTGTTTTGTTTTTTGACGGTAATGATCGATAATCGTCACGAATAACCTGAAATATCGGAGATAAATTTTCCCAGCAAACGGGGCTTCAAACAACACCTCCCAGTCGCGGACAGTTAAACAAGCGCTCAAGGCAGCTTGAAGATCAACAACGTTTGTGAAAAAAGCCATTTTCAACGGTACTAACGTTTTAAAAATCGAAAAAAAGTTTTCCCAGCAAAGCGATTGCAAGAGTGACGCTACCAAGAGAAAGCGCGCTTTTATTCAAACTGGCCATACAAATCTTAAGATCCAATCAGGGTGGGAATAGAGCGGGCAAGCCTGGGCATGTCTATTGTTTCCTTTGTGCAAGAGTGACGCTCATTAGTAAACCTCGACACTTCATTAGTATGGAGGAACGCATTTTTTCCCTAGGTTATAACAATAGATGACGTCATGGACTCGACGCTTAGGAATATTAATTAAGGGGATCCAAGGGGATCCAAGGGGATCCACTAACAAGGCTTATCTTTGCTGAAGATATACTACTTAAAAGAACGTTAAATCAGTGAGATACTTGTCAAATGTGTAGCAAGAAATCTGAGATGTTCAGTGTAAACTAGACAGATTTTCAATTATCTTTAGAAAGTAATATCTAGAACAAACACTTCTTTTGAAACAATTTTCCGGTTTCGCCCAGTTTGACTGGATTGTCTGCCGCGTTATTCATTATACACGACAGGTCATTCCCTGTTTCTCTTATTCCTCGAATCTTTTCTGTAAACTTGTCAGGTAAATATACAGCAGAGCAGCTAGCAAGCAATTGCACCTTAGCTTGTTTCCTGGGTCTAGCCTCTTTCCATCCCATGGAAGAACGTAAACTTAGCAGGGTAATTATTTCCGGGATTAAGCATTTTAACAGGAACGGCACAATTATGCACACGCGGACAAAGTCCAAAGCGCCAATGATAACTTATGATCGATTTGCGATGACACATTTTCTTCGCTGTCCTCAAAGCGTGATTTCTTCGCCACTGTTTAAACTGTTGAGTAATTCTTAGAAGTTCTTTTTCCGTTTCACCGCTCTAAAAAGCTTTGTTTTCTTTCTGAAAACGGAATATCTTCAAAATTTACGCGTGAAAAACAGGGCCGCCATTTTGACTGAACTTGGATCTTGTACGCGTAGGACAAAAGCCCTTCTGGATTCTGATTGGGCCGTGTTTGCTGAAGGCAATTAGAGCAATAAGGGAGAAGAGGGTTTAATCCAGGTTTAATGAACAAATTAATTAAACAAATTGAAATTCGTCACTACAATGAAGAATACGAACAAAGGAGAAAGGAATTCGACCGAAACCCCAACGCGGTCTGCCACAGGCATCCCACGTAAATCGGATTTATACCTTATCTGGGTTTTAACACACAAGAAAGAAAAAGAGAAACAAACAAGTACAAGTGAATAGTTAAATTAACAAAGAATAATAATTAAGATAGGAGAGCAGGAAAAACAAAAGAAAAATCTTATTGTATTTTAGGATACCGCACAAGTTATCTGAACGACAAGTACACGACTGTGCATACAGCGGAGAATCTTAATTCCCTGATATTGCGAAGGTTACAGCAAGTCAGCCGCAGATTTCGGCATTAGTTGTGGACTACAAGATTCTGTTTGCAGTGATAACCGTCTTTATCGCAATCATTTTACCGATTTTGTTTTTTGGGTAAGTTTATTTCTTTATCTATATTATTATTAATTTCTCCCTTATTAGTGACCTTTACATCAGTTTTTCATACAACGATGATCTGACTGCTGACTCCATCTAGACCGGTGGGGAAGGGCGGATATTGGATTCGCCCGCGCGACTTTGAACCTGAATAACTTTTTTAACCTTGCGCAAACGTCATGAAACCTGTGCCTGTCCCATGCAGGCTACTTTACACCCTGCTAGCAGAGCCTTTCTTTTGCTTGCTCGATTTTGAAAAAAACAAAAGGAGGCTCTGCTCGCAGGGAGGCTACTTAATAGCACAAGAACAACTGAAATTTTTTTTACAGTAACTGTCAAACTTCCGGCGCGCTGATTCGTTGGCTGGTAGCTATTGCTTACAATAAAAGTGACGTCAGAGATGTAACGCGAGCGCTTGCTCAACGGAAAAATAAAGCCAATAGGCCTTATCACGGTTTTCGACGCCATTTTGACGAGTAGGCAAACAAGCTTGAAATAACAGTGTTTGTATGGATATCCGGTGTCAAATAATTTTCATAAAACATCGCTTCTGAAACATTCATGAATTGTAAACTTTTGGCACTAGGAAAAGAATTTTAGGAAAAAAATTGGAGGGATGTAGCTGTCCAAGAAAGCGTCCAGTCGTGTTTTGAACTTTCCATACATTTCCTTGTATTTTTTCCCGCGAACTATTTTAGTAGCAGTTCACGGCTGGCTCGTTATACAGACAGATGTATGGAAAGTTCAAAACACGAACGGACGCTTTGTGGCACAGCTACATCCCTACAATTTTTTTCTTAAAATCCTTTTCCTAGTGCCAAAAGTTTCCAATTCATCAATTTTTCAGAAGCGATGTTTTATGAAAATTATTTGACATCGGATTTCCAGACAAACACTGTTATTCCAAGCGTGTTTGCCTACTCGTCGAAATGGCGTCGAAAACCGTGATAAGGTCTATTCCTCTCGTACTTTTCCGTGTTAGTATATACCGCACAAGTGAATAGTGCTTTTCGCGCGCGCTGATTGGCTAGCTCGGAGGTGATTAGCCAAGTACTATTCATCTCCGAGCACCCGAAGAGAAACAAGATGGCTTCCCGTTTCGCCACGGTTACTTAAGAGGAAACTATTTCGATAAACGAGGCGGCTGTTAAAAAAAATACATAAATGGCAGCAAACTTTGGTTTGACGGCATTAAATGGTAAGTTGTTTAATCTTTTCAACCTCATATTCTAAGGCGAAAAATAAAAATACAATCCCTTGTTTACTAAAACTGCCGAGCACTACAATTACAATGAAAACAATGAAACGTCTAATATTTTTCAGCACGGTTTCAACAACAAGGCGAATTTCACAGAAAAATCGAAGAAATGACACTGTAGGAACTAAACAATGGTCTCCAAAAGTTTTATTTCTCTGCGAGAAAGCAAGACGGAACTTTCTACAATAAGAAGTCGCCTACCGCGTGGCGCGCGAGATTTTAAAATTGCATACCATTTGTCGGTATATTGTCAGAAATAAAATAATTTTTTGGTCCACTAGTTATTCAGTTTGTGTGGTATATACTAGAACAATTATTGTAAAAAACAAACGGACGGCAGTTTTCTATGGTCTATACTCTTATAGACCAGAAAATGACGTCATAAAATCTTTAAACTTCAAATGGAACCGCGAGCCCCAGGCTTGAGGGAAATGTACTGATGAAATTAAGGATGAAGTTCTGTTTGTTTTCAAGGCCATTATTTAAAGATTGCTACAAAGTGTCCCTTCCCCAGAACGACAAATTCCTCTGCAAAAAAGAGAGATCTTGGGAACTTGAGGGACTGGAGAAGATATGGAAGGTGAAAAAAGATCGCTCTGGATTCGCTTTATTGGATATGCCGCCATGGAAGCTAACAGCTGGTTCTTTCGTTGATCCGTTCACAAGATTTTACATTGAGGGATACATTAAAACAGTAGTTCTCAGCAAAAGCAGCGATTTAGTGTACCACTTAGATAAGAAGTTCTTTCCCAAGGAATTCAGCTACCATTACTACGAGACTTTGTCAGAGTATGTTGAGACGATTGCGATACTTGGAGGGGGGGTAGGCAGAATCTTATAAACTTTTATCAATTTTATCCTATTAATAGCCTTTCTGGAATGATCATTATTCTACTACTACTACCGCTGCCGCTGCCACTGCCACTGCCACTGCCACTGCCACTGCCACTGCCACTCCTACTACTACTACTACTACTACTACTACTACTACTACTACTACTACTACTACTACTACTACTACTACTACTACTACTACTACTACTACTACTACTACTACTACTACTACTACTACTACTACGAAGGAAGGTCTTAGGTTCGACTCTCGATAGTATCCTTTGTCACCGAAGGAAAAATTTCGCTATTATTTATTCACTGGGCTAAGAACATAACACGACCTTTTTTTTTTAACAAATACCAGTCATCGACATTCAAACCCCAACAGTTTGCAGGATGTTTGTTCCATGAACTTAGTTTAATGGTCATGATGAAGAAGTACCTTCTTCTAAAAAAAAACTCCATTCAAGACTAGAGGGTAAAACTCGATACCCTACTTATTACCAAAATGGCGGCAAAATGGCTAAAATCGTACCCTATTTATGACCAAAGCGGCTGAAGAACCATATCCTTTTGGGCCGCACATACCTTTATAGCCCATAAAAGGGAGTACCCCCCCCCCCCCCCCCCAGGATCCGAACTAGTAATGGGAAGGTCTTAGGTTCGACTCCTGATGGCGAACACTCGGATTTTCTTTTTCCGAGTACCCTAATGATTCGATTTAGCTCTCGAGGTTCTTGTTTACTTCTGGTGCCTCAAGGGAGGGCGCTTGTTTCTTTTTTTGAGAAACAACCGAATGTGCAGAACAAAAGGTAAATATTTATTTAAAAAAAAAATAACCGATGCATTACGCAGAGGCATGTAAAACAACTTTCCCGGATAAAACTAATGACTAATAGTCCTCTGTTCTAGTTTTTCACTAATCACTCAATAGGAATTCTTAGATTCCTATCGAGTTTCTTTAATAAAAAATCTATATGCAAAGCTCACCTTTAAGGTTCCTTGTAGGAACACACTAAGCGGCCATCCCAAAACGAGGCTTTCATTGAAGACAAGAGTGAATGGATTAGTGACAAGTTCTTCACTCAACAGCGTCTGGCAGGAGTCAACCCTATGTCCCTGCAACGAGTGACTTTTCATGGAAGTAAAGGTGGGCGATCCTTCAAATACATTCACTTCATTTCAGTTTATTGTTTTGTCATAAAAAAAGTGTACAAATGTAGCATAGCGGCTACTTCACTAGCCTGAGTATCAGACTCTCTCTACCTCTCCTCCCCTTAGGAAGGCCTGATACCCAGGGCCCAGTTGTTTAAAGCCCGATTAAGCCTGGATGAATGTGAATTTTGATTCAATTTTAATCACTAATTGGTGAAGAGTCTTCCAAAACATTTTTGTCACTCAGTTTTGACTTAGACTTTCCTTTACCTTTAGCTTGAAATTAGGCTTTAAAACCACTTCTAATGAAAACCTTGATTAACTTTTAATCCTAGATTAGCGTTAATCGGCTTTCGAACAAACCGGCCCAGGTTATCACTTTACAAAACAACTAAACAGCGCCTAAAGGATTTGTGGAATCTTTACCCAGAGTCCTCAGGCTCTTTGGCCCGCGACTGGTCGCCAGGAGAGACTGGGAACTGGAATTATATTTTCGAAGTCTCCAGAGTCTCTCCTGGCGGCCAACCGCTGGCCAAAGAGCCCGAGGACTCTGGGTACGAGATTGTGATTTGTCTTACAAATTCCGAAGGTTAAAGTCTGGGTGAGCCACTGAGTGCAGGAACGAGGAAATAAAGTGTTAAGTTTACGCGTTTTTTTGCCGCCACCCAGCGCGAGTTTTTTTCCCATTCATGATTTTGCTACTTTTCTTCCAGGAAACATTGGATTGGACTGGACCAAACTGAAGGAAAAACTGAATCCCACGTTTCCCTGGGAAGCCGCTGTACAAAAGACTTTGGGAAGACAAGACACATTGGAAGAGGTACCTTGTCTTTCTTTCAGTTCATTTTGTATCAAAAGGTTATAAGGAGTCCTTGCCTGCTGTCTTGTGTGCGTCTGTATGTACATCTGATAATAAACGCTGACATGAAATAGTTTGCAACTCGATGGAAATACGTTTTACGTTAAAGAAGTAATTAAGTTCTCAGAAAAAGGTGTTTGCACGAGACGTTGGGATTTTAAACATTTGAGGACGGTGCCTACTAGTACAGCAGTATTTTTTTCGCGGTTTATCACTATGTGGGAAAAGCAGATGTAAGCAAAGGCTAATAAGAATAATGGGGGGTGGGTGGGTAACCACTCAGTTTTTAAAAATGATTAAGCGAAAATGATTCTAAAAAGAACAATGAGAATGATGTATTTTTCAGTAAGCGACACAGGCACACTCGGAAAAAGGAAATTCGAGTGCTCCTACCAGGAGTCGAACCTAAGACCTTCATGCTCCACAAAACAATGTATGACATTTTTTTCCCAAATTAAAGCTTAATTATTTCTGAAAAAATGCGTAGTTAACCCTAATTTTCTTTTCGGAGTCTAATAACCTTTGCCAATATCTGCTTTTCCCGCGTAGTTATAAACTGCGTAAAACTATCTTTTTTTCCGTAGGCACCGCCGTAAAGAAACCCGACTTTCCGGGTCGGACCATCCCGAGATGCGCAGAGCGTATGCGCAGTTGCAATTGAAGAAGGCACTGTCCTTAATCATATATATATATTATATTTTTTTTACCAGAGTAAGGTTTTATTGGTGCCCATATGTTGGTTGATTTTTAGGTCATTAATCAGGGCCGCATTTATGCTCTTCGTTATGAGTTGTGTGACGATCTGCCCAAGGAACCGAAGGACTATACCGATAATGATCCTAACCGGACTATGTGGGCCACACTGTCTCCCATTGCTCTGTTTGCGTCTGCGCCAGATAACAAAACACAAGGCAACCATCTTGTGCCTGTGGCGATTCAAATGGACTTCAAACCAGGTTCAGTATCCTTAAGAATTCACTCAGTTTATACCAATTGGGGACAAATAGGCATTTTATACTGGTAACTGACCAACGCTTGTGGTTGCAGATCCTTAATTGACTGTGGTGCATTAGAGTATAAGTGGATAACAACACAAATTAAAGAGTCGTTACATTAAACCATTTGTTACAGAATATAACCTTTTTAACTGATTACTTGGATCTTACAAGGAAAGAAATGAGTGGAGACCATTAGTGAAACTTCGGCTAGGAAATCATAAATTAATCACCCTACTTGGCAGATAAAACAAAATTTCCCGAGATCAAAGATTTTGCCCTTCCTGCAAATATAAGCAAATCAAAGATGAAACTGTTGTTCTCTTCTACTGCAAAAGTTATTCAACTTTAGCATACCTCAGTGACCGTCTATCACGTAAACGCGCAATCTGATTGGCTACACAGGTGCCGTCTATCGATCGTTAGTATAAATCTACTACTGTTCTATCACGAATGCCGCTCTCTGATTGGCTACGCTACTCGCTATCTATTCTGTGATAGATAGTGAGTAGCGGTTTTCAACAAAATGGCGGCCGCTTCGTCGCGTTTTCGAAGTGTCTGCGATGAGGATATAATTAGTTTACTTGTTTAGTTTTAAACGACTAGTATATTTATACTAAAACAATTAGATTATTCGCTCTCGATTTCTATGCATGATAGCTGATTCGGGCTGCGCCCTCATCAGCTATCACGCGATAGAAATCTCGAGCTCATAATCTAATTGTTAAATAGACTGCACCTGGAGCTGTTGAAAAATGGCTTCCCCTTCGTGTTTTCGTAAAGTTTGTGAAGAAAACGTACAAAATGTTTTGCAAAAAGCCATGCCAGAAAAAAACAAAGAAAGCTACAAAGTATGGAATAAAGATTTTTTAAGGTAAGTGCAGAACAATTTCCGAAATAAAATGCTTTACTTCAGTGTTTATTTAAAACCAACAGCAAATTGCGTTTACCTAAGTTCGTAAGTAAACAAAACAAAGTTGTCAAAGAAAAGTAACATTGCGGTTCTTGTTTTGTTTTAAATTGGTTTTCAACCCAAAAAGAAATTACAACACCTATTGAATAACAAACCAAAGTCGAATTAAATACGTGTTTGCAGAGGTTTTATGTGTCAGTGAGACAAACAAATGGCGAACCGTTTAAAGTTTCTTCACTAAAAGCCATCCGAGCGGCCATTGATAGATTATTATTTGAAGCAAGCACCTATTAACAAGCCGGGGTCTATCGTCGGTGATTAGGAATTTAAGAAGGCAAATGATACGCTAAATGCAGTGTGTAAAAATCTGATGAAAGAGGGAAAAGTTTGTCCAGTTGTTCATAAAACTCCCATCACAAGCGAGCTATTGCAAAGCTTTTTGAAAGTGGTCAACTAGGAAATGCAGATACAAAAGATCCTAAACAATTACAGCAAACCGCGTGGTTTTACACATACCTGTATTTCGGGAGGAGAGGAAGAGAAAACCAACGCAGTCTCACTCCAAAGATGTTTATCCTCGATCCGCCAAACACCCCAGGGTAGACGATATTTTGAGCTGCGAAGAGACTTTCCGGGGGCGGTTTTGTTGACAAAAAGCCGGCCACCAAGGCGGCGTAAACGACAACAACGACGAAGCAGACGGCAAAATGTTTGTCAACTCGTTTCCAGAATTTGAAAATGACAAGGACTTTGAAATTAAACTTAGTTTGAGCTTAACATCATTTTTTCTTCTACGGTTTGCAAGTTTCTGAGACTGCGCAATGTATGGCGAGATCACTGTGTAGCTTTGTTGATGAATGAACTTTGATGAATGAACTTTGCAAATGCGCCAGTTTGTCAGAGCGCGCGCGATTTAGCATGCATCATTGCACAAACGTATCAAAATTTATGAAATAAAAAGATTTTTTGCTTGCTCGCTCTCGGTTTCTATCGCCTTTGATAGTTGGCTCGGGGCTTCGCCCCTCGCCAACTATCAGCCGATAGAAACCTCGAGCTCGCCGTCTAATTGTTTAATAAGGGACAAGCTTTCATGATGACAACATACTGACCTCTCTTACCGAATGTTATTTAACAAATACATTCTATTTTGCCGTGCGTCTGTACTCTGATAACGCGCAGATGACGTCAAAACGTGGTGAGAACAAAGAAGTACGCTACGAGCCGCAGGCGAGTAGCGTGACTGATGTTCTCACCACGTTTTGACGTCCTCTGTGCGTTATCAGAGTACAGACTCACGGCAAAATGGAATCTATTTGTTTTATGCAATAACCAAGACGTTTTAACACATTTCGTGAGCGAGCATCGCGTTGCCTGAGCTGAGTCAAAACTTTTCCAGCAAACTCAGTTTTAGACTACTACACACAAGCAATTGTGATCTTCTAAATTAGAGTATAATCGGAAAGATTTTCACTAACAATTTTTTCAAAACTAACCTTTATTCCAGAAGGAAATCCTGACCCCAAAATATTACAGCATGTAAGTCGCTTCACTGCGATTTGTAATCGATTACTCGCCATTACCGGATTTTTATCGGCGACATATTTCGACAAATATTTGCTTCGTTTTCACGTCACATCAAAGTTCTAGCTTTCCTATCCTGTTTGAGGTCACCCTCAACGGTCTTCGTCCAATTTTTTATTGGGCAGTTTTCCTTTCCTGCGAAAATTTGCCTGTTTTTGTCCGCTACTCGCAAAAACAGTTTGCAAAACTTTGTTGACCAGTCGCACTGGCTGGACTCTAGACTCTGATCACGTGCGCCGGTCACACCACTCGATGACGTCAATCGTGCGTCTATACTCTAATCACACACTCCTCTAGACCAATCAAAACGCGAGTTTTACACAGTTCATTGTATAATAAGCAATCATCAATCGTAGAAATTTTTTCTAAACATCTGATGAACTCTAACAACTGGTATTGTATACGCGCTTACTGCTATTTTGTTTGTGAAACTCTCCTTGTGCGATGGCAAACTAAAATCTTTTCACAAGAAGAAAAAAATACTACAGAACGACCTAACAGAAAGAGACAGAAAGAAAACAACAATAGTACAAAAGTTAATAGCGGAGCTCTCGCGCGCGCCGCAGGCGCGCGCAGCAGAGCCCCATAGCTAAGAGAATTTTGGTTTGGATATGACGTCATTTCTGTCCATCCGACCGTCCGTACGCAATCCCACAATGCTAATGAGCCCGTGTTTGTTTGGCGGGAAGTTGCATGGCGAGATAGTTTGGCAAGATGCGTTTACAACAGAAATGCTAAAGAACAAAAAACACAAAGACAATTTATACGTATTTGTTGGATATGTTGACAAACGTGGAAAGAAGAGAAAGAGAGAGAAAAAGAAAAAAAAAAAGCGGAGATGATCAAGCATAGTTGAACGTGGAAGAGAGCGACGGATAGCAAGTTAGAGCAGGCCGACCGGAAAAGAAAAGTAAGCTTAAGTTTAAAGAAGCCTCACATTTGCCTATATCACCCGTTCGTGATCAGTTATGGTAACTTTTCGAACTCTAAAATAGCATTACATGGACACTTTAATCGCTTTCGATACCAGCAATATTCGAGAAGTTAATTTTAAAAAAATTTTTTTTCGTGGCCGTGTGTTTTTTCGTTTGCAGCGCACGGCCCTTAACCTTATAAATGTGTTTGTAAACAAACACAAGTTTCAAAGCTCTGAAATTATTCTACCAAACACCAAAGAGTACGTTTCGGTATTCTCTTTTTCTTAAACTTAGAGACTAGAATAATTACTAATTAAGAGCAGAATTGACACAGTTTTTAATATCCAATAATTTTTCGCCGGGAGCTTACTTGCCGTCGCAAAAAATACCATGTCTACGTGATTACGACGGCCGTTTCAACAGATCATTTGTAAACCAAAAAGGTTTCTTCCCGGAAAAAAATCGATAACTTCCCTTTATGTTACGTGTTTCAAGCTTTACACAGATATTTTAATCGTTTATTAAATTCTCGATACCATCGATATTCGTGTAGAAATTAATTTTTGAACATTTTGTTTCGTGGCCGTGTTTTTTTCATTCGCACCTTTCGGCATTCATGTGTTTGTAAACACACATAAGTTTAAAAGCTCTGAAATAATTCTACCAAACACCAAAGACTATTTTCCCGTATTCTCCATTTGTTAACGTTTATTTAGAGACTAGAATTATTACTATAGGACCAGAATTGACACAGTTTTGGATTTCCAAACATTTTTCCCCGGAAGCTAACTTGCTCTCGCAGAAAATGTCATGTTTACGTGATTCCGACGGCCGTTTACAGATCATTTGTAAACGAAAATGCTTTCTTCCAGGCATCAATCGATAATTTTATTTATGTTATGTGTTTAAAGCTTTACGCAGATGCTTTTATCGTTTATTAAATTCTCGATACCATCGATATTCGTTTAGAAATTAATTTTTGTACAATATTGTTTCGTGGCCGTGTTTTTTTCATTCACACCACACGGCTCTCATGCGTTTGTAAACAGACACAAGTTTAAAAGCTCTGAAATAATTCTACCATACACCAAAGACTATTTTCCCTTATTTTCCATTTGGTTGACGAGACTAGAATTATTACTATAGGAGCAGAATTGACACAGTTTTGAATTTCCACTCATTTTCCCCCGGGCCGGTAACTTGCTCTTACACAAAAAAATATTATCATTCGACGGTCGTTTACAAATCATTTGTAAACGAAAATTCTTTCTTCCAGTACATGTATTTCCTTAGATTGGTTCTCGCAACCGTTAAACAGAGATCTCGACTCGTCTTGAAGAGATGGGGAAAACCACCTGAGGAAATCCGAGCTCTCACTGAAGAGCCTCGAGAAATTTTCGTTATCTGGCAGACAAAAAGATAGACGGAACTCGTACAAAGTAATTGTTCTCAGAAACATCAGATCTAGAGCCGTTTGAAAAACCGTTTAGTTTCATAAAAGATCCAGAGTTCTTGCAAGCAACAAGGCACTAGGTGCGTTTGTCAAAACACTGAGGAAAAATCGTGAAATTGCTTGCGTAGTAAACAAAGAAACACTCACCCGAGAAATCGTTGAAAAGCATTTCCAGTCTTTCAGCTCGGCCGAACTGACACAACAAATCCTTCGCAGCTTCAAAATACTGTTTGGCTTTAGCTTTTGGTGCTAGAAATTTGTAGAAAATCTTGCCGGAGCGATTGGCGCACAAGACGAATACTCAATTTTTTACTGAGCTTGATGCAAAACGCTCTCGATTTCATTCAAACTTGAACAAAGCTGCCACTTTCATTCATGCCGGTCCGCGCGCGGGAAAATGTTACAAGTTTCTTTTTTTTTTTTGACAAATAAAGTTCAGCTTTTCTGCTATAAATCTGTGCTTTGTCATCAATGTGTTGAATAATAAAACAATTATCCTACTCAATCTTGCGGAATATCGCCTCATTTTAGCCAACTCGGCCTACGGCCTCATCGGCTAAGTATCAGGCGATACTTGTTCCGCGCGATTTCGCAGGATAATTGCTAATTGTAAGAAGAAGTAGCGAGTTGAAAGCACTTGCATGGTCGCCATGACTGATTTTAGTTTCTAAACTGAACAAATGTCAATCCTATCCAAGTTTTTAGCTTTGACACAAATAATCCGGCTTTTGCTGATTCCTGTAAGAAACACGAAAACTAACGTTTAGGAATTCCCTTTCTAGCTGCAGCACTTGATTTCCATGTATTTGTGGTACAAACAACCCGGCTTAAACAGTCGAACTCCAAAGAACTTTAGAGAAGTCGTTGTTTTTGGACACAAAATTAAGAAACCAACGGAATGTAGAACTGGCGTGTTCAGCCAACCTCCATTGTAACAAATCAGCATTCAAAAAAAATTTGCCCTCTGCATTGCATTGTTATTGTCTGGGCAGTTTGCTGCATATGCACTAAAAATATAAGTGCAGATTTGATGAGGAACTGGTAAGGTTATTACGTTCATACATTAAGCAGATTTTTATAAATGCTATGAAAAAAATTGGAGCTCCGCTTTTAGACTTGGCTAAATATATATATTAGAGTGTTGCTAAAAAAAGATACACTTCTTTATCCGTTTTTCTGCTCTTCATTTTGAACTGTCTAAATGGAATAGCTGCTATTTTCAGCGTGGAATCCAAAGCTGTGTTCACACTGAACTTTAATTATATTCAACTGCAGTATGCTTGAAGCTATCATACTCCATTTTATTTTGTTCAATTATGATTCGGTTCACATGTAACAAAACTGGCAGCATAACCTCACAATCGAAGTTAAAAAAAATCATGGTGCCCAATCTCGGCTTGGCGGCCTTGATTTTACTACCATTATAAGCCATTCTCAGGCTAGAATTAAGGCTCGGAAGGTTGCCTGATATTTTGCTGCCGTCGTGATTTTGCGATATTTCTGCTTGAGGTTGTTAATTTAATTAACACGACACTATTGCGCACTTCTTGTGTACCCTCCTTTGGCCATTCCTTGGCTTACTTGAGCCCACACGAGTTTCTTATTATGCCTGATATTTAAATCGATTTGCACCGCCTTTTCGCTCCACAAGCCAATAAGCAGTTTCGTCTCTTTGTACGCGTGTTACCACATGTCCGCCATTTTGGTCAATCACCGGCGCTCTGTAATTACTTCAAACAACCTCCTTGAGCTCGTTTGAACTAATCATAATCCGATTATAATCCAGGGCCAAGTTGTTCAAAGCCCGATTAAGCTAATCCCGGATTAACGTGAACTTCGATGCGAGTTTAATTAATAATTAATAAATATTTTCCCAAAAGATTTTTGTGCGTCAGTTTTGCCTTAGATCTCTTAGCCTTTTGCTTGAAATAAGCCTTTTAAATCATTTTTAACGGGCAAGATGAAAAACTCGATTAACTTTTAATCGTGGATTAGCGTTAATCGGCTTTCGAACAACCGAACCTAGAACTGTAATTAGTTGATGTGAACGCCCTCCATATATAACTTAATTATAATTGGGGACAAGTGTGAACACAGCTTAGATTTTAAACCGGCTAAAAATTGTAATTTATTTCTCCTCAGATTCGCCTGTGTACACTCCAGACGATGGTGGCAACTGGATGTTGGCCAAACTGAATGTTCAGGTCACTGATCTCGGATATGGACAAATTGTGGAGCACCTTGCGAAGGTATACCTTCTTCTGCTCTAATCAATTCGAGACTTCACCACCCCCACTCCCCACCCCCACCCCATCCGATTTAGAGTTCGGCCGTTTAGGCTTTAAAGTTCAAGACAGTCAATTTATCGATCTCGGATCGACTTCTTGATATCTTCATCACCCAAAGTAGAGTTCAACCATAAATAAATCAGTTGTGGGGACATTAAAGACTAAGTACTAACGGCAGACTGATCCCAACGACAGAGGTGACGAGCTTGATAGAATAAAAACAACAAAGGCTAGAATAACTGAAATATATTTGTTTGTAAAAAACAATTTTTTCCGGATATTTTGGTTTGCAACACAAACCTTCCTCGAGGGCTGAACGAAAAGGAAAAGTAAGAAACATGAAAGGATCGTTACATATGAAGATTTAAAATATAAAATACATGACAATGATTGGTTGGTTAGGACTAAGTTACAAATGTGAGACATGTCATTGGCGTGTTTCGTCACGTCTATTTTATACCAAGAGGGTGCAATGTTTTAGCTTTGTTGATTAAAAGAGCTTCACGAGCCTTCCAGACTGAGTCACGTTTGCTGCGTATAAGTTCAAGCGGGAATAGGTGGACGTCGTTGATTGAGTGGCCAGGTTGGTTGAAATGTAGCGCAAAAGGAGTAGGGTTGATTAGTTGATGGTGATTCAGAATAGATCTGCGGTGTTCCCCGAAACGTTCATTGAGTTGGCGCTTTGTCTCCCCAATGTATTGCGAGTGGCACTTCTTACATTGGATTAAATAGATGAGGTTTTTGGAATGGCAAGATATGTAGTCAGTAATTTTACGTGTTTCGTTAGTGGCGAAAAACGTGTAGTTCTAATGACCTTCTCGGAGAAATGAGCGAGTTAGGCATCGTGGGTGGTTGCATTTATGAATACCTGCGGGTTGTTGATTGGAGGGCTCGTTTTCACGTAGCTTGGAATGGACCACTCACCAGGAGATCACGTAGACTTGCGTTGCGTTTGTAGGCGATAACTGGCGAATGAGGGAAAACTTGTTTGCAGTTGGCGGAGGACTGGAGGATGTTGATATGCTTCTTTACAATAGATGAGATTTTGGGAAGAGCAGGATTGAAGGATATGACAAAGGGTGTTCTGTCTGTTTTTGTGGCTTTCTGTTTTTGTGACTGTAGTCAGTTGCTTGACGTGGGATGGCTCGCACGCGATTTGCATCTCTTTGTAGGGAATAGCGGCTAAAACCACGTTTGACCAGTTGCTTGATGGGTTCTTCGCTTTGTTTGTCAAAGAAAATTTCTTACTAAAGTTCTTACTAAAAGGAATTTTACATCTAATGTTTAAAATAATTTAATTTAACTTTTTGTATCTTATCTTAGTACGCGCGGTGTGATTGGTCAATTTTGCTTGCCGTATTTCACTGTACAACCCGCTAAATTTGAACGTCTTATACCCAATTAAACTCAGAGTTATGATAAACATCTTACTAACCTCGTTTTCTGGGTCAGTACTGTAAGTTACGGATCCTCGTTTTATTCCCGTTGATTTATAAACGCGCGAAAAAAAATCGCTCCATAACTTACAGTACGAACCTCGAACTCGGTTAGTAAGAGGTATGTTTTTCAGTTAATTCTTTTTACCTTTCTTTTCGACGCACAACAAAGACCTTGGACAAAAAGCATAGGAGAGTGTAATTGTTCAATTCATTGAATTCTAATGCCTTGAATTCTTACTTAGACTTTTTAACCTCTTTATGCCTACGTACCCCGAATGGCGGTGATGCATTTCTTGTTTTCAGTTTTCAAAACTGTATTTCGAGGTCTATGAACTACGATTGGAAGTAGGATTAGTAGGTATTTTATTGATTGCATCAACAAATGCCCTTAGTTTAAGTAATAAAAATTCCAAAAGAACGAAAAAATAATAATAATAATAATAATAAAAAAAAATAAAATAATAATAATAATAATAATAATAATAATAATAATAATAATAACTGATATATTTTCTTAACGTACATTTCAATTTGTAACCTTCAACTTCTCTTTTACCATATGATTAACCTTGCTTTTCCCCTTTTCAAGGTTCATTTCCTGATGGATTCATTCTGTGTGATATTAAAATTCACCATGTCGGTCCTTCATCCTTTGCATCAAATACTGAGGTATCATTGCAGAGAGGTAGTGGTCCCGAACACGATTGGAACTCCAGAACTTGTTGACAACGGAGCATTGATGGATCAGTTGTTTGCATTTGGACATGAAGGAACATATCGACTCCTTAAAGATGCATATCCATTATCCACGTGGGACATCACAGATTTTAGAAGCGAATTAAAGGTGCGCTGTTCCATCATCTTTCCATTATTTACTGTTTTTGTGACTTGGGGATAGCAGAGGTAAATAACGGTTAGCTTAAATCTGGTGCCATTTCAGTTCAACTTAATGTGGCTCTGAAGGGGCCATGAAAGCCTTACTCTAACTCGCTATTTTTGTTGTTCTTTAATGCTAAATATCCGTAAATTATAAAAAGAAAACGATACGGCAAACGTTGCAAAAATCAATCGGATGCGATAATCGATGCGGTTGCTAGAAAATTAAACAAAGAAAATACAAGTTACTACTAACTGCAAAAAGGGCGAACAAAAAAATAGCAAAAAACATAGGAATAACAAAATAAGCAGAAAGAGCTAAAGTGATACTTACAAACGTTATATGACCTCTAAAAGCGGAAAAACAAAGTGATTTAGAAAACGCAAAAAACCTAAAACTGTATTCTCCAAAGCACAAAACGAGAATAAATAAAAAAGCAAAGACGCGAATTTTTATACTAATGAACTATGGAACAATAGACGAAGTTATGCAGAAAAAGCTAACATAATAATAATAATCAAAGGCTCCTGTGAGCCAACTCGTGAATGCAGATGACACATAGTAATTGCAATTTAGACGGCTACGGAAACTTCCTCAAAAGCTAAAAGAAATTATATCTTTGCCCGATTATGTAACGAAAAATGACCATTCTTGTACTATTAAAATGATTGTCAAATTATTCTGTACAGATTGAATAAGCCGATTATTCTGATGCGCCGATTAAAAAATATCACGTGTTCTTTTTATTCAAAGTTTATAGGAGCACGCCATGTGCAGCTACGTCATGCAAATTCGTGTGATAGTCCGCGGCTACTGGATTTCGCGATCGGGCTAGTGGATTCTAACCATCACTTGCCCGATGGGCAAGTGAAGTTTTTTTGGGAATTAAAATTACAAAATTACTGTAGGGCAAGCCGATCTCACAAAGGGAAATATGTTCAACAAAGTATCGCATTACGATTCATGCCCGACATAAATGCATGAAATTTTTCCTTTGGAGTTCAGTCCACGCAATCATCAAGTAAAAATAATGAACTATGACAAGCTCTTGCTAAATAAGAATTATTTATCGACCGCGTCCTTTTGCTTTCCCATAAATTACCAGTTGTAAATTTCGAAAATGAAACATTTTTTCCCTTTGAAACCTCTATGAAAGCTGACAAGATCTTAAAAGTGTTCATTTCACCAGAAATTTGCATAATTTTGTTTACGACGTCAATGATGCGTGACATGGCACGTTCCGCTTTCGCGTGAAAACTGACAAATTAAATTATTTTTTAATTAAATTATTTTTAAATTAAATTATTTTTAATTCTTGAAAGAAACCGCACTTCGTAGAAAAAAACGAAAAAATCCTATAACTTTGCTCAGATTCAACGAAAAATCCCCATACTTACACTAAAATGATTGTCAAATTATTCTCTACAGAATGAATGAGAGAATTCTGACGCGTCGTGAAACAAATTTTCACGTTTTTTTTTTTTTCACTAATTGAGTTTACGACCCTGGACTTTCTGAAAAACTGAAAAAACTTGAAACTTTGCTCAGATTGAACGAAAAATCGCCATTCTTGCACTAAATGATCGTCAAATTATTCTCTACATATTGAATAAGAATTTCCTGATGCGCCATGAACAACAAATGTTCGCGTGTTTTTTCCACTAATTGAATTTAAAACTCATTCACTGCGCACGCCCGAAAGTTAACGACAAAACCGACTGATCGACTGATCGACTGATCGACTGATCGACTGATCGACCAAGTCGAGAGTCAGCTATCGCTATAACTCGTTCATTGCGCATGCGCGCATTCACGAGTTAAAAACGACATACCAGCGTGACACAAAAATGTTCCTAGAAAACAAATAAGTTCGTTAAAAAGGATGCGGCCGCAACAGGCTCCAAAAAATGGAACGATAGCTCTCTCTTGGCCACGATATTGAACGAGAAACTGAGCTGTTTAACGTGTCCGCCACATGGCTCCCCTTAAAGTGGAAGTGTCACGGTGATTTTGCTGTACTTTGGTCAAAACTGCACAGACATTTGACGAAATACCTCTTTACTAACATGAAATTGCTCTTAAAACACCAGGAAGAAAATATTGAGGGATTTCTCCAAGGAAGAACTGACCATAATTAGTTTTTCGCGACTTCTCTAAAATACACAAGCAGATATTTCAAGATTAATCCAAGAAAAATTTTCAAGTTGTAATCCATTTCCATCCTAGCCATCTACAGTTAAACATATTAAACTTAAACTAGTTTCTGTGCACTAGAATGGTTGTTGTTAACAAGAACGAACCGTTATTTGAACGATTCCATCGATTGAAGTATGTTTTGTGGCCATTCACAGTAATACTAAAACAGGTGACACTGGCCCTTTAAGCAGGCGAAAAAATTGATATAGAATATATGTCAGTAATCTCTTAACTTTGTTTTTGCTTCAACAGAAACGTGGAGTTGATGACAGTGATCTTCTGCCATACTTTCCTTACCGGGATGACGGCAAGGAAATCTTAGAAGTCATTGAACAGATAGTGAAGGACTACGTGGACTTGTAAGTATGATCGATTATCGGCCACAGACACAGACAAGTTGTCTTGCTCTAAATATTGTTATTGGTGTTTGTGTGTGTGTGTTTGGCTTTGCTAGAAAGTGTTTTTTGTTTAACTGTTCTACCTCCGTTGTAAATATTTAATTTACATTATTTAAACCAGCTCCCTGTCATTTTTAGCTTCTTAGTTATTTCAGGGGGCTGGTAAGCCCTTTACATTTCAAAATCTTTTAAACTAAATGTATGAATAACTTTAAAACGTGGTAATAAAGTCTTGCTGTTGTTGTTGTTGTTGTTGTTGATCAATTGCCGAGGGCTGAGATAATTAAAGTAAGAAGATTTCGATCACTAGATTAGGACATTTCAAGACATTTTACAGAACATGTAAATACGCGACAGAACAAATATATTTCCTTCCTTCCTTCCTTCCTGCCTTCCTAAATTCAGTTTCTTGATGTTTGGAGAAATTAGTACATTAAATATGAAGGTTTAAAGGTAAAAGGAAAACATAATAAGGAGGGGAAGGTATTAACATATTAATACGTAGTAAAATTAAACATATACCTACAGAAATATAACATTACCTGCCTTTGCTCACTTTTGTTAGCAATCGAAAAATAATCTCCAAATTTTCTTGAAAACGGATCATTAATGTTTTTGGCTACGGAATGGAAACAGAGAGCTAGTTTACAAGGGGGAAGGGTAATCCTAGCAAGAGGTTGTCCTAGGGTGCCTTAGCACTCATGAATACATTTCTTCCTTTTTTACGCGACCTGTTTACAAGGCAGATAGCACTAGGGCTCCCTCCTTGTAAACAGGCCAAAGCTTGGAAAAAGTTGGGCGGACTATTTTAAGTTCTTTCCTCGTGTCTTAAGCGTCCTTCACACGGCAAACTAAAGTTGGCAAACTTGTGTTGGCAAACTCAAATTGGTGTGTGTTAACGGCACAAAAACAGTCGGCAAACACGTTGACAAACTGTCGGCGACAAATAGAACTAGCCTCTATTCTCGCCAACTTTTTCTCCAATTTTTTCGTGTCGGTAAACTCGTATTTGACGCTCCAAGGGTGGGATTTCTACTGATGTAAGGTTTCGTTCAAACCTTTCTATTTTTCCAGCGCTTTCTGTTTCTTCTTCGGCGATTAACATACAATCGGACCAAGACACAAGCGGCAACTCTTCGCGAGTGCCACTGCACTACGTCGACCATGTTGCAAATTTAACGTGTTGTGATTAGACGCGAGTTTGACGTGTGAAGGTACGAGTTTGCCAACTTTTTGAAGTTTGCCAAAACGAGTTTTGGGGCGCATCCTGTTTTGAACAAAATTCACTTGATTTCATGTCATTGGAGTGTACAAGTCATATATGAGCAAGGTACTAGCTAAGTAAATTTAAGTTTAGTAAATATGCATGGATAAAAATCATGACACGGTGCTTTTGAATTATCATTTATATTTCACGCTCAGGAGTCTGGTTAATCAAGTTTTTACAAAATTATGTGATGCTTTTATTCCTATTTCTATGTTACTGGCATTTTATCGTTTTTTTTTTATTGTAAACTTATTATAAACTTCGCTCTGAGTCTAATCATTCATTGTCTCCGAAAATTCCTGGAGAGAATCGTCGATTGAACTGTTTCACTGTGTTGTGTAAACTATTATTTAAGGTATTATCACGACGATGAAGACGCAATAAAAGATCACGAACTTCAAAGGTACCTCGATAACTTGTCTACTAACGGCAGAGGTATTGGAAGAGTAAGTACAAAATCACCCATGTGTTTTTATTGATCAAATTGTTGTTGTTTTCTGTTTTTGTTTCCTTAACTACAACGTTGTCCTACGGAATTCCTAACACTTAAATTTAATTACCGGTTTATGACGCATGCACATTTGCTTTTTGAATGCACTGCCGCCTTGAAATAGACTGAGCATCATTATGCAGAATTAGCGAAAAGAATATACTCTTTCCCTGAAATGTTCCGGGTTCTTCTATTGATTGATTGATTGATTGATCGATTGATTGATTTATATATATATTTTTTTAATGCTGGTCTACAATTTTTTTTCTTTAGTGGTTTAGGTCACTACAGAACTGTTGATTAAATTGTAACATGACTTTACTTCGTTGGGCCATCGAATTGTAATAATCAGGGGCTGTTAGACCAAAATATAAAAAAACAACAACAAAAACAAACAAGATACTTGGGGAGTAATAAGATATATCACGTCACAGTCTAATTAACTGTTCAAATAAAATTATTCTCAGTACAGAATACTGAAACATTGAACCACCCTTAACTTTAATAGATTCAAGGATTGCCGGCGAGCATTCAAAAAAAGACGAACTCTGTGATATTGTAACCCGCATCATCTCACATGTGAGCATTCAACATGCTGCAGTCAACTACCCTTTAACAGACTATGCTCAATACACGCCAAACCTACCAACCAAGCTCTACGATGATACCAATGTGGTACATGATGACAAGTTTTCTCTTTTGCGGCTGCCAAATGGGAAGACTTCTGCTGTAAGTGTGATTTCATTGTTTACCTGAAGACTGGATAGCATTTTGCGCAAGAGACTATGAGGTAAGAGAGCGAATCCCCCATATATGCCCCTCTTCCTATGAAAATTTTTTTCAATCTATTTTTGTTTGCGTTGCTATTTTAATGTCGACATCTTATTGGTCAGTTAGAGTGACGTCATTTAATTTTAAACTCAATGGCGGATTATAATTTCCCAAAATAGCATGGCGCGAACTAAAAAAAGATTGAAAATATTTATCATGTGGCACAGGGATTCGCGCTCTTACCTCATAGTCTCTTGACAATTATTCCACGAGCGCGCGTTGGATATGAGATGATCACAGCCAACTCGACGCTACGCGCCTCGTTGTCTATCTATCATCTCATACACAACGCGCGCTCTTGGAATAATTGTTAAATAGACCATAAAATGACGTCAAAAAATGTTCAAAACTCAAGTGGAACCACGAGCCACAGGCGAGTGGTTTCACTGTCAAGTTTTGGACATTTTATGGCGTCATTTTATGGTCTATAAAAGTATAGACCACAGAAAACTGCCGTCGATTTTTTTTACAATAACATGCAAAAAGTACGAGCAAAATTGGTTATTTTTTCGTTGAGAAAGCGCGCGTTTTACATCTGACGTCATTTTTATTGTCTGTACTCTTATAAACAATACCTACGAGCCAATAAGCGCGCGTGAATTTGGACAGTTATTGTAAAATAATGGTTCGGTTTTGTTAACAACAACCTTACTAGTGCACAGAAACTAGTATCAATTATGTTTGACTGTGGATGGCTAGGATGGAAATGGATTGCAATTTGAAAAAATTGGCCAGTTTTTTCAAGTTCCTTCTGACTATTTTGGAAAAACTGCCAAAAGTTGATTATATTATTATTATTATTTCGGAGAAGTTATTTCATGTTTTCTTCCCAATGCTGTGAGAGCAATTTCATGTTAGAAAAGAGGTTTTTAGGTTCAAAATCTCCGTAACAGTGCCCCTTTAAAATCTCTGGAATTCCCTTTCTGATTATATTAGGTCTTCTTCAACTCTTGGTGAATTTAAGACTAAGAATTTCTTTACCAATTAATATTTTCGTGTTTTAGTTTTAATTACCCGTAATTTTCACGGCTCTTTGCAGTTAATCCGTCAGTTATAATCAAATGGTTTGGCTTTTATAATTTTACAGATCGAAGCGAGTTTTACCAACAAACTGGGATTGTATCGATTCGACTCTTTGTTCGAATACGGGAAGAATCTTGAGGATCTCAAGGCGGCGAGACTCGTGAACAGTTCCTATAGTCACCTCACATATTATGTTCAGCCTCGTATGCAAGCAAAGAATGAAGAGCGGAAAGAGAGAGGTGACCTGACCTATCCCTATCTTATTCCAAAATGGCTGCCCAGTGGAATTCAGACCTAGCTGATCATTTTAGTGCTTAGATCAGCGCATACGTTTTGAGGCGTAACCAAGATTGTCGAGAAAAAGTAGCGTAATTTAGTTGCAATGGTAATAGCTAATAAGCCGGCATGTGTCAAGTTTCATTGTCCACAAGAGTGGATCTTGTAATAACAGTAGGGATTAGTTAGTTGAGGTTATAACGGTCGTTATAGTTACCTTTTGCACTTTGTAAGTCTGCTGCGCAAAAAAAATAGTAAACAAACAAGCCAGCCATGAATCGATTCGTAGTCAGGTTTTTATCGTGTTTAAGTTACAGCATAAGAGTGTAACACTTGACTTGAGTGTGAATTTTCAGTTTGCAGCCGAAACGCGGGATGAAGTAAGGATCAGTGTGTTGACGTTTCAGTCATTCGAGCTAAGATTAAACAAAAATTAAACAGTGTTTGCAGGACAGATTTTGTTTGAGGTATTCAGTGGTTGCTCCATCAAAGTAAACTCTATCATGTTATGACAAGAGGTGACATGTCGTCGGCCTCTGTTTCTACTAAAGTAGAATGTTTTTCAAGGGTTTTGGTCTACCATTTTGGCAAAATTAAGTCTGCGAAAGTAGTGTGAAAGAATTTCCCTCAGTCTTTTTCGTGCAAAGCTTAAAGCTTACCGATGTCATGTTTTTAACTGTTGGAAATTCCTGAAAGAAAAAAAAACCTTAATTGAACTAAATCCTTGGACGTTTCGTGACTACTGGTCCGGTTTCTCCTGCATCCCCTTCAATGTTGGAACTCAATCGATCAGATTCTACAACAACATTCAGCTGTGACTTTAACACGGTTTGTGTCCAATGTAGTAGCTTGTTTGGACCATATTGACAAAGATATTGTTCTCGTTTTTTATTTTGCTATAGACCTCATATTCTTTTCTTAGACATGATTAACTGCACAATGCCTTCCCCAGATCCAAGATGAAATTCAACTTGATAGCTTCCATCCTAAACACAAAACCTCAATGTAGTGGGGAACCCACAGTGCTCTTAACAAGCGGAAAGGGGTGGGGGAGGAGATGAGTTGGGTGGGGCGGGGGGGGGGGGTGAGGAATGCATAGAATGGCTGAGATTGGAACTCAATCGATCAGGGTGAAGGAACCTCTTCTGGATTCTTCATTGCATTCAAGGGTGAGCGAGTAATTAATTTTCATGACCAATGTGATAGTAGTTAATGATCCCAAGCAATCTCATTATCACGGACTAAAAATATGCAGATGCTCTATTCGAGGGATACTATTTCCATTTCAGAGTTTTTTTGAACCTCATTGCAAAGGCGAGGCAAAGTGCAAAGCTTTTCATTGACAATTTTTTTTTTTTGCATAGGAATAAAAACTAATTTTCATAATAAAAACTTTACACGAAGCCTCGCTTTCATAATGAGGCTCAAAATAACTTGGAAATGGCCTATTGCATTGCGCCGGCATGATTATTTTTTTACGCCGTAAGAGCGCGCACATATACGACATTACGGTTTGGTTTGAGGCTCAATATCATGAAGGAGTAATGACCGGTCGTTTTCTCTTAAAAGAGCATGTTGCTCCCATTTTCCCTCCAATTAATGTATTTTGTTCCATTGAATTTTGAGAAATGCGACCCTTCAATGATAAATCCAAGTTTCCTGCGATATTACAGCTGTTTAAAAATCGATAAGTAACCAGGTATAATTAAATTTTTTTTTTCTAAACACTTTCTCTGGTTAAAAGTTTATAAAAACACTAAGCTTTCGATTGCCAGTCAGCAATCTTTAAAAAGTGAGATGTTCAAAGCGAAGGCAGAAATATATATACAGAGAGGTGAGAAAAAATAACGAAAAATATGAATAAATACAATAATACAAGGGAAATACTAGTGTGAAGAAAAAATATTGATGACATGAATAAAGTTACAATAAAATTGAGTATTGTCTTGGCAAATGTTTAGCATTATTGTCTGCCTGGCTAGTTATCGCTGTGTGCCAAGACTCCAGCGTTTTTCTTACGCGTGAATTGCCTCTGTCGATGATACGTGCATTCTCAAAATCAATAGTATGGCCTTCGAGCCACGCATGGCTGGCAACATTGGAACCACTTTTAAAAACTTTGGTGTTTCGAATATGTTCCTTTTTTCTAGTGTGTAAACATCTGCTCGTTTCTCCAATGTAACTCCATGTGCAGTCCGCACAGGGGATTTTATAGACAACGTTCGTTTCCCGATCTGTTGGGGGTCTAGATTTAGGAGACACAAATTCCTGTTGCAGGGTCTTGACCGGTCTGGTGGTGGCTCGGATACCGTTCTTGTTAAGAATTCTTGTAAGTGTTTCAGTAACGCCTTTGATGTATGGTAAAACTGCAAAGCCATTCTGGGAATCTGGTGGGTCTATCAACCTAAAGAACATTCCCACTAACTCTTCAGGGGAAGGGATGATTTCAGGGGTCGAAGTCTTCTTTAGGATGTTCGATATAGTTGCTGATTAATTGCCATTTGATTTCAACGCATTTCAACGCATTTTTCAATTGTAGGTATGCGCTAAGGATTAGGACATGCCAAGTCAACTATCGAGCGCGCATACGTACGCCCTCAACGCATAAGTTGCTGGTAACCGCTACGTCATGTTTGCTTATAGTAAACTCGCTTGGATGTTCTCCCATATTTTGTGCCTAAAGCATCATGTAGTTTCTTTACTAATTTTACGCACTTTCTGAAAAATTGAATAAAACACGCTAAGCGGTGCAAGGTTCAATCTTTTAATACCATTTTCTACCACGTGAGGAGTTTGCAAATGCACTCCTTAATTTAGAGCGGTTTTCAATCGAGTGTCGTAAGTAATTTCGCGTTTGCTTTGGTTTTGCTTTTCACAGTTCTAGACTATATGATTGGTTATCAAAGCTCGCGCCATTTTCTCAACCAATCAACAGCAGGACCAAAACCAATCGCGCTTGATAGCACGCGTTTTCCCGCGCTTGACGCATATTACATGTACTTGCTTCGAGTTCTGATTGGCTGATTGTGCTGTTTACATCTTTGGTGATTGGCCAGCGAAATTACTTTGGTTTTGGCTTTACAACACTCAATTGAAAACCTATTACACTAATTAATAAATTACACAAGTTGAAATGATTTACGCAATAGTTCCACTAATGTATTACCAATATGTAATCAAAAGACTACCAAGAAAGTTTACTATTTTTAAACTAGAACCAAAAAGGAGTTCATGATCATGTCGAGGATAAAGATGAGGGGGGAGGATAGGAAACTCCTCGAATTTTTTTTTTTTTTTTTTTTTTTTTTTTTGGGGGGGGGGGGGGGGGGTTGCGGCTTGGTTCTCTAATCCCTCACCTTATTCCAGACCAAAATATACCATTTTCTGCTTCACTTTTTTAGACCTGTCCCAGTTGTTCAAAGAGCGGATAATTTTATCCACTGGATAGTTCAAAGGCCGGATAACTTTATCCAGTGGATAAGTCACTATCCGCCAGTTTCAATATGTGCAAAGATTTCAGTATTTCCTCTTGTACAAGCGAATATGAACGCTCTAACCACAGCATAGTTTGGAAGTGTACGAAAACCTTGGACAACATTTAACGTGAAGAATTTTTTAGACCCTGAAAAGCGCCTTATCCACCGGATAAAGTTATCCAGCCTTTGAACAACTGGGGCCAGATGATCATGAAATGAGAAAGTGTGCAAGATTTTCCCTATAGTCCTATGATTTGTGAATAGAGTACAAGCATATGTCAAATTTAAGAATGAAATTGTGTGGAAACCTTGCCAAAAGCATTCGTTGGAGTACATTAATATTTGCTCCTCTGGATAGTGACTTATCCAGTGGATAAAGTTATCCGCTCTTTGAAAAACTGGGGCCTGGGGCCCGTTTCTCGAAAGTCCCGGTAACTTCCGGGCCCGTTAACTTATCGGGGCCGTTATCGGGAAACTTTACCGGGCCCGATGATGCGTTTCTCGAAGCACCCGTAAACTTTCCCGGTAATTTCCGGGCCCGGTAAAATAGAAGCCATTGCCAGGCTCTTGCGCGCTTCACGCTCGTTCGCAAGACAAGGAGAACGACTTAGGACTACACTAATCCATTCGATTCATTTGTGCGGAAAAGCACGGTTATGGATGAGACAGGATTGTCTTCATGCTTTTTGAAGGACAATACAATACGTTCTAAGTTTAACTTTTTCGTTTTATCAAAGGGTAGCAACCAAGAGAGATCACTATTTTGCATCATGCATGGTATCGGCAATTACTTTCAGGAAACTCCCTGATGCGAAATAGAACCTGAAAAGGATTATGAATGTTATCATCATGAATTCTTGTTGTGAGCATTACACTAATAGTCAGGATCAGTATGTAATTCCTTCAAAGTTGTAGAAGAGATGAAGCTAAGCAAGCTATGGCGATCGCCGGGGAAACAGTGTCTGCGTGCCGAGTGTCCTATTCTATTTCAACAGTTCGTACTGATACAAATTTACTTTTAGCAGCCTTAGTATAGAGAATATTGGCAATAAGGAAGGATCTCGTACAAGTTTTAAAATTGAATAGCTATAGTTCAACTGGCGTGATTTGATCGTCTTCGCCGGCAGACATCAAGCACTATTTTTACCGATCCGAAATCGGCTTTTGTATAATACCACAAGGCTCGATCAATTGAAATGCGACTGAACCTATTTTGCGAAAGTGGAACGATTTTGAAGTTCTTTATTCTCGTTTATCTATCGTGTGTAAGCTTCTTATTCTTTATCCCTCTAGCTAATGCAGCAAACACTGCATTTGTGTATTTCGAGGACGGCCGGCGCACAATTCGACTCTCATCGCCATCGCTCTGTTTATATCAATGGTTATGTTTACATTTATCTCAGTGCAGCATATCAGATTTCTAACTTCCTCTTTCTTATGAAAATTCTGTACATTACAAGAAAGCAAACAATATCGCTTACGGTAGGATTTGTTTTGCATGACAGGAATCCATTTTATGCTAAAAAGGAAGCCATTTCGAAGTAATAATGTGCGGCGAGTGAGCCGTGTTTACATGACAAAATATTTATTTTTCTTCCGCCGTTGGTTGATAATTTATAACAATAAAATAGTTATAATTTCAAATTTATATAGCGCCCATATGCAAACACCCTAAGCGCTTTTCAAACATTTAAAACAACACTTACAGCAACAACAGCAATAATAGTACTACGCCTGTATTCACGTTTGCTTCCGGAGCCAGCGGGCACCTTCTCGCTTTATTTCTCCGCAATTCGTCTCCAAGTTCATTCACGAGCCACTCGATTCTCGCTCGCAAAAGCCTGAATCTTTCTATGACTTCACAGTCAGCCATATCGGCCAGAATTAGCTGTCTTTGACAAGACCGAGGTCTTTTAACTAAACAAAAAAGTCCGCCTCCGGCCGCCATTTTGTTTAGTGTCGCAACATTTGCGATTTCCCGGTAAGTTTACGGGAGGTCATGACCTCCCGTAAATTACCGGGCAAGTTACCGGGAAATTTACCGGGATCGTAAATAACGGGAGTTTCGAGAAACACCCGTAAACTTATCGGGGACTTAACGGGCCACTTACCGGGCCCGATAAGTTACCGGGACTTTCGAGAAACGGGCCCCTGGCATCTAGAATTCATACCCATTTTCAGACCTGTTTTCTACAATGGTTGCCCGTTTCTGTAAAATCCATCCCATTTTCAGACCAAAATGGTTAAAATAACCATTTTCACAGCAAAAGGGCTCAAAAGCCATACCCTTGGGGGCCACACATACCCATAAGGCTTATACACATCTACAAGTTACGAGTGCTGTTTTTTCAAAAGACGTTCCATTTTGTCCCTCGTCCAGTACCTCCAAAATGAAGTCACTGCTTTTCCCCACCCCTTCCCTCCTTGGCATTTTTTGCAAAAGTGACTCCCAAATCTTGCCGCGACTACAGTTTAAAAACAGAATCAGTTTAGTTGTTGAAAATTTTCGCTTTAACGTTCACAAAATTATCAGTAAAACCTATTCCATCGGTAGTAATATGTAAATGGTACACGAAACTATCAACTGTTCACGTTTGGGGGTTAGTACTTTTTACGTTTGGGGGCTAGTAATTCTTACCTTTGGGGGTTAAATTTCTTACCTTTGGGGGTTAGTAATTCTTACGTTTGGGGGTTAGATTTCTTACGTTTTGGGGTTAGTAATTCTTACGTTTCGGGGTTAGTTTTCTAACGTTTGATGGCTAGTAATTCCTACGTTTAGGGGTTAGATTTCTTATGTTTGGGGGTTAGTAATTTTTACCTTTGAGAGCTAGTAATTTTTACGTTTGGGGGTTCGATTTCTTACGTTTGGGGGTTAATATTTCTTACGTTTAGGGGTTAGTAATTCTTACATTTCGGGGTTAGATTTCTTAGGTTTCGGGGTTAGTAATTCTACGTTTGGGGGTTAGTTTTCTTATCTTTTGGGGTTAAATTTCTTACGTTTGGGGGTTAGTAGTTCTTACGTTTGGGGGTCAATTTTTTACGTTTGGTGGCTAGTAATTCTTACGTTTAAGGTTTAGTTTTCTTACGTTAAGTGGCTAGTAATTCTTACGTTTGAGGTTTAGATTTCTTACGTTTGGGGGTTCCTACTTCTTACGTTTAGGGGTTAGTAATTTTTACCTTTGGGGGCTAGTAAGTTTTTACGTTTGGGGGTTAGTTTTCTTACCTTTGGGGGCAAGTAATTCTTACGTTTGGGGTTTACATTTCTTACGTTTGAAAGTTAGTAATTTTTACCTTAGGGGGCTAGTAATTCTTACGTTTGAGGGTTAGATTTCTTACGTTTGGGGGTTAGTAATTCTTACGTTTGGGGGTTAGAAATTTTTACCTTTGGGGGCTGGTAAGTTTTTACGTTTGGGGGTTAGTAATTCTTACGTTTGGGGTTTAGTTTTCTTACGTTTGGGGGTAACATTTTTTTACGTTTAGGGGTTAGTAATTCCTACGTTTGGGGGTTAGATTTCTTACGTTTGGAAGTTAGTACTTCTTAAGTTTAGGGGTTAGGTTTTTTATGTTTAGTGGCTAGTAATTCTTACGTTTAGGGGTTAGATTTTTTTACGTTTGGCGGCTAGTAATTCTTACGTTTGGGGGTTAGATTTCTTACGTTTGGTGGTTAGTAATTTTTACCTTTGTTGGCTTGTAATTTTTACGTTTGGGGGTTAGTAATTCTTATGTTTGGGGGTTAGTAATTTTTACCTTTGGGGGCTAGTAAGTTTTTACGTTTAGAGGTTAGTTTTCTTACGTTTGGGGGCTAGTAAGTCTTACGTTTGGGGTTTACATTTCTTACGTTTGAAGGTTAGCAATTTTTACCTTTGGGGGCTAGTGATTTTTACGTTTGGGGGTTAAATTTCTTACGTTTCAAGGATAGTAATTCTTACGTTTAGGGGTTAGTAATTTTTACCTTTAAGGGCTAGTAAGTTTTACGTTTAAGGGTTAGATTTCTTACGTTTGGGGGTTAGTAATTCTTACGTTTAGGGGTAAGATTTCTTGCGTTTTGGGGTTAGTTATTTTTACGTTTTAGCGTTAGATATCTTACGTTTGAGGGTTAATAATTTTTACGTTTGGGGGTTAGTTTTTTTTATGTTTGGTTAGTGGAAATTATTACGTTTGGGGGTTAGTAATTCTTACTTTTGGAAGTTATTTTTGTTACGTTTCGTGGCTAGTAATTCTTCAGTTTAGGGGTTAGATTTCTTACGTTTGGGGGTTAGATTTCTTACGTTTCGGGGTTACTAATTCTTACGTTTGGGGGTTACTAATTTTTACCTTTGGGAGCTAGTAATTCTTACGTTTGGGGGTTAGTTTTTTTATGTTTGGTGGCTAGTAATTCTTACGTTTGGGGGTTAGATTTTTTATGTTTGGTTGCTAGTAACTCTTACATATGGGGGTTAGATTTCTTACATTTGGGGGTAAGTAATTCTTATTTTTGGGGGTTATTTTTTTATGTTTGGTGGCTAGTAATTCTTAAGTTTGGGGGTTACATTTTTTACGTTTGGGTGTTAGTTATTCTTACGTTTGGGGGTTAGATTTTTTACGTTTGGGGGTTAGTAAGTCTTACGTTTGGGTGTTAGATTTCTTACGTTTTGGGGTTAGTAATTTTTACGTATGGGGGTTAGTTTTCCTACATTTGGGGGTTACATTACTTACGTTTTGGGGTTAGTAACTTTTAGCTTTATGGGCTAGTAATTTTTGCGTTTAAGGAATGGATTTCTTACGTTTGGGGGTTAGTAATTGTTACGTTTGGGGGTCAGTAATTCTTACATTTGGGGGTTAGATATCTTACGTTTGGGGGTTAGTAATTCTTACGTTTGGGAGCTGGTTTTTTTACGTTTGGTGGCTAGTAATTCTTACGTTTGGGGGTTAGATTTCTTAAGTTGGGGGGTTAGTAATTCTTACGCTTGTGGGTTAGATTCTTACGTTTGTGGGTTAGTAAGTTTTTTACGCTTGGAGGTTAGATTTCTTACTGTTTTGGGTAAGTAATTCTTACGTTTGGGCGTTAGTTCTCTTACGCTTGGGGGCTAGTAATTCTTACGTTTGGGGGTTTTGTGTTAGTAATTTCTACCTTTGGGGGTAGTAATTTTTTCTTCCCGGGTTAGATTTCTTACGTGTGGGGGTTAGTAATTCTTACGTTTGGGGGTTATTTTTTTTACGTTATTGGCTAGTAATTCTTAAGTTTGGGGGTTAGATTTGATACGTTTGGGGGTTAGATTTCTTGCGTTTTAAGGTAAGTAATTCTTACGTTGGAGAGTTAGTTTTCTTACGTTTGGGGGCTAGTAATTCTTACGTTTTGGGGTTAGATTTCTTACGTTTTGGGGGCTAGTAATTTTTACGTTTGGGGATTAGATTTCTTACGTTTGAAATTTAGTAATTCTTACATTTGAGGGTTACTTGTTTTACGTTTAGTGGCTGGTAAATCTTTTGTTTGGGGGTTAGTAATCTTTACGTTTCGAGGTTAGATTTCTTACGTTTGGGGGTTAGTAATTCTTATGTTTGGGGGTTAGATTTCTTTTGCGTTTTTGGGCTAGTACTTATTACGTTTGGGGGTTACATTTCTTACCTCTGGGTGTTACTAATTCTTACGTTTGGGGGTTAGTAATTCTTACGTTTGAGGGTTAGAACTCTTACCTTTGGGGGTTAGGAAATGTTAAGTTTGGGGGTTAGTTTTCTTATCTGTTGCGGTTAGATTTCTTACGTTTGGGGGTTAGTAATTCTTACGTTTAAGAGTCAGTTTTTTAATGTTTTGTGGCTAGTAATTCTTACCTTTTAAGGTAAGATTTTTTTTCGTTTGTGGGCTACTAATTCTTACGCTTTGGGGTTAGATTTCTTACGTTTAGGTGTTAGTAATTGGTACGTTTGGGGATTGGTAAGGGTTACGTTTGGGAGTTAGATTCGTTAGGCTTGAAGGTAAGTAATTTTTACGTTTGGGGGTTAGTTTTCTTAACTTTTGGGGTTAGATTTCTTAAGTTTTGGGGTTTTTAATTGTTAGTTTTGGAGGTTAGTTTTTTTATGTCTGGTGGCTAGAAATTCTTACGTTTCGGGTGTAGATTTCTTACGTTTGGGGGTTAGTAATTCTTACGTTTAGGGGTTAGATTTCTTATCTTTTGGGCTTTTATTAATTCTTACGTTTGAGGGTTAGTTTTCTTACGTTTGGGGGCCATTAAATTCTTACCTTTGGGGGTTAGATTTTTTACGTGTAGGGGTGAGTAATTTTTGCCTTTGTGGACTAGTAATTTTTAGGTTTGGGTTTTAGATTTCTTACGTTTTGGGGTTAGTAATTTTTACGTTTGGGGGATATTTATTTTTTATATTTGGGGGCTAGTAATTTCTACGTTTGGAGGTTAGATTTGTTAGGTTTGAGGGTTAGTATTTCTTAAGTTTAGGGGTTAGTAATTCTTACATTCGAGGGTTACTTTTTTTACTTTTGGTGGCTGGTAATTCTTACGTTTGGGGGTTAGATTTCTTACGTTTTGGGGTTAGTAATTCTTACTTTTGGGGGCTAGTAATTATTACATTTGGGGGTTCGATTTTTTACGTTTATGCGTTAGCAATTCTTACGTTTGGAGGTTTAATTTCTTACGTTTTGGGGTTAGTAATTCTTACGTTTGAGGGTTAGTTATTCTTACGTTTAGGGGTTATATTTCTTGCGTTTTGGGGTTAGTAATTGTTACGTTTGGGGGTTAGTTTTCTTACGTTTGTGGGCTAGTAATTCTTACGTTTGGGGGTTAGTTTTCTTACCTTTGATGGTTAGTAATTTTTATCTTTGAAGGGCTAGTAATTTAAAAGTTTGGGGGTTAGATTTCTTACTTTTTTTAATTAGTAATTCTTACGTTTAAGGGTTAGTTTTCTTAAATTTGGGGGTTAGTAATTTTTATGTTTGGGGGTAAGAATTCTTACCTTTGGGGGTTAGTAACTTTTCCGTTTGGGAGTTAGTTTTCTTAGCTTTTGGGGTTAGATTTCTTACGTTTGGGGGTAAGTTTTCTTACGTTTTGGGGTTGATAAATCTTAGGTTTGGGGGTTACATTTCTTACGATTTGAGGCTAGTAATTTTTACGTTTAGGGGTTAAAAATTTTTACCTTTAGGGATAGTAATTTTTACGTTTGGGGGTTAGATTTCTTACGTTTGGCGGTTAGTAATTCTTACGTTTGGAGGTTAGATTTCTTACGTTTGGGGGTTAGAAATTCTTACGTTTGAGGGTTATTTTGTTTACGTTTGGTGGCTAGTAATTCTTACGTTTGTGGATTGGATTTCTTATATTTTGGGGTTAGTAATTTTTTTACTTTTGGGGGCTAGTAATTTTTACGTTTAGGGGTTAGATTTCTTACGTTTGGCGGTTAGTAATTCTTACGTTTGAAGGTTAGTAATTCTTACCTTTGGAGGTTAGTTTTCTTATCTTAGGTGGTTAGATTTCTTACGTTTGGGGGTTTGTTTTTTTATGTTTGGTGGCTAGCAATTTTTACGTTTGGGGGTTAGATTTCTTACGTTTTGGGGTTTTGTTATTTCTTATGTTTGAGGGTTAGTTTTTTTACGTTTGGGGGTTAGATTTTTTACTTTTGGGGGTTAGTAATTTTCATATTTGGGCTTAGTAATTCTTAAGTTTAGGAGTTAGTTTTCTTATCTTTTGGGGTTAGATTTCTTAGGTTTGGGGGCTAGTAATTTTTACGTTTGGGGGTTAGATTTGTTACGTTTTTGGGTTAGTAATTTTTACGTTTGGGGGTTAGTTTTCTTACGTTTGGGGACTAGTAATTCTTACGTTTAGGGGTTAGATTTCTTGCGTTTGCTGGTTAGTAATTTTTACTTTTAAGGGCTAGTAATTTTTTACAATTGGGGGTTAGATTTCTCACGTTCGGGGGTACGAATTCTTACGTTTGGAGGTTACTAGTTCTTACGTTTAAAGGTTAGATTTCTTAGGTTTGAAGGTTAGTAATTCTTACGTTTTCGGGTTAGTTTTTTTTACGTTTGGGGGCTAAAAAATTCCTACGTTTGGGGTCAGGATTTTGTTACGTTTGGGGGTTGATAATTGCTACGTTTGGGGAATAGTTTTCTCACATTTGGGGGTTACTAATTCTTACGTTTGGGGAATAGTTTCCTTATGTTTGGGGGTTAGATTTCTTACTTTTGAGGGTTAGTAATTCTTACGTTTGGTGGTTAGATTTCTCAGTTGCTTTTTGGGGTTAGTAATTATCACGTTGGGGGTTTGTTTTCTTACCTTTGCAAGCTAGTAATTCTTACGTTTGGGAGTTAGATTTATTTCCTTAGGGGTTAGTAATTTTTACATTTGCGGGCTAGTAATTTTTACGTTTGGGGGTTAGATTTCTTACGTTTTGGGGTTAGTAATTCTTACGTTTGGGGGTTAGTAATTCTTACGTTTGGAGGTTAGCTTTCTTTTGTTTTGGGGTTGGTAATTCTTACGTTTGGGGGTTAGATTTCTTACGTTTGGGGTCTAGAAATTCTTACGTTTGAGGGTTATTTTGTTTACGTTTGGTGGCTAGTAATTCTTACGTTTGGGGGTTAGTAATTCTTACGTTTGCGGGTTAGTAATTCTTACGTTTGGGGGTTAGATTTCTTACCTTTTGGGGTTAGTAATTCTTACGTTTGGGGGTTAGTAATTCTTACATTTAAGGTTAGATTTCTTACGTTTTGGGGTTAGTAATTCTTACGTTTGGGGGTTACATTTCTTACGTTTTGGGGTTAGTAATTCTTACGTTTGGGGGTTAGTAAATTATTACGTTTGGGGGTTAGATATCTTACGTTTTGGGGTCAGTAATTCCTACGTTTTGGGGTTAGTAATTCTTACGTTTGGGGTTTAGATTTCTTACGTTTTGGGGTTAGTAATTCTTACGTTTGGGGGTAAGATTTCTTACGTTTTGGTGTTAGTAATTCTTACGTTTGGGGGTTAGTAATTCTTACGTTTGAGGGTTAGTAAATTTTTACGTTTGGGGGTTAGATTTGTTACGTTTTGGGGTTACTAATTCTTACGTTTGGGGGTTAGTAATTCTTACGTTTTGGGGTTAGTAATTCTTACGTTTGAAGGTTAGATTTCTTACTTTCCGGGGTTAGTAATTCTTACGTTTGGGGGTTATATTTCTTACGTTTTGGGATTAGCAACTCTTACGTCTGGGAGTTAGTAATTCTTACGTTTAGGGGTTAGATTTCTTACGTTTTGGGGTTAGTAATTCTTTCGTTTAGGGGTTAATAATTCCCACCTTTGGGGGTTAGATTTCTTACGTTTTGGGTTAGTAATTCTTACGTTTGCAGGTTAGTAATTCTTACGTTTGGGGGTTAGATTTCTTACGTTTTGGGGTTAGTAATTCCTACGTTTGGGGGATAGTAATTCTTACGTTTAAAGGTTAGATTTCTTACGTTTTGGGGTTAGTAATTCTTACGTTTGGGGGTTACATTTCTTACGTTTTGGGGTTAGTAATTCTTACGTTCGGGGATTAGATTTCTTACGTTTTGGAGTTAGTAATTCTTACGTTTGGGGGTTAGTAATTTTTACGTTTGGGGGTTAGATTTCTTACGTTTTGGGGTTAGTAATTCTTAAGTTTGGGGGTTAGTAATTCTTACGTTTGGAGGTTAGATTTCTTACGTTTTGGGGTTAGTACTTCTTACGTTTGGGGTTAGTAGTTCTTACGTTTAGGAGTTAGATTTCTTACGTTTTGGGGTTAGTAATTCATACGTTTAGGGATTAGTAATTCTTACGTTTAAGGATTAGATTTCTTACGTTTTGGGGATAGTAATTCTTATGTTTGGGGGTTATTAATTCTTACTTTTGGGGGTTACACTTCTTACGTTTTGGGGTTAGTAATTCTTACGTTTGGGGGTAAGATTTCTTACGTTTTTGGGTTGGTAATTCTTACGTTTGGGGGTTAGTTTTATTACGTTTGGGGACTAGTAATTCTTACGTTTAGGGGTTAGATTTCTTGCGTTTGGTGGTTAGTAAGTTTTTACTTTTAAGGGCTAGTAATTTTTACAATTGGGGGTTAGATTTCTCATTTTTGGGGGTTGGTAATTCTTACGTTTGGAGGTTACTAGTTCTTACGTTTAAGGGTTAGATTTCTTACGTTTGAAGGTTAGTAATTCTTACGTTTTGGGGTTATTTTTTTTACGTTTGGGGGTTAAAAAATTCCTACGTTTTGGGGTTGGTAATTGCTACGTTTCGGGAATAGTTTTCTCACATTTGGGGGTTAGTAATTCTTACGTTTGGGGAATAGTATTCTTATGTTTGGGGGTTAGATTTCGTACTTTTGAGGGTTAGTAATTCTTAGGTTTGGGAGTTAGATTTCTTACTTTTGGGGGTTAGTAATTCTTACGTTCGGGGGTTCGTAATTCTTACATTTGGAGTCTATTTTTCTGATATTTTGGGGTTAGATTTCTTATATTTGGGGGTTAGATTTCTTATCTTTGTCGGGTAGTAATTTTAACTTTTGCGGGCTAGTAATTTTTACGTTTGGGGGTTAGTAATTCTAACGTTTGGGGGTTAGATTTGTTACGTTTGGGGGCTAGTAATTTTTACGTTTAAGGGTTAGATTAGTTACGTTTTCGGGTTAGTAATTCTTACGTTTGGAGGTTACTAGTTCTTACGTTTAAGGGTTAGATTTCTTACGTTTGAAGGTTAGTAATTCTTACGTTTTGGGGTTAGTTTTTTTACGTTTGGGGGTTAAAAAATTCCTACGTTTTGGGGTTGGTAATTGCTACGTTTCGGGAATAGTTTTCTCACATTTGGGGGTTAGTAATTCTTACGTTTGGGGAATAGTTTTCTTAGGTTTGGGGGTTAGTAATTCTTACGTTTGGAAGTTAGTTATTCTTCTGTTTGGGGGTTAGATTTCTTACGTTTTGGGAATTGTAATTATTACGTTTGGGGGTTACTAATTCTTACGTTTGGGGGTTACTAATTCTTACGTTTGGGGGTTAGATTTCTTACGTTTTGGGATTAGTAATTCTTACGTTTGGGGGTTAGTAATTCTTACGTTTGGGGGTTAGATTTCTTACGTTTTGGGGATAGTAATTCTTACGTTTGGGGGTTATTAATTCTTACGTTTGGGGGTTAGATTTTTTACGTTTTGAGGATAGTAATTCTTACGTTTGAGGGTTAGTACTTCTTACGTTTGGGGGTTAGATTTCTTACGTTTTGGGGATAGTAATTCTTACGTTTGGGGGTTATTAATTCTTACGTTTGGGGGTTAGATTTTTTACGTTTTGGGGATAGTAATTCTTACGTTTGAGGGTTAGTACTTCTTACGTTTGGGGGTTAGATTTCTTACGTTTTGGGGTTAGTAATTCTTACGTTTGGGGGTTAGTAAATTCTTACGTTTGGGGTTAGATTTCTTACGTTTTGGGGTTAGTAATTCTTACGTTTGAGGGTTAGTACTTCTTACGTTTGGGGGTTAGATTTCTTACGTGTTGGGGTTAGTAATTCTTAGGTTTGGGGGTTAGTAATTCTTACGTTTGGGGTTTAGATTTCTTACGTTTTGGGGTTAGTAATTCTTACGTTTGGGGGTTAGATTTCTTACATTTTGGTGTTAGTAATTTTTACGTTTGGGGGTTAGTAAATTCTTACGTTTGGGGGTTACATTTGTTACATTTTGGGGTTAGGAATTCTTACGTTTGGGGGTTTGTAATTCTTACGTTTGGGGGTTAGATTTCTTACGTTTTGGGGTTAGTAATTCTTACGTTTGGGGGTTAGTAATTCTTACGTTTGGGGTTTAGATTTCTTACGTTTTGGGGTTAGTAATTCTTACGTTTGGGGGTTAATAATTCTTACGTTTGGGGGTTAGATTTCTTACGTTTTGGGGTTAGTAATTCTTACGTTTGGGTGTTAGTAATTCTTACGTTTGGGGGTTAGTAATTCTTACGTTTGGGGGTTAGATTTCTTACGTTTTGGGGTTAGTAATTCTTACGTTTGAATGTTAGTAATTCTTACGTTTAGGTGTTAGATTTCTTACGTTTTGGGGTTAGTAATTCTTAGGTTTGAAGGTTAGATTTCTTACTTTCCGGGGTTAGTAATTCTTACGTTTGGGGGTTAGTAATTCTTACGTTTACAGGTTAGATTTCTTACGTTTTGAGGTTAGTAATTCTTACGTTTGGGGGTTATATTACTTAAGTTTTTGGATTAGTAATTCTTACGTTTGGGGGTTAGTAATTCTTACGTTTAGGGGTTAGATTTCTTATGTTTTGGGGTTAGTAATTCTTTCTTTTAGGGGTTAATAATTCTTACGTTTGGGGGTTAGAGTTCTTACGTTTTGGGGTTAGTAATTCCTACGTTTGCGGGTTAGTAAATCTTACGTTTAAGGGTTAGATTTCTTACGTTTTGGGGTTAGTAATTCTTACGTTTGGGGGTTACATTTCTTACGTTGTGTGGTTAGTAATTCTTACGTTCGGGGGTTAGATTTCTTACGTTTTGGAGTTAGTAATTCTTACGTTTGGGGTTAGTAATTTTTACGTTTGGGGGTTAGATTTCTTACGTTTTGGGGTTAGTAATTGTTAAGTTTGGGGGTTAGTAATTCTTACGTTTGGAGGTTAGATTTCTTACGTTTTGGGGTTAGTAATTCCTACGTTTGGGGGTTAGTAATTCTTACGTTTAGGAGTTAGATTTCTTACGTTTTGGGGTTAGTAATTAATACGTTTAAGGATTAGTAATTCTTACGTTTAAGGATTAGATTTCTTACGTTTTGGGGTTAGTAATTCTTACGTTTGGGGGTTAGATTTCTTACGTTTTAGGGTTAGTAATTCTTACGTTTGGGGGTTAGATTTCTTACGTTTTGGGGTTAGTAATTCTTACGTTTGGGGGTTAGATTCTTTACGTTTTGGGGTTAGTAATTCTTACCTTTGGGGGTTAGTAATTCTTACGTTTGGGGGTTAGATATCTTACGTTTTGGGGTTAGTAATTCTTACCTTTAGGGATTAGTAATTCTTACGTTTGGGGGTTAGATTTCTTACGTTTTGGGGTTAGTAATTCTTACGTTTGGGAGTTAGATTTCTTACGTTTTGGGGTTAGTGATTCTTACGTTTAGGGGGTTAGTAATTCTTACTTTTGGGGGTTAGATTTCTTACGTTTTGGGGTTAGTAATTCTTACGTTTGGTGGTTAGATTTCTTACGTTTTGGGGTTAGTAACTCTTACACTTGGGGTTTAGTAATTCTTATGTTTTGGGGTTAGCAATTCTTACGTTTGGGGGTCAGATTTCATACGTTTTGGGGTTAGTAATTCTTACGCTTGGGGGTTAGATTTCTTACGTTTTGGGTTTAGTAATTCTTACGTTTGGGGGTTAGATTTCTTACGTTTTGTGGTTAGTAATTCTTACGTTTGGGGGTTAGTAAATCTTACGTTTGGGGGTTAGTAATTCTTACGTTTGGGGGTTAGATTTTTCACGTTTTGAGGTTAGTAATTCTTACGTTTGGGGATTCGTAATTCTTACGTTTGGGGATTAGATTTGTTACGTTTTGGGGTTAGTAATTCTTACGTTTAGGGGTTAGTAAATCTTATGTTTGAGGGTTAGATTTCTTACGTTTTCGGGTTAGTAATTCTTACGTTTTGGGGGTTAGATTTCTTACGTCTTGGGGTTAGTAATTCTTTCGTTTGGGGGTTAGATTTCTGACGTTTTGGGGTTAGTAATTCTTACGTTTGGGGGTTAGATTTCTTACGTTTTGGGATTAGCAATTTTTACGTTTGGGGGTTAGTCATTCTTACCTTTACGGGATATATTTCTTACGTTTTGGGGTTAGTAATTCTTTCGTTTGGGGGTTAGTAATTCTTACGTTTAGGGGTTTTATTTCTGACGTTTTGGGGTTAGTAATTCTTACGTTTGCGGGTTAGTAATTCTTACGTTTGGGGGTTTGATTTCTTAAGTTTTGGGGTTAGTAATTTTTACGTTTGACGGTTAGTAATTCTTACGTTTGGAGGTTAGATTTCTTACGTTTTTGGGTTAGTAATTCTTTCGTTTGGGGGTTAGTAATTCTTACGTTTTTGGGTTAGTAATTCTTACGTTTGGGGGTTAGATTTCTTAAGTTTTGGGGTTAGTAATTCTTACGTTTGGGGGTTAGTAATTCTCACGTTTGGGGATTAGATTTCTTACGTTTTGGGATTAGTAATTCTTACAATTGGGGGTTAGTAATTCGTACGTTTGGGGATTAGACGTTTTGGGGTTAGTAATTCTTACGTTTGGGGGTTAATAATCCTTACGTTTGGGGATTAGACGTTTTTGGGTTAGTAATTCTTACGTTTGGGGGTTAGTAATTCTTACGTTTGGGGGTTAGTAAATCTTACGTTTGGGGGTTAGATTTCTTACGTTTTGGGGTTAGTAATTCTTTCGTTTGGGGGTTAGTAAATCTTACGTTTGGGGGTTAGATTTCTTACGTTTTGGGGTTAGTAATTCTTACGTTTGGGCGTTAGATTTCTTACGTTTTGGGGTTAGTAATTCTTACGTTTGGGGGTTAGTAATTCTTACGTTTGGGGATTAGACGTTTTGGGGTTAGTAATTCTTACGTTTGGGGGTTAATAATCCTTACGTTTGGGGATTAGACGTTTTTGGGTTAGTAATTCTTACGTTTGGGGGTTAGTAATTCTTACGTTTGGGGGTTAGATTTGTTACGTTTTGGGGTTAGTAATTCTTTCGTTTGGGGGTTAGTAAATCTTACGTTTGGGGGTTAGATTTCTTACGTTTTGGGGTTAGTAATTCTTACGTTTGGGCGTTAGATTTCTTACGTTTTGGGGTTAGTAATTCTTACGTTTGGGGGTTAGTAATTCTTACGTTTGGGGGTTAGTAATTCTTACGTTTTGGGGTTAGTAATTCTTACCTTTGAGGATTAGATTTCTTAGGTTTTGGGGTTAGTAATTCTTACCTTTGGGGGTTAGTAATTCTTACGTTTGGGGGTTAGATTTCTTACGTTTTGGGGTTAGTAATTCTTACGTTTCATGGTTAGTAATTGTTACGTTTTGGGGTTAGATTTCTTACGTTTTGGGGTTAATAATTCTTACGTTTGGCGATTAGTAATTCTTACGTTTGGGGGTTAAATTTCTTTCGTTTTGGGGTTAGTAATTCTTACGTTTGGGGGTTAGTAATTCTTACGTTTAGGGGTTAGATTTCTTAGATTTTGGGGTTAGTAATTCTTATGTTTAAGGGGTTAGTAATTCTTACGTTTGGGGGTTACCTTTTTTACGATTTAAGGTTAATAATTCTTACGTTTGGGGGTTAGTAATTCTTACGTTTGGGGGTTAGTAATTCTTACGTCTGGGGGTTAGATTTCTCACGATTTAAGGTTAGTAATTCTTATGTTTGGGGTTAGATTTCCTACGTTTTGGGGTTAGTAATTCTTACGTTTGGAGGTTAGTAATTCTTACGTTTGGGGGTTAAATTTCTTACGTTTTAGGGGTTAGTAATTCTTACGATTGGGGGTTAGTAATTCTTTTGTTTGGGGGTTAGATTTCTTACGTTTTGGGGTTAGTATTTCTTACCTTTGGGGGTTAGTAATTGTAACTTTTTAGGGTTAGATTTCTTACGTTTTGGGGTTAGTAATTCTTACGTTTCGGGGTTAGTAATTCTTACGTTTGGGGGTTAGTAATTCTTACGTTTTGGGGTTAGATTGCTTACGTTTTGGAATTAATAATTCTTACGTTTGGGGGTTATATTTCTTACGTTTTGAAGTTAGTAATTCTTACGTTGGGGGGTTAGTAATTCTTGCGTTTGGGGGTTAGATTTTTTTACTTTTTGGGGTTAGTAATTCTTACGTTTGGGGGTTAGATTTCTTACGTTTTGGGGTTAGTATTTCTTACGTTTGGGGGTTAGCAATTCTTACGTTTGGGAGTTAGATTTCTTACGTTTTGGGGTTAGTCATAACGAGCCAGTGGTTCTTAGCAACGGAAACAAGACCTCGGCACCCCTTGGAGATACCAGGCAATTTGCCTGGTTTCTCCACGGGACGTCAAACAACTCGGAGCATTCCAATGGAATAGAATCCGTTCTGGCATTACTTCTGTTTCGCTTGCGGCGTTAATTTTAACGCGAAAGTGTTATAATCCTTGCGCCTAAAAAATATTTTTTTGCGAGCTTTTAATTAAATTTCTTTCGTTGATATGACGTGTCTGCAAACGGATCCCACGTTATATGTTTTGCTGCAGTCTGCTGGAAAGCGATGAAATTTAAACGGGGGCACCCAACAGTTTAGTAATGGAATCTTTTCGCAGAATTGAGATTAAAATGTAATGAAAAACGGAATCGTGACTTAAATCGTTCGCCACACAGGAATAGAAGAAGGCAAATATGTCGTTAACACTGGGAACTGTGAAAAACTTAGAGATCCTTGGAAAAACGGAAATTTTTTCAGCAAAGGAATATAATCGTTCTGATTAGTCGGCTCATTCATATGCGCACTGCAAATTGTCGGCCTGAGCTTTTTTTTTTTCTCAGATCTGTTCGATTTATAAATTCTGCTGCTCTTTGACAGATTTCATTTTGAGCAAGGTTTACAGTATACAAGCAGTTCCATTGCGATAAAGTTTTATAAACCGGGTCGATTTTCGTCCACTTATTCACTTTCTTATGTGATAAATCGTTATGCGTAAATCAACTCAGGCTAAATCGGCCAAACAAAATTCGGCCCAATAAATCGGTACGCGTGTGTTAACCTTGGGCTCACACAAGTACTAGAAAAGGCTACCAAAAGAAAATAAGCTAAAATATACGGTTGAAATAAGTTGCTCACTAAATTTTCTAATACCCCGTTCCTTAGAAGAAGTTTTGTTTTCTGTGGTAATCGTACAAAATGTTGAGCCTCGATGTCTTTCACGTCTTGTTTATCGTGTTAATGCACGTGGTGGACCCAGACATTGAATTCGCGCCTGTTTGTACTCCAATATTTATGCTTAAATAAAAATAAAGGATTTTTATCCCTAAATAAAAATAAAGGCACCACAGACCTATTGAGTCATACGCATGCCGTTTCACCTTTTTAGCATTTTTTTTTTAATTCTTGAATTTATTCTCTGACATAAGTGAAGTGATGTCCAGAAATAAACGCTAATGAGATGCATGAAATGTATGATAGACATCACAAGTTGTCCCCTACCGTAAATTCTTACTAAAACACAAATAATTCTGTCAAACATTTAACAATTATTCCACGGGCGCGCATTGGATATGAGATGATAGATAGTTGGCTATAGTCATCTCACATCTAACAAGCGCAAGTGGATAATTGCTTTATTAAAAACAATTAAGAAATATTGCTAGATCTTACTGATTTCAATGTCTAAGAATAACCAGCCCACAATTTATGGTCGTCATTTCTTGCATATATTATGGCCGCTAGGCCAATCAAATCACTCGAATTGTATTATACAATAATTCAGTTTTTAATTAGAAATAATATGAAAACTGACAAAAAGGTCTGTCTAATGTAAAGTACCCAAATTCGGGGTGAGGTGCATTTCTGGACATTTGTGGTACTCAGGGACAAGCAAAAGAAATACATAAAAGTAAGTTTATATCGTTTATTAATAGCTAGAGAAGGGGGACGGGATGGGGACATAAAATAAGACCACCAGTTAACCCGTTTAGAGACTAAATAATCCTTCAGCCATCGCTTGTGGAGTGGGTTTTATTGTTTAGGGTCTTAGCACTGGAGACCCCTACTTGAATTCAAAACGATGGTAACAGACAAGAACAGCCCGTTGTAAACAACGAGTACTCTCCATAAACGGCAAGCGTTTTCTCGGGTGTTACTCCCTTTACATGAATTTGCTTCTTGTTCTGAGTGGCTCATCGTAATGCTGCGTCTGTTTTCGGCTTTGGTTTTCGTTTTACGACACTCAACTGCCAACCTCGACCCAAGGGGCTTCTCGGCCTTTCAATACGGGTGGGGGACAGCGGCGGGAGAACTCATGTATACAGGCTTTAAAACCGAAGTGTTCGAACATCAGTTAAATCACAACCTCTTTAAGTTTGAAAAGCGGTTTCACATCGAAAAAAAGGGAAAAGAAGAGGGTTGAAGGAGTTTTACATTTCAATTTCAAGAATCATTTGATTTTTTCTATCCGTGAAACTACCAATTTATAGTCCGTTTGCTTTGCAGGAAAAGAAATAAAATAAAGTGCGATCTTTGTCTGATGTAAGTTGCGGTTAATACGTTATAGGCCAAAAAGGATATACGCTGTAAATGAAACAAACTTAAGCGCAAGCTGCCAGACCGAGTGTACATGTGTGTATGTAGCGACCATAAAAGCCATTTTTCGATATTTTTAACCGATTGCAGAAGGACTATTCATACTATTCTTTATTGTAATTTCATTTTCTTTAGTGTTGAGTTAATTTTTCTTAGACTGGCTAAGATCGTCTGCGTCTGTACTACGGTTAAAATGTATACTCAGGTGCCAGAAAATGCGTGCATGTGAACGTGATTTAGTGCGTATGAGCCGAAAGGATGCGGAAGAGTACTATTAATCTCATTAAATTTCCCTTGCATTTCTTTAATTATTATTATAAATTATTTTATTCACCTGTATCCACACAGCATCCATTTCCGCGAAAAATGTTTCGATTTACAGCTAACGCTATTTTCGACACCCTGCATTTTTACTGTCTATCCATGCCGATTTCCCTACGTCATATGACGTCTGTCGGGCTCCCTATTCAGGAACCAAAGCTTAAGTGTTGCAAACGAAGTGTGAGGGAAAATAGTGAGTGTTGGTATCTTGTTGTCGGTCTTTGTGTTTTATTTGCAATGTCATCGGCTAAAGAGAGCTTGTCTAACACAAAGCGTCGACAATTGCCTGCTGAGACGAAACTGGAGTCACGTGTTGCTTATCTAAGCCATCCGAGAACAATCGAGAGAAGACTTTGTCAAGTGGTGAACAAAAAAGGCGGCGAATTTGAACGTTTTCTAAGTTCACTTTAATATCGCGTTTCGGGCAATCGCATTTTTTTTCTTCGCGAAACGTCTTTGAAACGACCCTTCCGCCCTCTTTGGATGAGTATCTCTTTCTGTTCACCAAGTTCGAAGTAATCTATTTCTGGATAACGTTCTTGGATAATACGCCTCTGTGACTCGTAGGGATATAATCCAGTACGAATTAAGTTTACCGTTTGAAATGAATATTCCCCTTACTGGTAGTAATGTAGATGTTATTTGTTGGAAATTTATATATCGGTTAGTCTTTTAAATAGCTTAACGTTCACTTTTAAAATATAGAAAGTCAACGACTGTGATATTCTCAGGTTCCCTGGTCCCCCCCTTGCTTACTTGATAGTGCAAGGGTATTATCCTGAGACTGAAGTCTAACCGCCAGTGTGATTTGTGGCGGACTCCCCGAGGGTTGGTTACCCCAGCTCGCCTTTTTTTCCCAGACAAATCACAACCTTAAGTCGACTTCAGTCTTTTCAGGGGGTATCATTGGGTGACCACCCCAACTCATTGTTGCCAGGATACTACACACTTCTTGACAAACGGTTTGTGAGACTGGGACGTCACACAATAAAGGAGACAATAGCAGAGAGTTGCTTGATAGTTCAGTGACAGAGCATTTATGAAGCTGGAACTACACACGGCAATGACGACAACAGCCCTCATTCTCATTCATTGACCGGGCTTTAAATACTCCGTCACATCTATTCCATTGCACATATGCCACACATTGACATTCAAATCTAAGCAGTAGGCAGGACGTTTGTCTAATAAACCTAGTTTAATGGCCTTAGCTCCCACGAGTCTCCTGTAGCTCAGTGGTAGAGCATCCGAACTAGTAATCGAAAAATCTAAGCCGGCTTCGATTCTTGATAGGAGAACAAGGAATTTCTATTTCCGACATTTCCTGTGACACTCCTGAATAATACATAATTCTCATGCAATACGTTGCTTCATAGTTTAAAGATAATGCTCAACACCTGTCTCAACATTTAAACTGCTTAGAAACACAGTTGAACTGCTGCCTTATTATTCAAAACAGAGACAAAATTTGACAAGACATAGACAATGCCAGAAAGTCCTATTTGGGTGAACCAGAAAGAATATACAACATTAATTTTATGGGAGACTTTCAAAGACATCTCAAAACACTGTAAATGTTGCATACCCGGAAAGCACACATCAAGGCCATTGCATCTACTCGGCTGAACCAAATGGGGTATACAGTAATAGCCTAGATTTCCACAAGCCATAGAACAATAACAATAATTATTGATTCTGATCAAGTTCACTACCCTGCAACCAGTTTACATAGACCTTAGCTTGGTGAACTAGAAAAAGGTCACACTTACTTAATCTCTCATTCTCAACATCTGCAGGGTCAATTTAATCACGTTTCATATCCCAAAAGCACTCAGGCAAGCATAAATGCCAGGACTTCTACCTGGGTGAACCAGATGGGATATACAACCCTGGCCTAGATTATCATCTTTCTCAAAAACTCGTTAACATTGCATATCCCAGAAGCACTCAGGCACATATCAATACCAGGACTTCTACCTGGGTGAACCAAAAAGGATATACAACAATTACCTACATTGACATGTGCGACTCGAAATAATTTTCATGTTGCATATCCCAGAAGCACTCAGGCACATATCAATGCCAGGACTTCTATCTGGGTGAACCAAAAGGATATACAACAATTACCTACATTGACATGTGCGACTCGAAATAATAATTTTCATGTTGCATATCCCAGAAGCACTTAGGCACATATCAATGCCAGGACTTCTATCTGGGTGAACCAAAAAGGATATACAACAATTACCTACATTGACATGTGCGACTCGAAATAATAATTTTCATGTTGCATATCCCTGAAGCGCTCAGGCACATATCAATGCCAGGACTTCTATCTGGGTGAACCAAAAAGGATATACAACAATTACCTACATTGACATGTGCGACTCGAAATAATAATTTTCATGTTGCATATCCCTGAAGCGCTCAGGCACATATCAATGCCAGGACTTCTATCTGGGTGAACCAAAAAGGATATACAACAATTACCTACATTGACATGTGCGACTCGAAATAATAATTTTCATGTTGCATATCCCTGAAGCGCTCAGGCACATATCAATGCCAGGACTTCTATCTGGGTGAACCACAAAGGATATACAACAATTACCTACATTGACATGTGCGACTCGAAATAATAATTTTCATGTTGCATATCCCTGAAGCGCTCAGGCACATATCAATGCCAGGACTTCTATCTGGGTGAACCAAAAAGGATATACAACAATTACCTACATTGACATGTGCGACTCGAAATAATAATTTTCATGTTGCATATCCCAGAAGCACTCAGGCACATATCAATGCCAGGACTTCTATCTGGGTGAACCAAAAGGATATACAACAATTACCTAAATTGACATATGCGACTCGAAATAATAATTTTCATCTTGGATAAACTGTGAATGGCATGCCCTTTAAACAGGAAACTATCATCAGTTCATATTACTCTCACCTGTTTTCTTTGCAATTGGCAATTGCAATTGGATAGACACTTTTGCAGCTTTCACTAGATGCATGGTGAACATTCACTGGTACAATGCCAATCATGACTTATTGCCTGCCTGTGGTGGGGTACAGCATGTGAATACATTACTAATGCATTGGGATTTAAGTTATTACTACCTTAAAATGCTCAAAGCCAGGGTTTTCAATAGCACCCGACGTCCGACGCCCGACGCCCGACGCAAGTCACCGGCTACTTTTAGCGTTTGTGCCGGGTACTTTTTGTCTCCAAAGTATGAATTTATGTCAATAACGTAGCTGATTACGGACGTGGATATTTTTGCCCAGATTTTAATTCCAATTGTTATAATAATTGTTATATCTGAGTGATATTTTGAAGAAAACTCTTGTTTATAATTCATTTTACAATGACCTCCAAACAAACACTTTTTTGCCCTTAAAATGCACCAGATTGAGAATGCATCTCTGGGTATGCAAAATTTAACTATTTGCTGTGACCCCCCCAGCGGGAGGGGGTTTCCCCCTCCCACACCCTTTCCCCGTGCAGCTTTCGCCGCACGGCACCGCTAACGCGGTGCAATTGTCCTCCGGCTACTTTCACATTTCCTCCTGGTACTTTTTTTCATTTTGAAAACCCTGCAAAGCCCTTACATTTTTGCAAGAATGGTGTGTAAAATGATAGTTTAGAGAAACCCTTCTTTTGCACAAGAAGTACCCATTCCATGCAAATTACTAGAAAAAGGACATAAGCATAATACCATAAGAGATAACTGAGAAAATTTTAAATAACGTTTAAATCCCTGCAACAAGAAAACTTCACACCTACCAAAGAAAAGTCTTCCGTCAAGTTTAAGGTTGACTTCCAGGGTGTTTTGGTGGGGTTGATGTAACCTTGTCTCCCTCGCAGCCCAGGCAACAGCAGCAGACAGGCTGACTTGAAAGCCACGAGGAGCACCTTCTGGCAGGGGTCTGATGCCCATTGCATTTCTTACTATCCCAAAAACCATTTTCCTCACAGCCTTGATTTGATTTTTGTTTAGCAGGATTGGGACATCAGTGTTGTAATCTTAATAAACAACCAAACTAAACATTAACTGTGAAATCAATAACAATACCATTGATTTTTTGTGGTGAACTTTTTATCATATCGAATAATTTTTAAATATCGAAAAAAAAATTGAAATTTACAGCCTACAATTATTGTACTGTAGGCTGTAAATTCGGAGTAATTTGAAAATCTGAAAATGTAAATTTAAAATAATTTTAAATATAATGCCCAGTCCCGATTAAGTTGACAAGCTGTAATTTTACTATACTATATTTATTCTTTTGTAATGTAATAACGCAATTCGCTTTATGCACGACGTTCTTTTTATAATAAAATGCTCTTATTAATTAGTTTGAGCTGCACTGATTTCACCTAAAATCTCCAAAAGGGAGGCACATGTTTCAGTTGACAATTGCACATACTGAATATTCATGCTTCTTCTCATTTTGCACCAATTAATAACTATTCTACTCTGCATGTAAACAAGATTAAGGTGGCTGAAGTCAAGCCCATGTACTGAGCAGAACACCTACTGTAAGGTCTCACTTGACTGGCTTCAGACACCAGCCAGTCAAATCAGTAGCAGCTGCTGCCATGGGCGTATAACAGAAATTATAATCCATTAAAGATATTAGCACTTCAGTGCTACACTGTAAATTCAAGGGTAAATAAAGTTTATTGATTGATAGATTTAAATATTTCCGCTCGCCCGCGATTGGTCTAAACGCCTCATGTGACCAAATATACCCCAGCTAAAACTGGGAAATATCCGATGATATTCCCCAAGTGATATTCCCCAATTTCAAAAACTTCAAGGCACGTTTTGTTTACAATCACAATTAATGTCAAGATGGGGGAACGGTTTGCTTTTGTGACGGAAAGAGAGATAAACCTGCTGGTCGATACAGCAGTATCAGAAAACAAAATACGCTCTAAAGGTTTAACGGTAAACTGTTCTTAAACGAAATGTTCAAATACTCAAGCTCGTTGCTTCATGTTGCGAAAAATATTTGAAGGATAATACATGTAACCACAATAGCCTCCATTTGGCTTTAAAAATATGCTTAGATATTTGTCCTTGGACATTATCTGCTCCTAGAAGCTCACAGTTTTCCTCGAGCTTCACTCTCAGGAAAACTGTCCACTTCTCAGAACAGATAATGTCTGCGGACAAATATCTGAGCATATTTTCGTGCGAAATGGAGGCTATTGTTGATTTATCTTCACTGTGGGGTACAGTGCAACTAGCCCATTAATGTTGCTAATTTCCACCATAAGCTTTCATAGGCAAATCGTACAATTACAAAGAATAACTTACAAGCAAAAATTTTATCTAATTTTAAAATTAACGGTTTTACTTTATCCTGGCTCATTTTATAACACAGTTTAAACCCCACAATAATTAATTACAGTACCCTTGATCGAAACCCTGCGGAATATGCAGATCATGAAATTATTTTCCTTCTTTCATCCCTAAGGGATGGGACAGAAAAGACTCATTGGACCAGTCACTAATTCTTATTATCAACAGATCATTATAATGAGTGTCAAGACTCAACCCTGTGAACCCCTCCCTTAGTTTCTCTTTAAGAAAAAAAAAGTAAAATACGTTTTACAAAGCAAGAATATATATTATACCTATTCTAGCACAATAAAAAGATAAAGGTAATCACTTACCCCAGTTCGGCCCTGCCTAGTCAGGCTCAATAGCGTTTGCCAACCTTAATTCTTGGTCCGGGATTCTGGACTGCAGTTTAAAATGCAGTAAGGTCCAGTCAGGGACACAAAGTGACTGGAAAAAATCAGGAGCACTGTCCCCAAGCATGACCTCAAATGCTTGCTTTGGACCACTTTTTTCGACCAATTTTTCCGCTAAGTCGCTTAACATTTTAGCCACTTCGGGATTGTGGACCTGACCAGCGATTGCTGATGCAAGCGGCAGCTGGTACTTTTCGCGAACATCGCTGATCAAGGTCCACACTACGTCGTCCGGAAATTCCTCTGATTTTGCCTTTGCACTCGTTGAGGGCGGTGAGCAGTCGGTTTGCGCTTCGTCTCGAAGGGTTTTGCTTTTCTGTTCCGATCTCGATAGCGTTCACGGCTTCAACGAAGCGTAGCTAACACGTTCACTCGGTTTCACAGTTTTCCTCAGAACTGCGCACAAAATGCCGAATAACGAGGCAACGGGAACGACTTCTCCTCTGAAAGCTCTCTGATCCAAGTCCCCGCCATTTTGGATATCGGAGATCTTCACAGAGGCGAATTCTGTTAGAAAACTCGATACCAAAGGGCACCTGGCCATAAATTTGGTCGGCTGACCGCCACATACCAGAGAATTCATCAAATACCACGGTCTTACCGGGTCGCTAGCTAGATGAAGTCGACGAATGTCGAAAGCCTCAGCGAAAGCCTCCATGTACCGATCCTTGAAGACGGAGCGCGAAAATGATCTTGACTAAAATTACATGAAATCTAACCTCCTAAATTGTCAAAAAAGGCAAATCCCACCCCCAAAATGATCAGGCCGTCTCAACGGGAGATTGTACGAAAAGCCATGCGGCGATAAATTAGTTGCGAAAACTCTGTTGGAGTCCCAAACCGCAAACGTAGTATGATGATGGGTTCAGAGCAGGAGTATGACGTCACTCCTTAGCAACCGGCTAGAGCACATTTTTCAACTTCCGGTTATCTCTGGCTCGTGATGCATGCACCAAAGGTCTCTTATGCCAGCGGGGATGATCTTGCCACTCAGTCCGATAACTTGTCTGACGACAAGCCAGGGAGGGAGAGATGAACTGGCCCCTAGACCATAATAAGTACATCCCTTTCGGCTAGCGCTCACATCCGACTGTCTCAAATTCAGCTTCATCTATATATAACATGATTAGCCGTCTTCCAAGTGGTACGTCTTGAGGTTTGGGCATGCGTACGTAGTGAACCTCATATAACGAATAGAGAAATATCTCGTTGTTTATTTCAACAAAATGATCAGGCAATGATCAAAAATATGAAAAGCTAGGGGGAAAAAACACACTTGTGATTAGTCTATAAAGTCACTTAACGACGAGGGAATCTTTTCATTATTTTAATTTTGTTTAATAAAAAAAAAAAAAAAAAACCCTCAATGTATGTGATTGTTCATTCTACCCAAGCCTTGGCATCCGTACAGATCGACGTCGTAGTTCATTTTTTATCTCACTCAAAGAGTTAATTTGTTTAGAAAAGAACTTTGCCGGAAACTTGTACCATCACTTTATAGGGATTCACGCCCTGGCCTCAAAATTAGTTTTTTCAGGTCACACATGTCATAATAGTTAATGATCAACCAGCACGCTAAGTAAGAATTAGGGCTGTTGATTGCAAGAACGGCTGATATCTTACTAACGCACGGTTGGATAAGTATGAAACCAACTTAAATCTGTCTACTAAAGAATTTTTTAGGCCGTAAACTTCGAAAATTAAGCAGGTTTTTGACCTCCAAACATTGGGCGTGTTCTATAATGTCGTATGCACTGCGCTGTTCAAAGGGCGCTTTGAAATGAAATGCTCAAGCTAAGTTTTTTTTTGTAATGAAAGAAATATTCTTTTAACTAAAATGGCCCAAAATTTGATTTCTCTGAACTGAACAATTCAACTTCAAATGAGAAAAAACATCATTTTGACAACAACTCGTCATATAATTAGTTTTGACAAATGCGAGCATCTCGAGCGACGGGCTAGGCAAAATTTTCACGCAATTCTAGAAAGTAACTAAGACATTCGCGGAAAGTCTGATTGTGTTGATTAGCTAGGTAAACTTAACTTACGGTATTTAACTGAAAGGACGTTTTGACACAAAGAAGTGCGACAATAACAACACATCAAAACACAAGTTAATTAAGCGATGGTTCTTGAAACGAACAACTTCACAGCTAGATAATAACATCAGGCTAATACGAAAATATTTCGTTCTCCGGCTCTAAAGCAAACATGACAGTGAAAAGATACAACATAATAAGAACTGGAGTAAACCAGTTCATTTAAGTCGATTGTGCATTTTAGGTGGCCCCGAATCCCTGAATAAAGTTCACTGAATCTAGTTAAACACAACAACACAGCTGAACAGCAGACCAAAAAAATTGCCGGCAGAAACATGGCCTTAACTAAACACTTTGATTACTTAGCGATATGTGAAAGAGAAGTACAAACTCTAACTGAATAAAACACGATTGTTCAAGACTTACTGAGATCTTTAAGTTGTTTCCTGTCAGAAGAAAACTTTCTAGCGGCGCCGCTGTGGTTCGCCAGATTCGCTCCCCAGCAAAGTCAGCCGATACCGTTCCATCGATCAATCGCTGCCACTGACGGCGCGCTGACTTCTCATCGCAAAGAAGGCCTAAAAGTCAATGTGATCATCCTGTTACTAAAATAATAATAGTAATAATAATAAACAAAATAAGCGTGACATGTTGTCGGGGAAACGTCATGTTTTCACCCTTTAAGCCCTAATATCAAAGGACAAACTCTTCTGTCTTGTCCCTATATTTTTCTTATAAAAGCCGACTGGGTAGAAGTTATTAAAATATCAAGAGAATTCATCTTGGGTGATCGTATCCTTAATTCTCATGACCTCAGGGATTGAATAAACATTAATTTTACCAGGAGAAATTTGATGCTGATCACTGTTAGGGCTTAAAGGGTTAATCTCTCTACTTTTTATTGTGAAATAATACAACCGTCCTGGCACAAGCCTGACCCCATGCACCAAAGGTCTCTTATGCCAGCGGGGATGATCTTGCCACTCAGTCCGATAACTTGTCTGACGACAAGCCAGGGAGGGAGAGATGAACTGGCCCCTAGACCATAATAAGTACATCCCTTTCGGCTAGCGCTCACATCCGACTGTCTCAAATTCAGCTTCATCTATATATAACATGATTAGCCGTCTTCCAAGTGGTACGTCTTGAGGTTTGGGCATGCGTACGTAGTGAACCTCATATAACGAATAGAGAAATATCTCGTTGTTTATTTCAACAAAATGATCAGGCAATGATCAAAAATATGAAAAGCTAGGGGGAAAAAACACACTTGTGATTAGTCTATAAAGTCACTTAACGACGAGGGAATCTTTTCATTATTTTAATTTTGTTTAATAAAAAAAAAAAAAACGCTCAATGTATGTGATTGTTCATTCTACCCAAGCCTTGGCATCCGTACAGATCGACGTCGTAGTTCATTTTTTATCTCACTCAAAGAGTTAATTTGTTTAGAAAAGAACTTTGCCGGAAACTTTTACCATCACTTTATAGGGATTCACGCCCTGGCCTCGAAATTAGTTTTTTCAGGTCACACATGTCATAATAGTTAATGATCAACCAGCACGCTAAGTAAGAATTAGGGCTGTTGATTGCAAGAACGGCTGATATCTTACTAACGCACGGTTGGATAAGTATGAAACCAACTTAGATCTGTCTACTAAAGAATTTTTTAGGCCGTAAACTTCGAAAATTAAGCAGGTTTTTGACCTCCAAACATTGAGCGTGTTCTATAATGTCGTATGCACTGCGCTGTTCAAAGGGCGCTTTGAAGTTTTTTTTTGTAATGAAAGAAATATTCTTCTAACTAAAATGGCCCAAAATTTGATTTCTCTGAACTGAACAATTCAACTTCAAATGAGAAAAAAAATCATTTTGACAACAACTCGTCATATAATTAGTTTTGACAAATGCGAGCATCTCGAGCGACGGGCTAGGCAAAATTTTCACGCAATTCTAGAAAGTAACTAAGACATTCGCGGAAAGTCTGATTGTGTTGATTAGCTAGGTAAACTTAACTTACGGTATTTAACTGAATGGACGTTTTGACACAAAGAAGTGCGACAATAACAACACATCAAAACACAAGTTAATTACGCGATGGTTCTTGAAACGAACAACTTCACAGCTAGATAATAACATCAGGCTAATACGAAAATATTTCGTTCTCCGGCTCTAAAGCAAACATGACAGTGAAAAGAAACAACATAATAAGAACTGGAGTAAACCAGTTCATTTAAGTCGATTGTGCATTTTCGGTGGCCCCGAATCCCTGAATAAAGTTCACTGAATCTAGTTAAACACAACAACACAGCTGAACAGCAGACCAAAAATATTGCCGGCAAAAACATGGCCTTAACTAAACACTTTGATTACTTAGCGATATGTGAAAGAGAAATACAAACTCTAACTGAATAAAACACGATTGTTCAAGACTTACTGAGACCTTTAAGTTGTTTCCCTGTCAGAAGAGAACTTTCTAGCGGCGCCGCTGTGGTTCGCCAGATTCGCTCCCCAGCAAAGTCAGCCGATACCGTTCTATAATGTCGTATGCACTGCGCTGTTCAAAGGGCGCTTTGAAATGAAATGCTCAAGGTAAGTTTTTTTTTGTAATGAAACAAATATTCTTTTAACTGAAATGGCCAAAAATTTGATTAAGCGATGGTTCTTGAAACGAACAATTTCATAGCTAGAATAATAACATCAGGCTAATACGAAAATATCTTGCTCTCCGGCTCTAAAGCAAACATGACAGTGAAAAGAAAGAACATAATAAGAACTGGAGTAAACCAGTTTATTTAAGTCGATTGTGCATTTTAGGTGGCCCCGAATCCCTGAATAAAGTTCACTGAATCTAGTTAAACACAACAACACAGCTGAACAGCAGACCAAAAATATTGCCGGCAAAAACATGGCCTTAACTAAACACTTTGATTACTTAGCGATATGTGAAAGAGAAATACAAACTCTAACTGAATAAAACACGATTGTTCAAGACTTACTGAGACCTTTAAGTTGTTTCCCTGTCAGAAGAGAACTTTCTAGCGGCGCCGCTGTGGTTCGCCAGATTCGCTCCCCAGGAAAGTCAGCCGATACCGTTCTATAATGTCGTATGCACTGCGCTGTTCAAAGGGCGCTTTGAAATGAAATGCTCAAGGTAAGTTTTTTTTTGTAATGAAACAAATATTCTTTTAACTGAAATGGCCAAAAATTTGATTAAGCGATGGTTCTTGAAACGAACAATTTCATAGCTAGAATAATAACATCAGGCTAATACGAAAATATTTCGTTCTCCGGCTCTAAAGCAAACATAACAGTGAAAAGAAAGAACATAATTTGAACTGGAGTAAACCAGTTCATTTAAGTCGATTGTGCATTTTAGGTGGCCCCGAATCCCTGAATAAAGTTCACTGAATCTAGTTAAACACAACAACACAGCTGAACAGCAGATGAAAAAAATTGCCGGCAAAAACATGGCCTTAACTAAACACTTTGATTACTTAGCGATATGTGAAAGAGAAGTACAAACTCTAACTGAATAAAACACGATTGTTCAAGACTTACTGAGATCTTTAAGTTGTTTCCTGTCAGAAGAGAACTTTCTAGCGGCGCCGCTGTGGTTCGCCAGATTCGCTCCCCAGCAAAGTCAGCCGATACCGTTCCATCGATCAATCGCTGCCACTGACGGCGCGCTGACTTCTCATCGCAAAGAAGGCCTGAAAGTCAATGTGATCATCCTGTTACTAAAATAATAATAGTAATAATAATAAACAAAATAATGGTGACATGTTGTCGCGGAAACGTCATGTTTTCACCCTTTAAGCCCTAATATCAAAGGACAAACTCTCCTGTCTTGTCCCTATATTTTTCTTATAAAAGCCGACTGGGTAGAAGTTATTAAAATATCAAGAGAATTCATCTTGGGTGATCGTATCCTTAATTCTCATGACCTCAGGGATTGAATAAACATTAATTTTACCAGGAGAAATTTGATGCTGATCACTGTTAGGGCTTAAAGGGTTAATCTCTCTACTTTTTATTGTGAAATAATACAACCGTCCTGGCACAAGCCTGACCCCATGCACCAAAGGTCTCTTATGCCAGCGGGGATGATCTTGCCACTCAGTCCGATAACTTGTCTGACGACAAGCCAGGGAGGGAGAGATGAACTGGCCCCTAGACCATAATAAGTACATCCCTTTCGGCTAGCGCTCACATCCGACTGTCTCAAATTCAGCTTCATCTATATATAACATGATTAGCCGTCTTCCAAGTGGTACGTCTTGAGGTTTGGGCATGCGTACGTAGTGAACCTCATATAACGAATAGAGAAATATCTCGTTGTTTATTTCAACAAAATGATCAGGCAATGATCAAAAATATGAAAAGCTAGGGGGAAAAAACACACTTGTGATTAGTCTATAAAGTCACTTAACGACGAGGGAATCTTTTCATTATTTTAATTTTGTTTAATAAAAAAAAAAAAAAAACGCTCAATGTATGTGATTGTTCATTCTACCCAAGCCTTGGCATCCGTACAGATCGACGTCGTAGTTCATTTTTTATCTCACTCAAAGAGTTAATTTGTTTAGAAAAGAACTTTGCCGGAAACTTTTACCATCACTTTATAGGGATTCACGCCCTGGCCTCAAAATTAGTTTTTTCAGGTCACACATGTCATAATAGTTAATGATCAACCAGCACGCTAAGTAAGAATTAGGGCTGTTGATTGCAAGAACGGCTGATATCTTACTAACGCACGGTTGGATAAGTATGAAACCAACTTAGATCTGTCTACTAAAGAATTTTTTAGGCCGTAAACTTCGAAAATTAAGCAGGTTTTTGACCTCCAAACATTGAGCGTGTTCTATAATGTCGTATGCACTGCGCTGTTCAAAGGGCGCTTTGAAATGAAATGCTCAAGCTAAGTTTGTTTTTGTAATGAAAGAAATATTCTTTTAACTAAAATGGCCCAAAATTTGATTTCTCTGAACTGAACAATTCAACTTCAAATGAGAAAAAACATCATTTTGACAACAACTCGTCATATAATTAGTTTTGACAAATGCGAGCATCTCGAGCGACGGGCTAGGCAAAATTTTCACGCAATTCTAGAAAGTAACTAAGACATTCGCGGAAAGTCTGATTGTGTTGATTAGCTAGGTAAACTTAACTTACGGTATTTAACTGAAAGGACGTTTTGACACAAAGAAGTGCGACAATAACAACACATCAAAACACAAGTTAATTAAGCGATGGTTCTTGAAACGAACAACTTCACAGCTAGATAATAACATCAGGCTAATACGAAAATATTTCGTTCTCCGGCTCTAAAGCAAACATGACAGTGAAAAGAAAGAACATAATTAGAACTGGAGTAAACCAGTTCATTTAAGTCGATTGTGCATTTTAGGTGGCCCCGAATCCCTGAATAAAGTTCACTGAATCTAGTTAAACACAACAACACTGCTGAACAGCAGACGAAAAAAATTGCCGGCAAAAACATGGCCTTAACTAAACACTTTGATTACTTAGCGATATGTGAAAGAGAAGTACAAACTCTAACTGAATAAAACACGATTGTTCAAGACTTACTGAGATCTTTAAGTTGTTTCCTGTCAGAAGAGAACTTTCTAGCGGCGCCGCTGTGGTTCGCCAGATTCGCTCCCCAGCAAAGTCAGCCGATACCGTTCTATAATGTCGTATGCACTGCGCTGTTCAAAGGGCGCTTTGAAATGAAATGCTCAAGGTAAGTTTTTTTTTGTAATGAAACAAATATTCTTTTAACTGAAATGGCCAAAAATTTGATTAAGCGATGGTTCTTGAAACGAACAATTTCATAGCTAGAATAATAACATCAGGCTAATACGAAAATATCTTGCTCTCCGGCTCTAAAGCAAACATGACAGTGAAAAGAAAGAACATAATAAGAACTGGAGTAAACCAGTTCATTTAAGTCGATTGTGCATTTTAGGTGGCCCCGAATCCCTGAATAAAGTTCACTGAATCTAGTTAAACACAACAACACAGCTGAACAGCAGACGAAAAAAATTGCCGGCAGAAACATGGCCTTAACTAAACACTTTGATTACTTAGCGATATGTGAAAGAGAAGTACAAACTCTAACTGAATAAAACACGATTGTTCAAGACTTACTGAGATCTTTAAGTTGTTTCCTGTCAGAAGAGAACTTTCTAGCGGCGCCGCTGTGGTTCGCCAGATTCGCTCCCCAGCAAAGTCAGCCGATACCGTTCCATCGATCAATCGCTGCCACTGACGGCGCGCTGACTTCTCATCGCAAAGAAGGCCTGAAAGTCAATGTGATCATCCTGTTACTAAAATAATAATAGTAATAATAATAAACAAAATAATGGTGACATGTTGTCGCGGAAACGTCATGTTTTCACCCTTTAAGCCCTAATATCAAAGGACAAACTCTCCTGTCTTGTCCCTATATTTTTCTTATAAAAGCCGACTGGGTAGAAGTTATTAAAATATCAAGAGAATTCATCTTGGGTGATCGTATCCTTAATTCTCATGACCTCAGGGATTGAATAAACATTAATTTTACCAGGAGAAATTTGATGCTGATCACTGTTAGGGCTTAAAGGGTTAACCTCTCTACTTTTTATTGTGAAATAATACAACCGTCCTGGCACAAGCCTGACCCCATGCACCAAAGGTCTCTTATGCCAGCGGGGATGATCTTGCCACTCAGTCCGATAACTTGTCTGACGACAAGCCAGGGAGGGAGAGATGAACTGGCCCCTAGACCATAATAAGTACATCCCTTTCGGCTAGCGCTCACATCCGACTGTCTCAAATTCAGCTTCATCTATATATAACATGATTAGCCGTCTTCCAAGCGGTACGTCTTGAGGTTTGGGCATGCGTACGTAGTGAACCTCATATAACGAATAGAGAAATATCTCGTTGTTTATTTCAACAAAATGATCAGGCAATGATCAAAAATATGAAAAGCTAGGGGGAAAAAACACACTTGTGATTAGTCTATAAAGTCACTTAACGACGAGGGAATCTTTTCATTATTTTAATTTTGTTTAATAAAAAAAAAAAAAAAAACGCTCAATGTATGTGATTGTTCATTCTACCCAAGCCTTGGCATCCGTACAGATCGACGTCGTAGTTCATTTTTTATCTCACTCAAAGAGTTAATTTGTTTAGAAAAGAACTTTGCCGGAAACTTTTACCATCACTTTATAGGGATTCACGCCCTGGCCTCAAAATTAGTTTTTTCAGGTCACACATGTCATAATAGTTAATGATCAACCAGCACGCTAAGTAAGAATTAGGGCTGTTGATTGCAAGAACGGCTGATATCTTACTAACGCACGGTTGGATAAGTATGAAACCAACTTAGATCTGTCTACTAAAGAATTTTTTAGGCCGTAAACTTCGAAAATTAAGCAGGTTTTTGACCTCCAAACATTGACCGTGTTCTATAATGTCGTATGCACTGCGCTGTTCAAAGGGCGCTTTGAAATGAAATGCTCAAGCTAAGTTTTTTTTTGTAATGAAAGAAATATTCTTTTAACTAAAATGGCCCAAAATTTGATTTCTCTGAACTGAACAATTCAACTTCAAATGAGAAAAAAAATCATTTTGACAACAACTCGTCATATAATTAGTTTTGACAAATGCGAGCATCTCGAGCGACGGGCTAGGCAAAATTTTCACGCAATTCTAGAAAGTAACTAAGACATTCGCGGAAAGTCTGATTGTGTTGATTAGCTAGGTAAACTTAACTTACGGTATTTAACTGAAAGGACGTTTTGACACAAAGAAGTGCGACAATAACAACACATCAAAACACAAGTTAATTAAGCGATGGTTCTTGAAACGAACAACTTCACAGCTAGATAATAACATCAGGCTAATACGAAAATATTTCGTTCTCCGGCTCTAAAGCAAACATGACAGTGAAAAGAAAGAACATAATTAGAACTGGAGTAAACCAGTTCATTTAAGTCGATTGTGCATTTTAGGTGGCCCCGAATCCCTGAATAAAGTTCACTGAATCTAGTTAAACACAACAACACAGCTGAACAGCAGACCAAAAATATTGCCGGCAAAAACATGGCCTTAACTAAACACTTTGATTACTTAGCGATATGTGAAAGAGAAATACAATCTCTAACTGAATAAAACACGATTGTTCAAGACTTACTGAGACCTTTAAGTTGTTTTCCTGTCAGAAGAGAACTTTCTAGCGGCGCCGCTGTGGTTCGCCAGATTCGCTCCCCAGCAAAGTCAGCCGATACCGTTCCATCGATCAATCGCTGCCACTGACGGCGCGCTGACTTCTCATCGCAAAGAAGGCCTGAAAGTCAATGTGATCATCCTGTTACTAAAATAATAATAGTAATAATAATAAACAAAATAATGGTGACATGTTGTCGCGGAAACGTCATGTTTTCCCCCTTTAAGCCCTAATATCAAAGGACAAACTCTCCTGTCTTGTCCCTATATTTTTCTTATAAAAGCCGACTGGGTAGAAGTTATTAAAATATCAAGAGAATTCATCTTGGGTGATCGTATCCTTAATTCTCATGACCTCAGGGATTGAATAAACATTAATTTTACCAGGAGAAATTTGATGCTGATCACTGTTAGGGCTT